>NC_133160.1:133739680-134042710 GCF_040802235.1 Manis javanica
TAATCAACCCCAAGCCTAATTCTCAACAGTCTCCAATCTTCTGAAGCAGAACGAACAAGTTCTTACATGGTGAACAAGGTCTTACATAGTGAATAAGTTCTTACATGGTGAACAGTGCAAGGGCAGTCATATCACAGAAACTTTCCGTTTTGATCATGCATCATGAACTATAAACAATCAAGTCAGATATGATTATTCATTTGATTTTTATACTTGATTTATATGTGAATCCCACATTTCTCCCTTATTATTATTATTATTATTATTTTTAATAAAATGCTGAACTGGTAGGTAGATGGAAGATAAAGGTAGAAAACATAATTTAGTGCTTTAAGAGAGCAAATGTAAATGACCAGGTCTGTGCCTATTGACTAAGTATTACTCCAAGCTAGATAAGGGCAACAAAACATCCACAGATGCAGAAGATTTCTCTCAAAACAGGGGTGGTGAGGTTCTAAGCCTCACCTCTGTTGAGCCCCAATTTCTCACCTGATGGCCTCCCTGCGACTGTGCCTGTCTTAGGTTGTTCCTCCCTTGAGGAATCTTACCCATCTCTGGCTAACCAGTCATCTTCTGGGGCCATTCAGGGAAATGTAAAGTTGGTAAGTGAGAGAGAAGCAATATTCTTTGAAAAGGTTAGCTTTTTACTTCTTTGCAGATTTATGTCCTGTGACTTCTATGCCCAGCATTTATCTTGAGGTATCTTTACCACTTGGAAGAATTATGACACTCGGTAATTTTCGATATGAAGCACAAATTCTACTAATGGGTTGTAATTAGGAAGGAAGAAGAAAAGCTATAGAAGTAGCAGATGGAAGAAAACATGGGAATATGGATTATTTCTTTGATATATCTTCTTGTAGAGTAACATAAGCATGTATAGGTTTTAAACTAATTAAATTGCGTACACACATTAACATAATAGGAATATAAACTACATAACAAAAGCAGACCTACAATTACCAGCCATATCCAGTGAAGCCAAGAAAATCAGTTAGGTACCCTAGGCATTTCTGAAAACTTATCAATGATATGATGGATATTGTCTAACTGAATTTGAATATTTTGAGAAAAATCAGACAAGTTAAAACAACACATTCCTGGGAACTGTTCACATCCCATATGTTCTTTTAACAGTAGATAGTCTATAGTCGCACGATTTTGGAGCACTGCAACTTGCACTTCTCCTAATTCTTGGTTGAGTTCCGACAGTATAGATACAGTGAAATTTGTTGTTCTACTGTATGCACAGGCCAGCTTAGATATCTCCTTCTTCATTCCAATGGCAAGTCCAGGAACCAGTGGGATGACTGCAGCTACAACTGCAGCAGCGCCAGGATCTTTGTTGAAGTTTTTGGATGATCATCTTCTGGGATAATTCTTCCAGAGGATGTTGTTAGAAGTTCTTCTTCATATCATATCTTAATTCATTTTCTAGGTAGCCAAATTAGGCTTTGATCCTCTGTATAAACACAAACAAACCCTTTGCCCACACTTTGATATGACCTTTATACCATTGTGAAGAACCTATTGGAGATCACCACACAGGAACTGCTTTTTTTTTTTTTTTAAGAGAAAGGAATATTATCAGAAAAATGTACTTCCATAGCTGATCATCTGACACTCTTTAAAAGATCAAAATTAAGGATATGTAAGGCATGCATTAATTGTTGATTTGCAGTTAGTTTTATCCTATAAGGGAGTAATCCCCCTTTTCTTTCTCTTTTTTTTTGTTATCATTAATCTACAATTACATGAAGAATATTATGTTTACTAGGCTCTCCCCTATACCAAGTACCCCCCACAAACCCCATTACAGTCACTGTTCATCAGCATAGCAAAATGTTGTAGAATCACTACTTGTCTTCTCTGTGTTGCACAACCCTCCCCTTTCTCCCACCCCCCACATTATGCATGCTAATCATAATACTGCCTTTATTCTTCCCTCCCCTGATCCCTCCCTACTCACCCATCCTCCCCAGTCCCTTTTCCTTTGGTACCTGTTAGTCCATTCTTGGGTTCTGTGATTCTGCTGCTGTTTTGTTCCTTCAGTTTTTCCTTTGTTCTTATACTCCACAGATGAGTGAAATCATTTGATACTTGTCTTTCTCTGCCTGGCTTATTTCACTGAGCCTAATACCCTCTAGCTCCATCCATGTTGTTGCAAATGATAGGATTTGTTTTCTTCTTATGGCTGAATAATATTCCATTGTGTATATGGACCACATCCTCTTTATCCATTCATCTACTGATGGACACTTAGGTTGCTTCCAATTCTTGGCTATTGTAAATAGTGCTGTGATAAACATAGGCGTGCATCTGTCTTTCTCAAACTTGATTGCTGCATTCTTAGGGTAAATTCCTAGGAGTGGAATTCCTGGGTCAAATGGTAAGTCTATTTTGAGCATTTTGAGGAACCTCCATACTGCTTTCCACAATGGTTGAACTAATTTACATTCCCACCAGCAGTGTAGGAGGGTTCCCCTTTCTCCACAACTTCACCAACATTTGTTGTTGTTTGTCTTTTGGATGGTAGCCATCCTTACTGGTATGAAGTAATATCTCATTGTGGTTTTAATTTGCATGTCTCTGATAATTAGCGATGTGGAGCATCTTTTCATGTGTCTGTTAGCCATCTGAATTTCTTTTTTGGAGAACTGTTCAGTTCCTCTGCCCATTTTTTAAGTGGATTATTTTTTGTTTGTTGAGGTGGGTGAGCTCTTTATATATTTTGGATGTCAAACCTTTATCGGAACTGTCATTTATAAATATATTCTCCTATACTTTAGGGTTCCTTTTTGTTCTATTGATGGTGTCTTTTGCTGTACAGAAGCTTTTCAGCTTAATATAGTCCCACTTGTTCATTTTTGCTTTTGTTTTCCTTGCCCGGGGAGATATGTTCAAGAAGAGGTCACTCATGTTTATGTCTAAGAGATTTTTGCCTATGTTTTTTTCTAAGAGTTTTATGGTTTCATGACTTACATTCAGGTTCTTTGATCCATTTTGAATTTACTTTTGTGTATGGGGTTAGTGAATGCATTGCATTCTATTTCCTCCTTTAGTTCTGTTTGTATTTGTTTCACATATGCTGGTGCTCCTGTGTTGGGTGCATATATATTTATAATGGTTATATCCTCTTGTTGGACTGAGCCCTTTATCATTATGTAATGTCCTTCTTTATCTCTTGTGACTTTCTTTGTTTTGAAGTCTATTGTATCTGATACTAGTACTTCAACACCTGCTTTTTTCTCCCTATTGTTTGCATGAAATATCTTTTTCCATCCCTTGATTTTTAGTCTGTGCATGTCCTTGGGTTTGAGGTGAGTCTCTTGTAAGCAGCATATAGATGGGTCTTGTTTTTTATATCCATTCAGTGACTCTATGTCTTTTGATTGGTACATTCAGTTCATTTATATTTAGGTATGTACTTATTGCCATTTCAGGCTTTAGATTCATGGTTACCAAAGGTTCCAGGTTACTTTCCCTACTATCTAAGAGTCTAACTTAACTCACTTAGTATGCTGTTACAAACACAATCTAAAGGTTCTTTTCTATTTCTCCTCCTTTTTCTTCCTCCTTCATTCTTTATGTATTAGCTGTCAAATTTTGTACTTTTTGTCTATACCTTGATTGACTTTGGGGATAGTCAATTTAATTTTGCATTTGCCTCACAATCAGCTGCTCCACCCTCCCTACCGTGTTTTTACTACCTCTGGTGACAGCTCTCCAACCCTAGGAACACTTCCATCTATAGAAGTCCCTCCAAAATAGACTGTAGAGATGGTTTGTAGGAGGTAAACTCTCTCAGCTTTTGCTTATCTGGAAATTGTTTAATCCCTCCTTCAAATTTAAATGATAATCTTGCCGGATAAAGTCATCTTGGTTCCAGGCCCTTCTGCTTCATGGCATTAAATACATCATGCCCCTCCCTTCTGGCCAGTAAGGTTTCTTCTGAGAAGTCTGATGTTAGCCTGATGGACTTTCCTTTGTATGTGATCTTATTTCTGTCTCTGGCTGCTTTTAACAGTCTGTCCTTATCCTTAATCTTTCCCATTTTAATTACTATGTGTCTTGATGTTGTCTTCCTTGGGTCCTTTGTGTTGGGAGATCTGTGGATCTCCATGGCCTGAGAGACTATCTCCTTCCCCAGATTGGGAAGTTTTCAGCAACTACCTCCTCAAAGACACTTTCTATCCCTTTCTCTCTCTTCTTCTTCTGGTATCCCTATAATGTGAATATTGGTCCACTTGGATTGGTCACACAGTTCGCTCAATATTCTTTCACTTTTAGAGATCCTTTTTTCTCTCGGTGCCTCAGCTTCTTTGTATTCTTCTCTAGTTTCTATTTCATTTATTGTCTCCTCCACCGTATCCAACCTGCTTTTAATACCCTCCATCATGCTCTTCAAAGATTGGATCTCTGACCTGAATTCATTTCTGAGTTCTTGGATGTCTTTCCATACCTCCATTAGAATATTGATGATTTTTATTTTGAACTCCCTTTCAGGAAGAGTCAGGAGGTCCATATCATTTGAATCTTTCTTGGGAGTTGTATTAATAATTTTACTCTGGACAAGGTTCCTTTGGCATTTCATATTTGTATATGGTGCCCTCTAGTGTCCAGAAGCTCTATTCTGGAGCTGCTCAGCCCCTGAAGCAATGTTGGGGGTCACAGGGGAGCAGTACTGGTGCCTAGAGGGAAGAAAGAGCTGTTCCCTACCTCCTGGCTGCTGTGCCTCTCTCCACTGCCTGAGCCAGTGGGCCGAGCACACACGTATGTTTTTGTCCCAGAGCAGCTGGATATGGATCCCTGCTTTCTACAAGCAGCCAGAATCCCAGTCTCCCCAGGAACTCTGCCTGTATTAACTTTCCAACCAGTAGTCATGTGAGTCTCATGAAGACACCATGAAATGTAGGTTTGTCCTCCCAGAGCAGATCTCTGGAACTAGGTATTCAGCAGTCCCAGGCCTTCCACTCCCTCCCTGCTCTATTTCTCTTCCTCCCACTGGTGAGCTGGGGTGGGGGAAGGGCTCGGGTCCTGCGGAGCCACAGCTCTGGTACGTTACCCCATTCCGTGAGGTCTGTTCTTTTCCAGGTGTGTGCAGTCTGGCGTCATCCTGTTTTCTGGTGCTCTCTCAGGATTAGTTGCGTCAATTAAATTTTCTAATTGTATCCAGTTTTAGGAGGAAGCCTCTGCCCCTCCTCTCACACCACCATCTTTAATCTCAGTTCCTTTCTAACTCTGAATTTCTCTTTACAATTGATGCAGAATTCATTCAATACTTGGAAGCCAAAGAAACCCACTTGTTGTAGGCTCTGACTTAAACAAAGCTTGTGATCAGCAGCTCTGATACCTGGTGTCCATCAGAGTCTGCCAGACATAGTCCTGGAAATTCTGATCCTGTGACTCTGAAGTGGGCATCAGGTGGTAGCATATTTGATAAATTTCTGGGATGATTCTAACAATATGCTCTGAAATTTAAGATCTACTTGTTCTGCTAAGTCATCAGGCATGATGACCAGTTATTGAAAGGACTGCAAACAGAAGCAACATTTTCTGACAACTTGCTCTTTGCCAACACTGAACATATTATCTCATTTAATCTTCATAACAATCTTTGGTTCGAAAAGGAAGGGCATCTTTCCTTAGGAGAAGCAATCAGTTCCTGTAAAAAGTAAGGCAATAAAGAATCCTAGATAATTCCTACAAATTAATTTCCCCTATTGACTCTTGCCCAGGTAAAGAAATAATTAAGCTAACTGTATACATTTCTTTGTATATTTGATTTCTTCTTTTGAAGTAGGGCAATAAATATGAGGAGAAGTAAATTTCATAAATTCATCACTGCTGCATAAATACCAGCTTTATAAATAAGCTAATTGAGAGAGGAAAAAAAGTCAACAAGAATTAGGACCCTCCTTGGAGACTTGTCAAGCCATCATTTAATTGTACATTTCATTTTTGTGTGTGCCAACCAACATTCCAGATACATTTACTCAGCTCCAATAGAAAATTAAGAGCTCATACTTTGCACATAAATTCTCTTTAATGATGTTTGTGTTTCTTCCCTTAGATGTGCCAAATGCAGGGGAAGACTAATAAAAAGTTTTAAATTTCAGGTTGCTAGGACACATTATCCATTTATTCTGAAGGCCAGATCTCCATTGCTCATGCTGGGAGAAATTATGTTACTAAAACCTTCAGAAATACAGTCAGCTCTCAAAATGCTTTCCCCAGAATATGTATTCAAATAGCACTTCTTTAGAAAGGCTCCATTTTCTTTATTCTTAGTAGCTTGGGATGGTGTGCTGACAGTCCTATGAGTTAGCATTTGGTGAGATATTTACACCCCACCAGTAGTTCAAGCACCAGAGAGGAGAAATTTACAGGTATTTTGAAACTTCCAAGTGAAAATAGAATTTGACCCTTGGAAGGATGGGGGAAGTGAATGGAATTTTTCCCAATGTTTATTTTTGTATCATTTCAGATCTAAAGCTACTTCATCCAAGACATAAAAATTGGATTATGATTAGTTTACTCAACCTAATTATCATGTGTGATGTCTTATATTTTGGAGTATAATTTATTCAAATATTTTCAAATATGTTACCTGAGAGTTCTTTGCAATGTTCAAAATCATTCCTACAGGAGGAGCTATCTTTTGCCAAATGGAGAGAAATCCAGCATCTCTAGACTTTGCTAAAAGCAGGCTGAAGTCTGCAGAGCAGGAGAGGAAAGAAGCATTTTAGAATATTTAGTATATGCAGGCACACTATCACATAGGTGATCTCAGATTATCTCAGAATCCTTGAGAGGTGGGATTACTGGCCCATTTTACAGATGAAAAAGATGGGGCTTAGGGAAGTCCAGGGGTCACTCAGCTAGTGAGTGATGGAACAGGGATGGCACTCAGGTGGACTCCACAGGCCATGCTCGCTCACTTTCACCATTCGGATGACTGTGGGAGCCGTCAGCCAACAGGGGGCCTACAGAGGGAAGCATCTGGGGTACTGAAATGCCATTATCCTTTCCTTTCCTCTACTGCCTTGATATGATAGCACCTGTGACAAAGCTTGTGGCAAAGGGGGGCAAAAAAAAAAGAAGCAGGTTCTAAAGTCCACCCAGTAGAAGACAGAATCATGGATGCTGCCAATTCTGAACAATTTCTCCAGGAAAGAATCAAGCGATGGAAAAGCTGGGATTTTCCATAGAGGCTTCATAGACATTGAAAGGAGCAAAAGCAAGACTACCATAACTTCTGAGGTGCTTTTTCCAAAAAACATTTGAAATGTCTCATCAAAAGATATTCGAAGAAGGATAATTGACATGATGGGTTGTGCATAGTCGCTAATAGCAAAGAGAGTTAACCAGCTACATCACCTCCAGATTAACCAAGATGAAGAAGAGGAGGAAGGCAGGATTAAAATTCATTTACCTGGAATATTTTGTATGAGTTCCCAAATAAAACTTGGGACCAAAAAAATAATAATAATGCCATCAACCAATCACCATGCAAAGCGAGTGATCCAGGGAGGGTAATGACCCAGGCAGAGCCAAATGGAGAGCCTTCCTGAGTCTGACATGGATAACCGGAAAAAGAAGTTCCGAGTTGGGAGGCTGTGACATTTGTGTTGCCAGTAGCCATGTTCCCTACCGTGACCTTGTGGGGAAGGTGTAAAACGAAGTCGGAGGTAAGAAATAGAGGGGGTGGGGAAGAGTTCGGGTGGCGCCCACTGCCAGAATGGGCACCAGGGGTGGCAGCCCCATCTCCAGTCTGTGAGCCACCCTGGAAACAGCCTCAGCTGTAGAAACCAGCATATCCTCTTCTGCTCTCAAGGTGCAATGGCTTTCTGTCCTCTGAAATCGACAGAGGTTTGATTAACACACTTGGTTACTTTTCCTAGGAACTGAGAACTCCCTTGGTGTTCAGCCTTGTCTCTGGTATTTCTTTGGCCTAGTTTAGTTCACAATTCCTCCATTTAACTCCTTGAAGTTGAACTATATTGCCACACATATATCCATCTCCTGAAGCCTGCAGAAATAAGTCACCCTGAAGAAACAACAGCTCCATTATTTTAATGAAAACATTTAGGGATACTGATTAAGCACACACAAGATGGTGATGCCATGCACACGCCAGGCACAGTGATGATTTACTGTGTCTCTGCAGAGGTGGCTAAATACCAGATATGGGATGACAAATGAGGGGCCTTTGTGGGGCCAGCTGCTTTCATTTCAGATTGGAATCCATCCTCGTGAAATGTCAGCCTTATTATCTGCTTTCACTCTTAGGATGGCACATTTTGTATTTGCCTTTACAGAATGTGTGCTGACTATTGGCTTTGCTTATGCGTTTACACCAGAGTTTCCCAGCAGCAGCACTATTGACCTTTTAGGCTGGATATCCTTTATGCTGGCAGCTGTCCTGTGCATGTATCATGGTGAGCTGGCTCCCACCCACTAGATGCCAGTAGTGCCTCCCACCATTGTGACAATCAAAAATGTGTTCAGCAACCTAAGACAGGCACAGTCGCAGGGGGGCCATCAGGTGATAAATTGGGGATCAACAGAGGTGAGGCTTAGAACCTCACCCCCCCTGTTTTGAGAGAAATCTTCTGCATCCGTGGCGGTTTAATGCCCTTGTCTAGCTTGGATTAACACATAGTCTACAGGCACACACCTGATCATCTACAATTGCTCTCTTACAACACTAAACTATGTTTTCTACCTTTATCTTGCATCTACCTACCACTTCAGCATTTTATTAAAAATAAAAATAATAATAATAATAAAGGGAGAAATGTGGGATCCACATATAAATCAAGTATAAAAATCGAACGAATATTCATATTTGACCTGATTGTTCATAATTCATAATGCGTGATCAAAACCAAAAGTTTCTGTGATGAATGCCCTTGTACTGTTCACCATGTAAGAACTTATTCACTATGTAAGAATTCGTTCACCATGTGAGAACTTGTTCATCTTGCTTCAGAAGATTGGAAACTGACGAGAATTAGGCTTGAGATGGATTAATGATTGTGCATTCAGCATTGACCCCCCTATACAGAATTTTATTGTTGTTAACAACCATTTGATCAATAAATATGAGAGATGCCCTCTCAAAAATAAATAAATAAATAAATAAATAAATAAATAAATAAATAAAACTGCTATGAAAAAAAAAAAAGAACATATGGGATCTGAACAGTTCCCAGGAATGTGTTGTTGTAATTTGTCTGATTTTTCTCAAACTATTCAAATTCAGACAATATCCATCATATTATTGATAAGTTTTCACAAATGCCTAGGGTACCTAACTGGTTTTCTTGGTTTCACTGGATATGGCTGGTAATTGTAGGTCTGCTTTTGTTATGTATCTGTATTCCTATTCTGTTAATGTGTGTACGCAACTTAATTAGTAGTTTGTTAAAACCTATACATGCTTATGTTACTCTTCAAAAAGTTATGTCAAAGAAATAATCAACCTTCCCATGTTTTCTTCCGTCTGCTACTTCTATAGCTTTTCTTCTTCCTTCCTAATTACAACCCTTTAGTAGAATTCGTGCCTCATATATAAAATTACTGAGCATCATAATTCTTCCAAGTGGTAAAGATATCTCAAGATAAATGCTGGGCATAGAAGCCACAGGATATAAATCTGCAAAGAAGTAAAAAGCTAACCTTTTCAAAGAATATTGCTTCTCTCTCACTTACCAACTTTACATTTCCCTGTATGGCTCCAGAAGATGACTGGTTAGCCAGAGACGGGTAAGATTCCTCAAGGGAGGAACAACCTAAGACAGGCACAGTTCCAGGGGGGCCATCAGGTGAGAAATTGGGGCTCAACAGAGGTGAGGCTTAGAACCTCACCCCCCCCTGTTTTGAGAGAAATCTTCTGCATCCGTGGATGTTTTGTTGCCCTTGTCTAGCTTGGAGTAATACTTAGTCTATAGGCACAGACCTGATCATCTACATTTGCCCTCTTACACCACTAAATTATGTTTTCTACCTTTATCTTGCATCTACCTACCACTTAAGCATTTTATTAAAAAGAAATAAGGGAGAAATGTGGGATTCACATATAAATCAAGTATAAAAATCAAACGAATAATCATATCTGACCTGATTATTTATAGTTCATGGTGTGTGATTAAAACCAAAAGTTTCTGTGATATGACTGCCCTTGCACTGTTCACCATGTAAGAACTTATTCACTATGTAAGAACTTGTTCACCATGTAAAGACTTGTTCGTTATGCTTCAGAAGATTGGGGACTGTTGAGAATTAGGCTTGGGGTTGATTAATGATTGTGCATTGAGTCCCCTATACAGAATTTTATTGTTGTTAACAACCATTTGATCAATAAATATGAGAGATGCCCTCTCAAAAAAAAAAATGTGTTCAGTACTGCCAAGAGTCCCTACAGACAAAACTGCCTCCAGTTGAGAACCACTGGTTTAGACAGATCACCAAGTTCAGACATTTGGTCTTTAGAAGGTACTTTCATCTTCCATCATGTCCTTAAAACATGCTAGTTCACCATCTATATATATTTAGACTTCCAAATAATGGAGACGATTTCTCCAGCAACTGCTGGATTGGAGCCATTGTCTCAGGTAAGCTTCTGTAATGCATAGATACACACCAACACACCAACACACGCACCAGCATCTCTGAGCCATCACTCCCACAAGTCCTCTGACTGGACTAATCCGTATTTTCTAATTGCCTCAGTCACAATAACTAGCCTAAAACAAGGGCTTCAATCAAAGTCTGCTTCCAGTGTCCAGTTCTTTCTAGACCTGACCCTGCGCCCCTGTATTTCTTCCTGCACAGCCTGGCATTGAAGCCAGCTCTCAACATGAGCTCATTCTCTATTAAGCTTGCCAGGTTTAGCAAATAAAAATTCAGGACACCCAATCCAGTTTGAATTTCACATGAGTCATGAACAATCATTTACTCTATGTCCCAAATATAGCTAAAGATCCTACCATGCATGAGACAGCACCAGCAACTAAGAATTATACAGTCTATATGTTACATGAGACATATATGGATTTTATCTGGCAACCCTGTATCTCTCTCCTCTCTGCCTTGAACCTCCTGAATTGTGTCATTTTCACTAGAGTCTTTTCCCACCTAACTGCTTAGAACAGTGAAGACATTCCTTTGTCCAGAGCTGCCCTGGTGCACAGGGTGCTTGTCAGATTCTGGGTTACCAGTGTTTCACCCAGAGTCCAGCCAGTAACCCAGAAACCCATTTGGGTTTTTAACATAGGGAATTGGTTATATAGATTATGGAAGAGGCTTGAAAAACAATCAGGAAACAATGAAGTGATAAGCAAAAGCGTAAAGTGTCTTCCCCTCCTTAAGCTGAAGGGACAAAAGGAGGAGGCGGAGCTACTGGATCCCAGGGCTCGGGGCCACCTGGCAGAACCTGGAACTTGGAAGCAGACCGTCCAATGGAAGCAGGAGACAAGACAAATGCCATCCCAGTTTCCTACCAGCTCTTCCCACCTGCCAAACCCAGCCAGAAACCAGCCATCAAGGAACCTGGGCCCGCACTAGCAGAAAGCAGCCTCAGTTTCTGACCTGATCCACACAAACCCTTCTCCTCGTGTCGGGGCTGAGCTGTCTTTTCTAGCTCCATGGAGCCCAGGAGAGGTGGGCTCTTCCTGTCTTTGAGGTCTAGGTGAAGTCTTGATAGCCACTCGCTCATTCACCCATGCCTACTCCAAATGTAGTAGAGAGACATTTTGAACTTTTTAAAAATCCTGATTATGTGCACTCTGTCACCAACTGAGTTTCCCTGTCATGAGTCACACTTTAGCTGTTCTAAGTCCTATTCTTCCCAGTTCTGCTCTTCCTGTATGCTCATTCTTAGAGCTGTTCACAGAGGCTCTCATTCTCCACTTGGAGGCACGTGGCAGCTTTGCACACCTCACCTCCTTTGAGGTCAAGTGTGACCATATGACTTGTGTTGGCCAAGGAAATGTAAGTAGAGGAAATATCTGTTTTAAAATAAGCAATAAGCTTTATGAGCAGGCACATAATCATCACTTTTTTGTTTTCAGTCTTAAGGACTATGAAAATACTTTTCAAGGTGAAACACAGTCCCTCTATTAGTTTCCTATTGCTTCTGTAACAAATTACTACAGACTAAGTGATTTAATACAAACGTGTCATCTGATAATTTTGGAGGTCACAGTCCAATATGAGTCTCACTGGGCTGAAGTCAGGATGTCAACAGGGCTCTTTCCTTATAGAGGCTTTTGGGAAGAATCCACTTCTTTGCCTTCTTTAGTGTCTAGAGGCCGCCTGCATTCTTTGGCCATGGACCTCCTTCACATCACTCCAACCTCTTCCTTGCATGGTCACATCTCCTGCTACAACTTTGACTGTTTGCCTCCCCCTTATAATAATCCTTCTGATTACACTGGGCCTGCCTGGATAATCCAAGATGATCATTCTCTCTCAGAATCCCTAATTACATCAGCAAAGACCCTTTTGCCATACATGGTAGCATATTCACAGGTTCTGGGGGTTAAGGTATAGATATCTTTGGGGGCCATTATTCTGCCTACCATAGTCTTTGAGAGATTTCAGTGAGCAGAGTCCCATCTGCCAAGCAGTATTAGAGATGCAGTATGAGTAGAAAGTAAACTTTTATAGCATTTAGCCACCAAGAGGTGGGGGGGTCTGTTACTGGTCCACACTTTAGCCCAGATTTATACCCTGAATCTTTTCTCTCTCCTGTCAGTATTTTGTAAAATTTAAAAATAACTTAAAATATTAAATGTGACTATTTTCTCCATAAAGTACACTTTTAAAATAATACACCATAAGCAATCTATGAGCAAACCAAGACTTTTTGTTCCTGAAAGTCTTCCTAACTTTAGGTCTGTAGAGTAGACCTAAAAAGTCAGTATTCTTCCCTGAATCTGAAAAATCTTCATAGACTCCCTTTGTTCCAAAAAACTGGTAGGTTAGCAGTGCTGATTTTCTTAGAAGTTGAACCAGCTGAATGTAAAAGGAAAACACCTCACTGAAAGATTATTAAACCTAGTCCAGTTCTTCCTAGAATTCAGGTGGGGGGCTCCCCTCTCTTTCCTTAGGGCTGCTCCATGTGATACAAACACAACACAAGACCATCTGATATTTGGATCAAGTGGGGGTGCCCATGTCAATCCATGTATTTAATATTACCATGCTTCTGGGATGCATGTGCCATACTCTGTAGAACTCTAAAGCACAAGTCTCCCCGTATCTATGGGAAATATGTTCCAAGACCCTTAGGGGGTACCCAAAACATTGGATAATACTGAATTCTACATATACTATGTTTTTTCCTAGGCACACATACCTATGATAAAGTTAGCTTACAAATTACTCACAGTAAGAGATTAACAACAGCTAATAATAAAAGAGAACAATTATAACAATATACTGTAATAAAAGTCATATGAATGTGGTCTCTCTCTCTCGCTCAAATATTTTACGGCACTGGACTCACCCTTCTTGTTCTTGTGATGATATGAGATGATTATCTCATGTGATGAGATGAAGGAACGTGAATGCTGTAGGCATTGTGACCTAGCATTAGGCTACTATTGACCTTCTGATGATAGGTTAGAAGGGGGATCATCTACTACCAGACGGTGGTTGACTGCACGTAAGGAGGGAAACCGTGGGAAGCAAAACTGTAGATAAGGAGGGACCACTGGATAAATTACTGTAATGCAAGCTTCTAAAAAGGCTTTTACAAAAGCAATTAATTTAGGTATGTGGAAATTAGGAAAAATCCATAATTTATTCAATTAGCATTGCTTGTAGGAAACAAATCACAAAGAAACTGAAGCCCAGAGAAGCTGGATAATTTTCCTCTAAACCCACAGAGGGTTCTTGGCAATGTGGACCGAAACCAGATCCTCTGAGCTCAGACCAACATGCTTCCCATTACACCATGAGATTGTGAATAGTAAATTTAGCAATTACATGACTGAATTAAGTCCTGCTGGCCTCCTTCAGCTTAGTGCTATGTGATGAGGAGGAAAGACTCATGCCAAGAACAAAGAGAAGAAACCAGGAGGTGACAGGTCCAGGCCCGGAGATTGGAGAGTTTTAATTAGTTCTCTGCAAGATTCGAGAGGTAGTTGCCTTTTCCCTGTTTCTCTAGCTCCCAGTTTCTGGCTGTTTCTGCAAGGACCTTTAAATGGAGTGACTAAGGTTCTCCTGGAAAAAGTTCTTTTGAACCTCCCCTATTGACATTATAGTCAATGTCCTACTGATTATACTGTGTATACTGATTAATTCGGGGACAGCCAGCCAGAAAGGTGTGTGACATGGCAATCTATAGGGAATGATGAAATATCCCTGGAAATGTAAGGAGATGAAGAGAGTTACATTTCTTCTTGCACCAGTAAAGTTTAATCAGGGAAGCAAGACCCCTGTGAGTATTATGGGACAGATTATTTCTTATGGAACTAGACCTTAAACACAGTTTGGAGGAGATGAAGAAAAATTCCAAAAACTATCAGAGAAAAGTCCTGACCAGCCTTGGGCAGCTGCACAGGTCTGTGGACACTGGGTAAAACCAGCTGTGGGAGAAGAGCTGCATAGAAGTTTGGTGTAGAAGCATCTGGAAGGTTGTTGGCTCATTGTGGCTTCCACCTCTGTGAGCTCACAGCAAAGCATCTCATGGAGGGTCTGGTCATTGCTGGTCAGTGGGGCCAGCAGCTGGGGAGAAGAGCTGGACTCAGAGTAGGGAAAGCAAAGGACAAAATGGAACCCACTGGCATCTCTGCAGCTGGCCCTGATTGCCTCCACCAACCTTCAAAATGTAATGGCTGCAAAACTGAAGGGACGAAACAGCAGCAGACTCACAGACTCCAAGAAGGGACTCGTAGTTACCAAAGGGGAGGGTTGGGGGAAGGTGGGTGGGGAGGGAGGGAGAAGGGGATTGTGGGGTATCATGATCCGTGCACATGGTGTGTGTGAGCTCACGGGGAAGACAGTGTAGCTCAGAGAAGACAAACAGGGACTCTGTGTCATCTTACTACACTGATGGACAGTGACTGCAATGGGGTATGGGGGAGGACTCAATCATAAGGGTGATGTAATAACCACATTGCTGTTCTTGTGAGACCTTCATAAGAGTGCATATCAATGATACCTTAATTTAAAAAAATGTAATGGCTGCTTTATTCCAGTCTCTCAAATATCACACAGATGACTCTTGCAGCACCTATAACTCTGAACCATACAGGGTTCTCCCAGATCTAGGTGTCTGGAAAGTGTAATTCCAGTTTAGCTAAGCTGACTGTACAAAGCCACCCCGAGCTCTGCTCAGGGACAAACATCGCGTGGCCGGAAGCAATGGCTTAATAAGCTGTGTGGGGTAGAATGGAGGCTCATGCAAGGATCTAGCTCCAGTTCATTCATGGTTGCTGTGCTCCTGACGATGTGGGGCTGCCTGCCCACAGGGCTACGGCTGTGTGTGTGGAATATGCTGGTTTGGAGCCAGATCTGAATGTGGAGGTGAGGCAGCAAGGTGCCCCTATGGTATTTCTTCACTGCCTTTGCCTGTCATGGGGCTCAGCTTCTCTAGAAATAAACCATCTATAGCATTTAGGTTTGGGGAGAAATCTGCAGTACTTATCAAAATTATAAATGCACTTAACCTTTGGGCCAGCAATCCCACTGCTGAGAATTTTCGCCTCACCATGACCATGAACCAGTTGTGTGAACTTGTATGTACCTACATATGTGTAAAATTCTGTTCTAAATGTATTCATTGCAGCATAAGCAAAAATGAGAAATTATCCTAACCTCTATCCACAGGCATCTGGTTAAATAAACTGGCACATCCACTGACAGAATTCTATGAAACTAAGAAAAAATAACAAGAAAATTCTCTATACTAATGTGGAAAGATCCCTGGAATAAATTAAGAAGAAACAAAAGAATAAAAGAAAAAGAGAGAAAGATGCAGAACAATGTTTATAGTATGCTAACTTTTATATAAGACAAAGGAAGACACACGTTTGGATTTGCTAATATGTTGATAAAGCATGAAAAGGAAGAAACAGCAGCGGTTACCTATGGGGTGGGGAAGGTGGCAAGAATGTGGTAGACAGGGAGAGGGGTGGGAACTGGGCTTCTCAGTGTGCACTTCTGTGTATGGTTTTGCTTTTTGAGCTATGGTAGTGTTTTAGATATTTTTAAAATTAAATTTAAAAACTTAAATTCAGGTCACTTTCAAAGAAAGAGAGGAAAGAAGTTGGAGAAGGATCAAATTGTTAGCCTGGAACAGCTGATATTTAGGTCAGATCCTGTCTCCACATGACCCAGACACTGGATTTGGGTGAACAGAATTCCATACAGCGAGTAGAGGAGGTTGGGAGGCAGAATGGTGTCAAGTTTAAGAGCGCAGATGATTCTAGAACCAACCCAGGTTCAAGTTTGGCTCCAGAACTTACAAGCTGGGCAACCTTGGGTGAATTACCTAACTTTTCAGTGCCTCAGTTTCCTCATCTGTAAAACGGGGCATAATAAAGATGCCTCTTCAGTATGGATGTTAAGAATTAAATAAGTTAACATATATGAAGTGCTTAGAATAGTGCCCAGCATGCAAAAAAGGACTCTAGAACACTGTTTTTATTTATTTATCCACTTTTACACAGGACATTCCACTCAGGGAGAGATCGTTAAGTGTGAATCCTCTAATCTGATTTTAACCTGGGTCAGGTGGTCTTGAATCTGCCCTAAGACTCAGTAGAAAGTGATTCTTTAATGTAACTACTCTGTAGGAATCCTTCTAGGAGACCCCTCCAAAACATTACCTATCTGATCCACCTTCCTTCCCAGTAAGTAGAGTTTTGGGGGGATTTCCTCGGGTTCAGGGTGTCCTCCATTCTCTCTTCTGTGAGAAGTTAGTGTGGGGATTCCCTCCAACAGTTGAGGACTGGATAGCTGTCCTACCAATGGGTTTCAGCACTGGGCAAGTTCGCTATGGATTCAGTGTGACCACAAAAATGATAGTAGAACGTTCTTGTGGTGAAAAGGCTTATTACTTGGCTGGTTCTCCTGGTGGTAGGTCGAGCACTAGAATTACGTCTGCATCCAGCTGTCTGCGGGTCTGTAATCCTCCATCGTTTCTGCCTCTGTGCAGAGCCCTGGGCTGAGCTCTTTATATAGTGATTCAGTCAATAATAGCTTATTGCCTACGGGTGTGGAAGCAGTAGTCTAGCAACAGGCCAGTTACATCATCAAGTGGCTTAGGGTCAGTGAGGATCCTGGCCATAGGAACCCCAACTTTCCCCACATAGCCCACTCCCATGATGTCTCTGGGTCTGTCTGGAAACAGGGTCCCACGGGGATGGTTCACATAGAGCCACAGGCTTCTGTTCCTCCCAGAAAAGCCCAAGAGGCAGGCAGGTGGCTCAGGCTGGCTCCCACATCCCTTCCCTGACTTCTCTGAAAAAGGACAGGTGCATTCTCCAAGGCCTCCTGGAGTGTGGGTAGTTGGCACTTTCCACCCCATTTGGAGAAAGGGCCCCTGTAGGTAGGAGCCTCCACCTGTCTGAGGAATGGATCTTCCTCTTATTAGCTCCTGCTAGTCCTGAATCCACATCTAGATCCCTTCCAAATGTACCTCCTGCCCAGGGCTGAGGACCCCTTCTCAGAGTCCAGCCTCACTGGCAGTAACTCCTGTGGGTTGGCCAGTTCCCGAGTGAGTGCTGTCCTCCAGGCCCCTCGCTGGGGATGAAGAAGGAGGTGGGGAGGTAGAGACTTGAGAAGAGCCATCTGTGTCTGAATAGGAGAGTAGGATGTGACCAGGGAGATGTGGGACAATTTTCTAGCAGTATTAAGGACCTAACAAAAGTGAGAAGCAGGAATTTATAGAGTCACTAACCTACCCACACTGTGCCATGTATCGGAAGCACAAGTGTAGAAGTGAAAGACAGCAGCTCTCGGAATGTCTAAGACCCTGTTCCTGCATTGTAGACAGATGGACTCTTACTAAATTCATATTCCAATCTTTTAGAATTACGATGTGAAATGTCTGCAAGTCCCCTAGAACAAGCAACTTCATCTCCTTGATGTAATGGACACTTCCAAGTCCTGTCCGGATGCCCTTCTGTGAATAAAATGAAAGTTCCTGTGGCCAGGATTCTCACCTAGCCCTGGTTGGCTAGCTCACTATGCACGTGTGGGCAATGCATTATGTTGCTATTGACTCTATGTAAAGAGCTCCACCCAGTGCTCTGGGTGACACTGTGACACGGCTGCAAGGGTGCAGGAGAGCAGAGGCTGGTGTGGTGGCAGCACTGAGGACAGAGGCCCAGAGACAGAGACCAGCTTGCTGCATGCAGACTTGCTCTGAGTGAACGGGATTCTAGTGATTGACCTGACACCATGGGAATAAAGTTGGGTATAACCCTTTCACCCCGAGAATGTTCTACTGTCATTTTCTTTGGTCACATTTGAATCCATAGTGAACTTTCCCAGGGCTAAAACCCACTGACAAGACACCTTCCCAGGCTTGTGCACCATCTCCCAACTGCTTGGAGTGACACACACCTGCTCCTTCTCCTGGAAACTGCCCTTGGCCAATGGGAGCCACCTGCTGTGGTCTGAAGGTTCCCCCCAAACTCATATGTTGGAATCCTACCCGCCAATGTGATGGTATTAGGAGGTGGGGCATTTGAGGCATGATTAGGTCATGAGGGTGGAGCCCTCATGAATAGGATTAGCACCCTTAGTAAAGGACCCCAAAGCTCTCCCTAGCCCCTGCCATCATGTGAAGATACAATGAGAAGTCCGTGACTCAGAAGAGGGACTCACCTGACCTCAGCTTGCAAAACTGCAAGAAGTAAATTTCTGTTCTTTATAAGCTACCCAGTGTCTTGCCAATGGGTTTCAGCCCCAGGTAAGTTCACTATGGATTCAATGTGACCAAAGAAATTACAGTAGAATGGTCTTGAGTGAAAGGGTTGCACCCAACTTTATTTCCACGGTGGCAGGTCAATCACTAAAATCCTGTCCACTCAGAGCAAGTCTGCATGCAGCAAGCCAGTCTCGGTCTCTGCCTCTGGGCCTCTGTTTTCAGCGCTGCCAGCACAGCCTCTGTTCTGCTCTCCTGCAGCCTCGCAGCTCTACCACCGTGTCCCCCAGAGCACTGGGCAAAGCTCTTTATATAGAGTCAACACCAACACATTGTCCACACCTGTACAATGAACCAGCCAACCAGGGCCAGGTGAGAATTCTGGCCACAGGAACTCTCATTTTATCCACACCCTGTCTGTGGTTTTCTTATAACAGCTGAAGGGGCTAAAAAAACATCTCACCCTGCATCTCACTGCCAATGACTCACTGAAATGAGGCTACAAAAGACCAGCCTACTTGTCTCACTCAAGTGGAGACACGCCTGTGGTGCAGGTCATGCCCCAGAGCTCCCCAGGGGCCTGGCTGGACCTGCTGAGGCCACATTGTCACATAGTTCTTTCACACACTCTCTTCTGCTTTCCTCTCTCCCTTTTTCCTGAGAGCACGTCCTCAGTAAGTCATAGGTACCCGTATCCCTGCCTTAGCCTCTGTCTTCTGCTAAGGAGTCCCAATCTACGAGCCCTCTCTTTGCATTCTCCTCTGCAGCCACACTGCCCTCTTGAAGTTCCTAGAACCCTGGGCCTCTCACTCCCTGTCCTCTGCTCTCCTGCAGCCCTGCCACCGTGTTGCCCAGAGTACTGGGCGGAGCTCTTTATATAGAGTCAATAACAACCTATTGTCCATACTTGTGTAGTGAGCAAGCCATCCAGGGCCAGGTGAGAACCTGACCATAGGAACCTTCACTTTATCTATATTACCACTCATTAAAAATTATAAACCCACTCAACACTCCCTTTCTCCCTTTCTTGTCTTAGCACCATTCATTATAATAGTAGTTTGTGCTTTTATCATGCTTTAAGTGTGCCAGAAACTGCTATAACTGCTTAACATTCATGAAATGCAAACCTTATGACAAACACAAAGTTTTATTAACCCCACTTTAGTGGTGAGGAAACTGAGGCACAGAGAGGTTAAGAACTTCCCCAAAAGTCATACAGCTTGTGATGGAGCCTTGACCCCAGGCTGCTTGACTCCAGACACTGTCACTCCACTGAATTATCACACTGATTTATTTATTTACATTATTTACTTATTATCTTGGTAATTGCATGTCTTCTCCTACTAAAATACAAGCTCCTTGAGGATATGAATTTTTGTCTGTTCAGTCCCTTGCTGTATCCCCTAGTACCTAGAGAAATACAGGCACATCAGTAGGCCCTCAAATATTTATTAAATTACAGAGCTTCTGTGACCTCAAATTCTTCTTTCTGGATTCAAGGGGAAAACACATTGTAATAAGGGTAGGTTGGGTATTCAAATTTCCAACATCCAGAGTCATGTAACAAGAACATGTTTCTTCCCAACTTTCTTTTTAATGCTTTTTTAAAAAATTGAAGTATAGTGTATTGATATACAATATTACATTAGTTTCAAGTGTATAACATAGTGATTTAACAAGTATATACATTATGAAATGCTCACCCTGATAGGTATAGTTACCATCTGTCACTATACAAAGTTAATACAATATTATTGACTATATTCCCTCTGCTGTGCTTTTCATCCCCATGACTTATTTATTTGATAATTGGAAGTTTATACCTATTTATGCCCTTCACCTATTTCACCCATCACCCCACCTCTTCCTTCTTCCTTCCCATCTCAGTTTAGCTCTCTTAGAAGTTGGATGGAATATATTTAAAGCACATGGTGATTGTTTAAATATTTGGCTTTCATTTTAGAAACCATGAGTGCCATGCAGCTGTGTCATCATTGGCTAAGATGATGAGCTCTGGCTTTCTGAATTCCAGACCAATCAGCAGCAATGTTGTTAAGGCCTTACCAGAGACAGTTGAGCCTCAGAGAAGACCTATATGAATTTAAGCATAAAGTTCATGGTCAAGGTCATTTGTTATTAAATTTAGTACTGCTCATTGGGACTTCAGGGGACCCCCAAAATAGCACCTCATCCAAGTTCTGAACTACTTGAGAAGTAGACCAAAAAAATAAAAGACACAAGGAAATCAAAATATCATGTTTCCTGCTAAGAAAGCTGATATTGCAGAATCTGCCTTGGATTTAAGAGCCAAACATTTTCCTAAAACTAAACCCTGAAACTAGACAAACTCACCCATGGGTGACTACAGACCTCCCCAGGCAGGGCCTTGGCCCTGTAAACCTATACAGGAAGGAACAGAGCAGGACACACATTCTCTGCAGGTACACCAGCTCCTGAGAGGACTCCAGTGGGAAGAGTTGGTTACTCTATCCGGATTCTCCCTCTGAACTCACCAGGTAGACAAGTCACCGCCTCTCCTCAAGGAAAGAGTGAGCCGAGTGAGTGGGTGATAGTGCAGAGAGAGAGACCAGGAGTGTCATCTGATGGATAGCCCTTCAAATAAAAGGAAACATTAAGAGTGGGGAATGACATTATACTTACAACAGTACCACCCCACGGCAATTGAACTATTCTTGAGCCAAACTTCAATTACATTTTTGCTTTATGAATCTGGTGTTCAAAAATATGCATTAGTCTCTTACAGCTACCATTTTGCTTCTTAATTGCTTATAGCTAGCACTAGATTTAAATCATAGAATTTTGCAGCCAAAAGTGAAACTTAAAGATAGTCTGGTCTACTGCCCTTCTTTTTACAGACAATGCAACTGAGGCCCGGTGGTTGGTGGAATATTTTGTCCTATAACAGAAATGTAGGCAGGTTACCCAGAACCAGAACTGGAAACTCTGTTGTCTTTCTTCTCAGTCCAAAGCTTTTATTTCCCCAATGACCTGTTTTTCAGCTTGCCATCAAATTGTCCCTGCTACCAAAGAAAGGAAAGAAAAACCCCTACCAACAATGAGAAACAAAAATATAACATACATGTTTATTTCACAACCAAGATTACAAAATGGATGGAAGAAAATGAAGTGTTCAAGGAGAAGACAGCAATCATTTCTCTAAGTGATGTAAAATGAGGGCCTCATCAACTCTCACTGTAGTCTTCATACATCATACTGAAATTTTTCATCTAAGTACACGGTGTTATAGTTAGCTAAATCTCTCTGTTCAGGGAGACTTAGCTTTTTACTGTCCTAAAACTCAAGAGTACCAGATAATTTTTTATGTGAATATAAACTCCAAGACCTAATGATGTCTATTTTTAATTATTTATGCACAGCTCAAGCCTCCTAGGCATTGCTTTTTAAAAGTCCTATGTTACTTTGAATCATGCGCTTTTTCTCAGCGACGGGAAAAGAAATGAGTGTGCTCTTCAGAAATCCAGAGGAGAGGTAATTCTTATTTCAAGATTCTCACTTCCTATAATGCAATATGTATGGATGAAGGCTGTAAAATAGGATCCAAATAAATAATAATCATGTTTGAAAATAGAAATAATTTATTCACATTATAAATATGGATAGCATAATAGTAATGATCTTTTAGTCTACATATCCATAATTACTGTGGGAGGCATCCAATTTCTTTGTTTACCCCAATGCTTGTCAATATGAAAAGCTAATGCTACATTTTAAATTAGAGAGAGTTTAGGGAGATACAGAAACTGTCTATGGGGAAATGTCAACTGTTTAAAAATTCCTTACTGAGAACTGTTTGCCTGTGATAACCTAACAAGCAGCAACTGTGAGCTGCCAGCTACATGGCTTGGGTGCCTGTAGCCCCAGGTGCTTCTGTGTGCTTGCTTTGTGCTGCCTAGGAGGGCAGGCCTTCGTAGAGCTTGTCGGGCATTGCAACACAAGGGCAACTGGCTGGCAAAGGGAGCAGAAGCCTTGCCAGATGAGCTACAGGCTCTCCCAGCAAATGCAGGTCACAGCATTATGGAAATGCACTGTGGTATCCTTTTTTAGTGGGATGTATGGAAGTTATCACAACCAGGAACCTATAATGGAGAAAAATAATCCACTGGCCTGATAATCTTGAATTGTAAAAAGTATTGCCCCCATGTCTGCAAAGTTTGCCTGGAGTGGATGAAGCTTTAAAAAATGTAGAGGGAGAGACTTGTGTTTGTGTGTGTGAGTGTGATGTAGGGTGTGTGCATGTGTCTGTGTGAGAGTGTGGTGGGAGGGTTAGTGTGGGGTGTGTGCATGTGTGTGAGTGTTGACTGTTCGTCTATTTGTCTGGTTTTTAAAGGAAGTAGCTACTTCAAAGAGAGTTGTTTTTCTGGAAGAGTCCAGCTTCAGTCCAGACCTCCACTCTTCAGAGGCTTCAGATGAGTATAGGGGTCTTTTTCTTTCAGGAAAAACAAATGAACTTCCAGGGATAACCTTCTAGAACAGCAGGCTAGGGTGTTGCCTACTCAGGGAAGTAGTTCCCACTACCTGCCAATTCCCCTGTGTTCCCAGTACTTCCAGCAGGGATTCTGACGTTTTACGCACAGAATCTCCAGAGCCCAGAGCTGAGCCTGACCCTTGCTCACCCCCCATAATTACTGGCTGGCTGAACAATTAATCACTGGTTCTAAATTTCAATCCTGTCCTTGTCACAGCTGTCACTGTGACCTTGGGTCAGTTTTTAGCCTGTCAGGGTTTCAGTTCCCTCTCAGGACATGGGGCACAAAAGCCGTTGGGCTGTTGTGAGAAGTGAATGAGACATCTTGTGTAAAGGCCTTTAGCATGGTACTTACCATTCATCATCAGAGGAGTTCAAATTGTTTTTATGTATGTATTTTAAATGATGTTTGCTTGTATGACATTATGATATGGTAACAGCATAAGAATTAATGTTCTCATCTCTGAAGCTATTAGTTTGGAAGTTTTAGACCTTGCAAGGTAAATGATATTCATAATTTTTTTGTGACTATAAACTTTAACCTAACCATTTAGGACTTTATCTGATACATAACCACTTAATCTGGAAGATTTCATTTTACTCTAGAATCTAAAACAAATGTGTTGTTGAAACACAGAAAGTCCTTATAACTTCTAAACCTCAAAAGTTCTCTGTGTTTATTAGGACAAAGAGGAAGGGAAAGAAAAGTTACTAAGCTGTACCTAAAAATGCAAAATTGACATAAAGTGTTCAGAATATTAATCGAAGTGTAGTATTTATCTAACAGAAAACCCAAAACATCATTATAAAATTATATTTACCCTCTTTCTATTTTGTTAATGACAAAGATAAACTTTTATTGTGTATTAGTTAAGTGTATGCATATATACATTATTTGTGAGATTTATTATAAGGCTCATTATTATGGTTCATGCGATTGCAGAGGCAGTGAAGACCTGCGATGTGCCACCGGCAAGCTGCAGACCCAGGAGAGCTGGTGGTGGGACGCAGCCCTGAGTCCAAAGGTCTGAGAACCAGGGGAGCCAATGGTGTAAGTTCCAATCCAGGGGCGAGGGAGGATGAGATGAGACACCCCAGCTCAACCAGCGAGGCGAATCCGCCCTTCCTCTACACTGTTGTTCTCTTCAGGCCCTCAGTGGATTGGATGATGCCCATTCACATCTAGAGGACAGTTCACTGAATCCCAGAGATTATGTTTAGCCTGGGCACCCATGGCTTGTCAAGTTATGCATAAAATTAACCTCACATTTTTTTTTGCTAATTGTTTTAGGGAAAAGATGAGTCCCAGCATTCCTAATAAAGAAGTTTAATCTTTGTGTCAGAAGATTCCAGGTCTAGGAGTATCTTTACTTACCTATCATTTTAATTACACTTTAAACTTTGGATTTTTAATAGGACACTACTTCAAAAGCCCCATCACAACCAGCGAGAAAAAATGTTTTTAGGCTTCATCGCTGTTCACCAGCCCAAAACATTGGTTGGGACATTTCTCATTTCTCAGTGTAGTGTAAGGAGGAACTCAAAGATGGGCCTGCAGGAATATGGGGCTCCCAAGGCTACTAACCACATACCAGAAGGTCCAGGAAGCTGTACTGATTATATCAGGTTATGCCAACCCAGCATCTTCTGGGTCATACTCCAAGATACAAAACAAAACAAGAACAAGAACAGCTAGCACTTATTTAGCAATTACTTTGTGCCAGGAATTGTTTTAATGGGTTTATATATAGTAACTCATTTAATCTCACAATTACCCTATGCAGTAGGTTTACTAATATTATGCCTATTTACAGTTGGGGAAACTGAGTTACCGAGAGGAAAAGTACCTTAACTAAGATCACGCAGCTACTAAATGGCAAAACATACACCAGATTCCTTGTACTTTCCCTACCCATGTACCCCTGGACTGCAGCAAAGCAGACTTTGAAGTTAATTGAGTCAAGTAATAAGGACTTCATGTGAGATATAATTTAAATCTTTCAGATTTTATTCTTTTGCACTCAAATTATTTTTTTATGCTGAAATATTTTACTTAAAACATTTTTTAGGGAATGTAAATTGGTGCAGCCACTATGGAAAATGAAGGTGCTCAAAAAATTAAAAATAGAAATAACATACAGCTCAGTAATTCCACTTCTGGGTATTTACTAAAAAAAAAAACATTAATTGAAAAAGATATGCAGACCCCTATGTTTATTGCAGCATTATATATAGCCAATATATGAAAGCAACCTAAGTGTCCATCAATAGATGAATGGATAAACAAGATGTGGTACATATATATAATGGAATATTACTCAACTATAAATAATAAAATCCCACCACTTGCAACAACATGGATAGACCTAGTGGGCATTATGCTATGCGAAATAAGTCAGACAGAGAAAGGCAAATACCATAAGATTCCACTTACATGTGGAATCTAAAAACCATAACAAATAAACTAACAAACAGAAACCCAGGAACAGATTCATAAATACAAACTGGTGGTTGCCACAGGGGAGGATGGTAAAGAGGTAGATGAGATAGGTGAACGGGAAAAAGAGGTACAGATTTACAGTCATCAAATAAATCACGGGAATAAAATGTACAGCATGGGGAATATAGTCAATAATATTATAACAACTTTGTGTGGTGACAGATAGTAACTACACTTATCTTGGTGAGCATTTTGTAATGTATGTAAATGCTGAATCACTATGTTGTACACCTAAACTATTATAATATTATGTTAACTATTGTTCAATTTAAAAAAAGAAAAAGCTTTTTAAACTAATTTACATTACAGATATCATGACATTTCACCCCTAAATAGTTCAGTATGCAATGCAAAAAAATAAGGACATCCAATGTAACCAAAATAAATACTTACACACCTAACAAGCTGCAATATTAATCATCTTAGTAAATTTTAATATCATCTATGACCCATCATATTCCAATATCCATAATTGTCCCCAAAATAGATCTTGTAGCTGTTCAAAATTATTTTCAAACTATGATCTAATATAGAACCACATGTTGCATCAGTGGTTGGATCCCTTGAATTTCTTGTGTAACAGCTTGTTTTTATGGTTCTGATTTCCTGAGAATCCAGGACGGTGGAATGTCTCACCTTTGACATTTGCCTGAGTGCTTTGTCAGAGTGTTTAATTTATCCTATTTTTTCCATTTATTATCTGTCTGCTAGATTACTTTTCTGATACACAGAAAGGCAAGAAAATAACGCAGGTCTGCCGGCTGTTAGATCAGCCTAGAAAGAAGTCTCTGAAGACTGAAGAGGGGAATGAGCAGAAACTAATGACTAAAACATTTTTTGGTATTATCTCTAGGTTTAATTCATTTGAGTCATCCCTGGATGAATGACCACAGTAATCTGGAATACAAAAAAGAACAGCCTAAACCACTTTCATTCTGAGCAAGAACTAGGAATTGTAGGTACAAGGCAGCTTTGTAATGGATGCCAATATGCAAAGTAGGATTTTTGGTTTTTGTCTAACAGGCTCTAATGATATTAGGTGCAAAGTCAAAGTGTAAAGCAGCTTTACTTTCCAGGCTTGGTTGCTTAGGCAACCAACAGTGTAAGACTGGTGAGTATTAAATTCAACCTCTTGCTAACTTGCAGTCATGAAAATCTTTTGCATTTTCATTCAAAGACATTTGAATGTGCTTTAAATGCTCAGGAAATAGCTCTGGAAAACCTTTATTTGAGGTAGGTAAACAAAAGCTGTTTCTGTAGTATTATTAAAATAGATTGGATACATTGTTAAGATACTTCTGAATTCGTTTACTCTTCAAATATTCTATGTGCCTACTTTTGCCAGGTTCATGGACATGTCGCAGGTGTGAGTTTTAGCTCATTTCACTAGGGTTCAAAAAAAGCCATATTCCTTTTTGACTCAAAATTCAGAGCACCCATCCACTCAAGAAATTCAATCTCATGAATTTGGTGGGGGCAGGGTGGGGAGGTAACCCTTCTCCTTAGGGTGGGGAGAGAGGATCTGAGGATCTGGCACAGTCCAGAACATTTTCCAAGGCCCTCTGTTCTTCTCGCCACTATTGAGATGTTCACTGTCAAAATCCACATGGTCCCTTGAAAGCAGTGGTTCACCCAGATCTTTTGAAGGCTGGGAAGCTAAATGTTTAGTGAACCTCCCCCTCCGGGTGTCCTGCAGCTTTTTTGCTATGAGGTCTCCCACAGACCAGAGCTGTAGGAGAGAGAGATGCGCTGATCTCCACTTCTCTGGCGCCTGCACACCTCTGCTCCCTTCCCCCTCTTTCAAAAAGCTCCAAATCTTCCCTATAGGATTGTTCCATTGTTTTCCTCTTTCAGCTGGGGCTTTTTTTCCAGCAACAAAATTCTACATGGGAGTGCTGTTGTAATGCCTGTTCCATGCTTTATTTGTGAATGCTCCTTCTATCCCTATAAAGCAAAAGGCATTGACAATCCTGGAGGTAAGGGCACCCTCTAAGGCTCTCTGGAAATGGAGACAGGAGAATAGCTACTGTTGGTTCAGGCTGCTAAATAAGTACAAAATGAAAATTAATATCTGAAGGTAGTTTTCTGGCCACAGACCTGAAGGTGAAAAAGATAGTTCCTGCCACTAGGGATCTCACATCTTGGAAGAGAGGCTAATAAAGAGGCTATTAAAATACAGCACACAGGAGGAATCCCTGCCCCAGAGGCTATGGTGAGTTTTTCTGGAGGAAGTTGTTACCCGCTGAGATGCTGTTTTTCCCAGGATTGTGTCCTGGAGGTGGTGAAGAATGAAGCCAATAGACAAGAGCACAGAGCAACCAGCAAAGCTTTTAATGAGTGGAAAGAATAGGCATCCCACTAGTCAGGAGGGGCTCCAAGGAAGGAAGCCATTTGGGCTCCAGTGTCTAGGGGATTATAAGTGCTGGAAAGGAGGAAGTCCACCTGGTGGCCTAGGACTTGTTGCTGGGGCTGGGCTGGAGTCAGAAACTCCCCTTGTTTCTCAGGCTGGCTGTTCGAGAGAGTGGTTTCTTATGTGTCCCGCTTGGCCGGCTGAACACAATGCCTAATGTCAGCATCCCACTTGGCCAAGCTCTGCTAGGGCAACACGTCCTGTTCTATCTACCCACTGGTTACCTCCTGCCTCAAAGTGGTTGTTAACACTCAAACAGCATGCATTACCCACATGCCAGGTACTGTTCCACACACCTATATGGCAATACATACACAGTGGGACTGTGTTGGAGCCTAGGCACTCCGACTCCAGTCCATGCCCTAAATCCCCAGGCTCTACGGATATCTCCAGTGAGAACGGAAGGGTATGAGCTTGCCGCTGCCGGGCATCAGTGGCTGAGGGTGGAGAAAAGGTGGATAAGGGGTGAAGGTGCCCTGGGAGGGTCCACGGAGAGGGTAACTGGAAACAGGTGCAGCTAAGGCTCCAGCAGCTCTTCAGAAGTGGGCCACTAGTATGCTGACACCTGTCTCCTTAATTCTGAGGACAGTGAATCAGGTAAGGAGGGTTAACTAGGGTTATGAAGGGATTCTAGAAATTTCTTCTCAAAAATAAATCGTCACTGACAGCACTAGATGTCAACAAGGTATATAGAGCAAAAGGAATCTCATTCATTGCTGGTGGGAATGCAAAATGGTAGAGTCACTTTGAAAGACAGTTCAGCAGTTTCTTAAAAAGGCAAACATCCTTTTACCATATGACCCAGCAGTCACACTTCTTAGTATTTACCCAAAGGAGTTGCAGACTTATGTCCACACAAAAACCTGCTCATGGATGTTTATAGCAGCTTTGTTCATCATTGCCAAAACCTGGAAACAACCAAGATGTCCTTCAGTAGATGAATGGGTAAATAAACTGTGGTACATCCAAGCAATGGAATATTAGGTTAATATGAACTATTAACATAGGAGAAAACATGGAGGAACCTTAATGCATATTATCAAGTGAAAGAAGGTAATCCCAAAAGACTACCTACTGTGTGATTCCACTGTATGACGTTCTGGAAAAGGTAAAACTATGGAGGTAGAAAAAGGTCGGTGGTTGCCAGGGGTTGAAAGGAGAGAGGAATAAATAGGCAGAGCACAAAGGACTTTAGGGCAGTGAAACTACTATTTTGATACTGTAATGATGGATATGTACATTATACATTTGTCCAAATCCATAGAGTATACAACACCAAGACTGAACCCTAACATAAATTAGGGACTCTGGGTGATAAGGATATGTCAATGTAGTTTCATCAATTGTAACACATGTACCACACTGGTGGGGGATGTTGATAATGGGAGAAGCTCTGCTTGGAAGGTCAGAGAAGGAAAGGGGATATATGGAAAATCTCTATACCTTCCACTCAATTTTGCTGTGAATCCAGAATGGCTCTAAAAATAAAGTCTGTTTTTTCTTAAAAAGTAAGTCTTACCACACTTCCACCAATTAAATTTGGATTAATAAGTCTCTCTAGTAAAATGGAATTATGCCCTGCAAGGAGCTAAATTTGTGCTTGGATTTATACCGTTGTGACTATTTTTCACCAAAAAAAAAAAAAAATCAAATTTCCTTTCCCCTTTCCCCTACCCTGACTCTAGCCAGGTGGAGAGGCTGCTCTAGAGAGAGGCTCGGGACAGACCCCAGGACACAAAAATGACAATGAACCCTTGCAATAAAGTTAAAACATCTGCCATGAGGTATTACTGGCTTCTGCTTGACACATACTCTACCTGCTTTTTGCACTCGAAGGCCTTCACATGTCATAGGCTATGGAAAACAGTTCTGGAATATTAAAGTACTAAATTTACTTTCAGAATGTCTATTATCAGCATTTATGAGTGAAATAAAGCATAGGCCTGTCTCAAGGAAGGTTGGGGACACAACCAAATTGATGTACACCTACCTTCAGATTTCAGAGTTTCCCCTTTGGGGCCAGTTATGCTCTTTGGGGCCCACTTTGCCTCTTGTTACATCTAGCAGGCTGAATATCAAATCCAGATGAACCTAAAGCAGCCTGGCCAGGGTCGATGGCCCAAAGCTCCCACAGAGAGCTGGGCAACCTGTCTCTCCTGACAGCAGCGCCAGCTCCCAAGGGAAAGCAGACTCCATGCTCAATCTTCATTTAACACCTCATTTCAACCCCACTGCTCCACTTCTGTGAGATCTGACATTATCTATTCCTGAGAGAGGGAACGAGTGACTCACAAGGTCTTATGATTCACAGAGCCTCTCACAGACTAGGCAGATGGCAAGTGGAGAGCTAGGACACAAAAAAACTGGAAGGAGGGTGGGGGCTGCTCTGGCCACCACAAGGTCATCCACAATGCTTCCCCCACCCACAAACACCAGGAGACTTCCCCACCAAGAAACCAGCCAGAGCCCCTTTAACCCGGTAAGGAAGAGCAGCTGGTGGCGAGTGAGCTCCAAGCTCCTTGTGGTACTGAGCCAGATTCCTACCTGCATTCTGTTTAGTCCATTTCCACCCCTGCCCCACTAGGACCTGTGTTCCACCAGCCACACTGCCTTGTACCCCCTGCTGCCCCCGTCCCCACTAAACGCTTGTCTACGTCCCTCTCCCTCCCTTGCTGCCTGAGCTTCTGGACCTGTTTCTTGTTTTGTGTCTGTCTTTCTGTATGTGTTTCAATTCATGCGTCTCTTCTGCCTAACAGGATATCTAGAGACACACTTGAACAGTGGTTGGGAGCCTGAGGATGGAGCCAGCCCACTAAGGTCTGTGTCCTGGTGGGCCAGCTCCCAGCTATGACCTTGGCCATTTTACTTAACTTCTCTGGGCTTCATATTTCTTATAGGTAAAGTTGGAATAATAGTAACTTTTTCAGGTTGTTCAAAAGGCCCCACAACCATTTTGTGAAGGAAGGAAGGGGACAAAAAGGAGAAAAAGAGACTGTGAGCCCCGTGAAATAAAGAACCAGGTATTAAACATTTTTTATTCTGTGCCTCGTTAAATTCATTTATTCACTCCTGAGGGCAAACAGTGTTCCACTTACTGAACAAGATCAGTCCCTGCCTTCAAAGAGCTCATAGTCAAGAGGCTGTGACAATGGATGGCAGCAGTGGTGGTAACACAGTGTGATAACAACCCAGGGACATCAGAGTGGCACTGTTGTGAGCACTAGGCTCCAGGGTCTTATGTGACTGAGTTAAGTTACTAGCACCTCCCTTAAGGGACTGCTGTAGGGATGGAGTGAAAAGGTGAAGAAAGACCAGAAGAGTAACTGGCACATAGTGTTCAACAGATGTTAGTTATGAATATTAAACTTATATACATATATATGCATAAAAATATACATCAATTTACACACATACGCATAATAGGTATCATTGTAGAGTGCAAGGGGAGCACAGCAGGTGGAAGGGAAACTGGAGTTGGGCAGGGCTGCCCACAGGGCATGACCCCGTAGGTCCACCTTTAGGAATGAGAGAGAGGCTGAAGCAGAGGAACGCTGAAGCTCCCGCACCTGAGAACGGTGCGGGAAAACAGAAGGGAAAACAGCCACTCTGTAGGCCCCTGGAGAGCGTCAGAGAGATGTACTGGAGGTCAGACAGGAGCTGAATCATGCAACGCCCTGCTAATGCATTTGGATCTTGCCTAAGGGCAGTGCAGGGTTGTGGAAATTGTTCAAGCTTGAGCCTGCCATGAACATTTTGGCACTTTCCAAATCAGCCACATTTTTCATAGCATTAGCCAGCAATAATCAACTTTGTAGTCACCATCCTGAGGCCCTGTAGGATGCTCAAGCAAAGACTGCAAAAGGCCCTGATCAATGTTACATTTTTCTAGGGCCAAGTATGTTTTATTTTATTCTAATTCTTTGAGAAGTGATAAATCCTTTGTGGGAAGGACCCATGTCTTTTATCTCTGAAAGTGCCTAGAACAATATGTGGGCACATTAGATTCCTCCAACAAATGCCAAGTGATAAATTCATATTATGAGGGCACATCACATATTGGTAACATCTGGTTTTGTAGGCCAAGTAACTGAAACATTCTGGCAAAAAGTGGAAATGGGGGCAGGAACATAGACTTTATTGTAGCAAGTTGTTAACAGACACATGCCCTTAGGGTATTTGTTGGAAGGTAGACTTGGATATAATGAAGGGCTGTTCAGTTTTATCACAAAACCAATTAGAAAGCTGTGCCTTTCAGACCACAAATATTTCATACCATAGGGCTATTTGTGACTTCTGGTAACACAATGAAAATTAGCAATTGAACTATATCCCCTTAATTTGGAGAAGAGGGGAAAAAAGAACTGGTGCATCACATGGAGGAACATAGGCTGGGGGATGTACTGAGGAAAAAGGACACAGCAAAATAGCAGTGTCTGGCCAGACAACCTTAGCCCAGGCTCATTCATTCATGCCCAGCAGCCACCTGTTGGCGCCCCTGCATCCGCGGTGCTGAGTATGCAGCGGCCCAAATAGACAACGAGTTCTATATCTCGTGAAGATGACACTGAAGCCGGGGAAACAGGCTGGGAACAAACAAATACACTGATAACCATCTAATCACAAGTCATGATAAGTGGGATGAAAGAAAACAGGACTTCCTGCTACCAAAGAGAAGAAGGAGACCTACTTTAGGCAGGGTGGGAGTCAATGCAGGTCAAGGAGGACAAGTCTGAGGAGGATGAGCAGGAAAAAGCCAGGACAAGACTGAGGGGAGGGGATTCCGGGCAGGGTTTCAGGCCTCAGGTGACAAGAGCTGGGTGCACAGGACCAAGAGGAAGGAGGCCCGGGAGACTGGAGGAGGGGCCAACAGGGGGCCGAGCGCAGGGGCACACAGACCAATTAGGACAGTAAGAAAAGGTGAGAAATAATAAGGCCTTCCACCTGATCCACAACCTCTCTTCCAACTCAACACACTCCGCAAGCCTGGCGTCTCCAGGGAAGAGTCTTAGCTGAGCTAAGGGTGAGCGATACAGGTAATAAAGACATCCAGCGGCTTCCCCCATGTGTCAGGAGTTGGGAATGGCCGGCGAGGCGAGGGGAGAGGCAATGGAAAAAGAGGGCTTGGGAACCAGAACAGCTTGGCTTTGACCCCAGAGCCCCAGGATGCCCTTGCGCACCAACTCAGCTACCTAGTCCATGAGATGATAGTACTCAAGCCAAAGGGTGTAAAATGGATTGCACTGGGGTGGGCAAAAATGGGTGGAGGTCGTCAAAAGGTACAAACTTCCGGTTATAAAATAAATGAGTCATGGGGAAGTATTGCACAGCATGATGACTATAGTTAATAATACTGTATTGCATATTTGAAAGTTGCTAAGAGAGCAGATCCTAAAAGTCCTCATTCTAAGGGAAAAAAATTTTTTTGGCAACTATGTATGGAAATGGATGTTAACTAGACTTATTGTGGTGATAATTGTGCAGTGTATTCAGACATCGAATCATGTGTCGTGCATCTAAAACGAATATAATGTTATATGTTAAAAAAAAAAAAGATTGCTGACAAGCGACTGTAAACACCTGGCCCAGGGAGGGTGTTCAGTAAATGGCCGTTGCTGTTAACTGGGAGAGGAAAGGAGCTATTTGGAAGACAAGGAGGAGGTGGAATCTACCAGGCGCCAGGACAGTACAAGACTTGGAGCGGGTGGGGGTTTCTAGAGAGGGCCGGGTCGGCCGGAGCTGGCGGGCCTGGGTGCTGCTGCCCCAGAGGAAGGCGGGGCTGGGTGCACTTGTTGAGTGACTAAGCGAGGAGCGGCGAGCTGAGGGCGGAGCGAGAGGAGAAGGAAGGCCGAGGGAAGCTCGGAAGGAGGTGCGGGCCGGGCGCGGGGAGCGGGGACCCGGGGACCCGGGGCTGCGAGGGGTGGGGCGGCCGCGCGGGGGAGGCGGGCTGCGCGCCATCCTCACCCCCGCAGGTGAGCCGGTCGGCGGGGGGACGGCGAGAGGGTCGGCGAGGAGGGGGGGCTCCCGTGCGGCCGTACGAACGGGGCCCTCGGGGACGGGGGTAGTTCGCAGCTGCGCCCAGAGTCGCCCCTTCCGACCCCTCCCTGCGGGGTTCGGACTCCCGCTGCCACCCGAGCGAGGCTGGCGTGTGGGAGGAATGGGGGAGGGGGGGCGGGTGGGGTTGGGATCTTGCAGGCGGCGTGTGGTTGGGGACGGCAGCGGATTCCTGCAGGCTGATTACAGGCCGCCCCCCGCCCCCGGCCCCCGGCGACCAGAAAGTGCGGTGACCCCCTCCGCTGTCCGGGCAACTGCGCGCCACCCCTCAACCCCAGACGGCGAACTGCTGCGCGCCTCCCTCCCGCTGCCCACTTGTCATCACTCTTGCCCCCGCCTGAAGAAGCTGAGGGTCCCCAAACCAGACCGGGCTTGGAGGCGGAGCCATACCTGGAAGGCAGGACCATCAGAAGGCTTGCTTGGATGTGGACTGGTGAGTGACTGGGTGCCAGGGAACGTGGCCACTAAAGCTGAGGTATGTATGGGATCTTTGTTTCTTGATTTGAGGCAAGGCCTATCCTTTAGTAAGGAAAGATTATCTAATTTGGCTTTAGGTCAGCAAAGATTTGCTGGGGGTCCTCAAGAAATAGGGTGTCCAGGGCCACACAGACAGCTGCCCTTTGCTGCTCCCACACTGCCTGTGTGCTGGGTGCTGAGCTGGGCTTTATGAACCTCTCTTTTCATTCCTCGTCCTTGCAACAGCCCCTCAAGGTGGCTGTGTCCATTGCCCCCACTTAACAGGTAAGAAAGCTGAGGTACAAACCTATAAAGTCACTTGCCCCTAAGCACAGGGCTTGCAAGGAGTAGAGTGAAGATGTGAACTCAGGTTGAGTTCCAGGACCTTCCACTGCAGGCCATCACGCTGCCTCTACAGGAGCATTAAGCACCTCAGGTGAGACCTGTTCCAGGTAAGGGTCCCCTTAGCTCCTAATGCCTGGTAGTTCAGTAGGAACAGAACTGTGTGTGATAAGATGTTCATTTTGCAGGGAAATCCATGGTAGTCATGGAGTCCAGGGGTGGGGATGGGGTGTGTGTGTTTGGGGGTGCACATGACTATGACCCTCATGGCCAAATCACTTCTGAGCCATGTGACCCCTTCAGAAGCTCCCTCCCCTTTGTATCAGCTATTCCTTCTCAGTTATTTCCTTGACCTGGTTTTTTTTTTTCATTTCTTCTCTTGCTGCTATTCCCTTGACTTCCATGTTCACATTCTCCAGTACCCTTTTTAGACAATTTTGTTCATCTTTCTTGCTTTGTCTGTCATGTCTGAGGTGACAACTCCTAAAATCATCTTTCCAGCCTTCCTCTAATCTGTAGCTCCAGACCCAAACTCTCAAATATTCTAATCCCTACTGACCAATTACAACATATTCCCTCACGGGCACCCAAATTCAGTATTTACAAACTAAAATTCTTCCCCCCAGGGTCTTGGTTCATGTTTCTTCAGTTCCTTGCCTGGACTATTACACCTTCCAAGCTGGTCTCCCTGCCCCTGGAGTCCATCTACCCTGTATAGACCCTCTTGAAAGCTCAAATGTCTTAGCCTTTGGTATGTTCAGGCCTGACCAGAGAGAACAGAACTTTTATCCCCATTTAGCACGCTGTGCATACCTATAGGAGAGCTCTTTGTATGTTACAGTAACTGCTGACTTGTCTATCTTCCCCTTTGAGGGGTGAATTTTTACTACTAATTTTACCTTATCTTCTTTGTATGCCCTGGCCTGGCACATAATAGACATTAAGTAAATATTTGTGTAATTCATGACCTTGTAATGAGTTGAAACTTTTTTAGGACACAATTTATAGGTAGAAAAACATTTCACTGTGTATAGTATGACATTTCACTCCACTCTAAACCTGATCTGTCACCATTAGTGAGTTAACTGGTGTGTGTTGGTGGGAAAAGAGCATTAGAAACTGAGTTTGTGGGATGTTGGAGATTAAGACTAACGACAAAATGAAAATAAGTTTTCCAAATAGATGAGTTGATGCTAAGGGTGTTTTTAAGGTAGATACAAACACTCAGTCATAGCCTAGTAACTCTCCTCTGCTTTCCTTAGACATCATCTGAGGAGGCGGAATACATTCTAGAAGAGAAGCAAAGACGAAGTCATTATGGCTTCCGTGTCTACTCATGGAAACCAAGACAAAGGTCCCCATTTGTCACCACCAAGCAAGCAGGTATATTTTTAATTTGCAAGTCTGTCTTTGGAAGAGAAACGTCATGTAGGACTTTCCCTTAACCTCATCCTTGACCAGCTATCTTGCTTTTTTCAGCCTGGCACGTTAGTGGATGGGTTCAGAGAAAATGGGATGGGGAAGGAAAGTGTGTTTTAGGCTGCCTTGAAAAGGAGCCTTTTGAAATTTTATTTGCAAATCATTTCTTTACTCTTCCCTGTTTAGAATCCAGCTTAACTAACTGTTACATAGGCTGTTAGTGATGAAGAGATTTCCTTTGGCAGAGCAAAACTTAATTGAGTCTAACACAATGATTCTTTATGCTTGTTTTTACATTTTTTGTTACCAAGGCTAATCATACAAAGGTGTTGCTGTTCAGGATAGCAGAGTCCTTAACTAGTATGTGAGCCATCAGATTGAGGACCCAAGTGTTAACATGGGCACGATTTTTCAGCTTGTTAAGAATGAATATAGTGTGTTTTAGGAACATATAAATGAAAAAAAAGGAAGTATTGTGATGGGTGAATGGAGTTCTTATTCTCTAGGATCAACTTTTCAAGATGTTTAAGGAGCAAAGTTTAGGAGAGGCCATCAGACATATGATACCAAGTTCACAAGGGAAAGAACTTAGACACCCTAGTTGCCGCTATGAAATGGAGAGCCCTAAAACATTCACGGCTCTGCAGAGGAGGACCAGCAGAGTCTCCCCGACAACCAGAGCTCCGCTGGGGAGACTCTGCTGGAGCTTCAGTCCTGCCCGCAGGACTCACAGCGACGACGACGGTTGGTGTCCTGACCCTGGATGTGTACGTGTTTGTGTGTTGGGGCTGGGGAGACAGGAGGTGTTCCTTACTTCTGCTGCAGCCACAGGCAGACCCAGGAAAGATATTTATACCAGCGTAAGGAGGGCTGGCTGAGGAACAAAGTAAGTGGAGAATGCGAACGACCCCTTCTCTGGTCTCTGAGACCACCGCCTCCCTGTGCTGTGCTGTGCTGGGGGAGCTGTAGAGGAAGAAGAGGGAGGCTGCCTGCTTGGGTTGTTGTAGAGCTCAGGGCTCTGAAGACTGGGTGCCATGGAGTCCTTCCACCTTGTCATCGTGCCTGTCAAGTGCTCGGCACAGCTTCTGCCCATGGGAAAGTGCTCAAGAAATGGTAATCACATTGATATCTACTGCAAACAAAGAGTCTAAAAAAAAAACTGGCAAAATAGGCAAAGTAGACTTCAAAAGCCAAAGAGCGGCACTTAACAAAGAAAATACTACAATTCCAAGAGATAAATGGCACAGGATCTACATAAATTATTCACAAACAGGGAAATATAAGTGTGACTTGTATAAGAAGGAACAAATTAAATCAAACTTTCTAAAAAAAATTATTTGAACCACCTACAGAATGGGAAAAATTTTTTGTAAACCCTGATAAGGGTCTGGTATCCAGAGTATATAAAGAGTTTTACCACTCAACAACAATAAGACAAACAACCCAATTTAAAAATAAGCAAAGGACTTGAATAGATATTTCTTCAGATAAGATATATAAATAGCCCACAAGCACATAAAAAGATCCTCAGTGACATTAGTTGTTAGGGAAATGCAAATCAAAACCATGATGAGGTACAACTTTATACCAACTAGCATGACCATAATTAAAACAAACAATTTAGTTTAGTTAGCTTACATAAATTGAGTGATTTAAATTTTTATGAAACAAAAAAATTAAATGTGCCAATTTGAAGACAATAGCAAACAAATCAAAATAACAAGTCTTGACAAGGTTGTAGAAAAATTAGAACTCTCATCCTTGTTGGTGGGAAAATCGAATGGTTCAGCTGCTATGGGAAACAGGTCAGCAGTTCCTTAATAAGTTAGCAGAATCACCATATAGCCCAGCAGAACTGAAAACGGGTTCAAACAAAAACTTGTATGGGAATGTTCATAGCAGCTTTGTTCACAATAGCTGAAAGGTGGACTGTAATCCAAATGTTCATTAGTGGAGAAACAAAATGAGTCTATCTATACAGTGAATATTATTGAGCCATAAAAGGAATGAAGTACTGGTACAACATGAAATACGCTACAACACACATGTATCTTGAAAACATTATGCAAAGGAAAAAGCCAACCACCAAAGGTCACATATTGTATGATATCATTTGTATAACTATCCAGAACAGGCAGATCCATACAGACAGAAAGCAGATTTGTCGTTGCCAGGAGCTAGAAGGAGAAGGAATGAGGAGAAACTCCTTCATGGGCATGGAATTTTCTTTTGAGGTTATGAAAAATTTCTAGAACAAGATAATGGTGATGGCTGCCCAACATCGTGGATGTACTTAATGCCATAGATTGTATGCTTTAAAGTAATTGCACTGTAAATATTATGTGTATTTTACCACAATAAAAATTAAGGAGCCACTGTGTAACAAAAAATGACAACCCAGGTCCTATTACTGAGATTGCCTGAACACTGGAGGGTAGCCTGGCTGACAAATATGTAGAGATGTTCAAAGACATTAGATATTAGAGAAATGCAAATAAGACACTGAGATATTACTTAATACCTATTAGACTGGATAATGCCAAGTGTTACAAAATCCTTTCATTACCCTGACCTGCTTAGAATCCAGCTTAACTAGCTCTTCCGTGGGCCCCGTGCGCACAGAGGAGTGTTCGGCAGTGCTGGTCGGGTGGATACTGGTGTGCCATTGCGGGAGCACTCTACCAAGTCTTTGTCAGATTGGAATATACATGCCCTACATTTTCCTTCTGGATACATACCTGGAAAACGTTCCCACATGGGTCTGTAAGGGACATGTGGTGGCAGGAACTTGGAGGCATCCTGGAGCATTATACAGCATTAGAAACAATGGACTAGATGTACATAGCAACATGGATAGATCTTTACAGCATTGAGCTGATTTGAAAATATTCTTTTAAACATCATTAAGTGTACAAAACAATGCTATTTGCATAAAAAAGATGCACACACTCAAAATAATGAACATTTTGCAAGAATGCATACAGAGGATCCATATTAAACACCCAGAATGGTGGTAAGGGGCAGAAGAGAATGAGAATGGAGAATATGGGTAAGAGTAAGTGATACATACCTACAAAAGGGGAAGGATCATAAAAAACACGAATTAGTCCAGATCATAACATATCAACATTATAAAAAAAATACCCTGGAACTACTAAAAATAACTATGTCAACAGTTCCACCAGAAATTTCGTGTGGACTAAAAATAACTTTGTCAACCATATCAACAGTTCCACTAGAAATTATGTTTGCACGTATAAATGTGCAAAAAAGAAAAAAAAAAGACTGTTAAGACAAAGCAAACTATGGAGAAAAACAAAAAGCAGTCTGTTGAGCTCATAGCCTGAAACTGCATACTGAAGTCTAAATAGGTAAAGTGGAATGCAGATCTATAAATAGATAATTTGTATTGCACTGCTTTGAGTGGGATCCCAGATGGGTAAATATTTTGCTCTTGGGGAAATCTCTCTTTTCACCCAAGAGACAACATTGAACAGACCTTAAGGAGACTAGGTAACGAAGGGAGTGAGTAGCATCGCAGAGACTGAGTTGCATGGACCGGGGCTGGAGGTGAGAAAGAAAACGTGGCCACAGCAGGAATCCGTTGTGACCACTATCTATCTGTTCCATGCTCGCTAGTCAGTACATAACTCTTTGCTTTCCAGCTGGGGTTCCTTCCTTGCCCAAGCCCATCCAGCATTCCCAGCGGGAAGGCACTAACTGAAACTGGCCATTACTCTGTTGCTGGCAGTCTGCACAGAACTCATGCTGTGTGACCAGGGTGAATAGACCTCGCTGCCCTCCTCCAGAGAAAACAGAGCAGATGCTTTTCTGGTGATTTCAGTCAACTCACCATATAACTTTCCTTACAGAGTCTATTGTTTTGTCCAAAATCAAAACTGCATATCCATAGAGGAGAGATTTCAAAGATTATCCGGGAATGTCAAGAAGAAAGTTTCTGGAAGAGAGGTAAATGCACCTCTCTTAATCTTTGTTAACATATTTGCTGCAATAAACTGCCTAAGTAGCATATTAGAATGATGGTAATGATGTATTTGTGAGCAGGAACTTTACATAATTCCCTGAAGAACTTTGGTATGTGGGGCTGTTTAGAGTTGAAATCCATGTAGGGACCCTTTTAAGGGCAGAGATAATGTCTGATTTAGGAGCACTTTACCTTGCATAGCAAAAAAGTGATGCACACAATACTTCCCTTCATGTGGGTGAGAACACATACCCAGAGTGTTATTTAGAATTTCCTGAGAGAGTAGACCTTCCTAAATGCCAGCAGACTCTAACCTTTAGAGCTCAGAATGATATTGGGTTCATTGCTTCATGAGCCAAGTACAGTGCTTCACATACAGAAATACCTATTAAATATCTGTGGAATGAATGAAAGCGACAGCCTTCCATGAACTCTTCTCTTACAATGTCTGAAATAACCTTTCTGCTGAGCTCCACCCTCTTTCTGGGCTTGCCTTACCTAAGACAGCAGTATGAATTCAGGCCATGTATTAAGGTCTCTTTGAATTTAAAAAATTCACAATTTGTCATATAAAAATGCCATAATAGAGCCTATAGGTATAGTCCCAATGTTTTGCAATAGAGATGATTTGCACTTTGGAATACTCATTTTGCTTTCTCAAATCATTCAAATTCACTATTAGTTGTTTGGGAATTAACAGTTTAGAAACTGATATTCATTATGTATTACTATGATTATTGTGCAACCAGAAATTCATGTTTTTTCTGACAACCTGAGTAAATTTAATTAAGCCCTAGCGATTAACATTTCAGTATGAACCATTTAGCTACCATCGGGTAGATATGAGTGGAAAAATTGGTTGCCATTTCATTTGTCTTGGCTGCCAGGAAGAGCTATATGTTTTTCACTGCTCTCTGCTTTTGGAAGAAGCCATTTTACACATTTTGACAGAACTAGAAACTGCCTATGCCAGACTAACTTGCCTGTCTTGAAAATCATAGCTAAACATCATCCATGCTTAATGTGAATGTAGCCGTCGTGAAATCTTCGGAAAACAGACACATCCAAATTGTACAATGAATGTCATCAAAGACAGAAGCAGGGAGCTACCCTAGACAGGGCGTGCGGCTTGTCGTGCTAGTGCTGCCTGTCTGTATGTGGTGATCAGAGTCTGGGGTGTGGTGCACAATCCGTGAGCAGGACGTCAGAGGTGGAGAGGCAGGGATTTAGGTTTTGTCTGAATAGTGCTGGGCCTCCCTCAGGGTGAGCACCTGGGGCAGAGCCCAAGGAAATCCCCATGTGGTACTTAACAAATATCCTGTTGGGTAAGTAAAATAACAAATGACCTAAAACTCATTGCCCAGGTAGGTCAGAGACAAAACTCAAAGTAATTCTCCCTGACTTCTAGGTGAGGTGCCAAATTTAAAAACAACCGATATTGAGGGGCATTTTTGTTTTACAGCTCTGCCTTTTTCTCTTGTAAGCATGCTTGTCACCCAAGGACTAGTCCACCAAGGTAAGAGTCAATATTTGTTAAATAATATAACCTAAGAGAGCCCAGTTTTCTGTGACCCTCCCACCAGCTTTTTTGGCCCCTGGCATTCATTTTTTGGTGAAGGATTTATTTATGCAGGTTTTTGCCTATTTTCAGCCTGTGCCCCCATCTCCTGAAGATGTCCTAATCCCTAGAATGAATAGTTGTATTAGGTTACACGGCAAAGGGCAAGTAAGGTTGCAGATGAATGAAAGTTGTTAATCAGCTGACCTTAACAGAGGGAGATCAGATTATTCTGGATTATCCTGATAGGCCCAATGTAATCAAAAGGGTCACTGGGATTGAGTGGATTAGAAAGCAGAATTAGATGGCAGCTCGCAAAAGGCTTAGCTCAACACCACTGGCTTTGAAGATGGAACAAGAGACCATGAGTCCATGATGGAGGGTGGCCTCTAGAAGCCAGAAAGGCAGGAAATCCTCGCACCTCCAGAAAGGAGTCCAATTATGCCAATGCCTTGATTTTAGCCGAGGGCTATCCTCTGAATGTTGGTGTCCCCTCCAAAGTCACATGTTGGAATCCTAATGCCCAGTGTGATGGGGTTAGGAGGTGGGGCCTTTGGGAGGTGATTCAGTCATGAGGGTGGAAACTTCATGAATGGAATTAGTGCCCTTGTAAAAGAGACCTCACAGAGCTCCCTAGCCTGTTTCACCACATAAGGATACAATGAGAAGTCTATGACCCAAAGAGGACCCTCACCCAACCTTCTGGCACCTTGATCTTGTACTTCAGACTCCAAAACTGTGACAAATTTCTGTTGTTTATAAGCTACCCAGTCTGTGGTATTTTGTTAGAGTGGCCCAAAGGGACTAAGGCACCCAGTGAGACCCATTTTGAACTTCTGACCTCCAGAACTGTAATGTAACAAATTCGTGTTGCTTTAAGCTAATAAGTTTGCAGTAGTTGTTAGAGCAGCCACAGAAAGCTAATGCTGTGCCTTTCTCTGTACCAGAGTCTCTGTGTCTCCAGGGGCTCAGTATGTGGTTAGCCAGGCTGTGGCCTGTACAGGTGTGCTCCAGGGAGGAGGGAGGTGGGGCTGGAGTCTGCCCAAGCACTCTTCATTAGCCCTGTGTCCTGGCAAGAGGCTGGATCTGCCTGAGGAAGGGCCCCGAATTTGTATAACAAATCAAGAGGACTGGCAGCTGCCTGCATCTCCTCACATAACCTCTCCTTGCCTCTCAGAGTTTCCCAGTTTCCTCTCTATCTTCCTGCCTTGTTCTCTTCTTTCTCCTTGTCTCCATCTCACCAGAGAACCCCAGGCATTATATAGTCCCCAAATAACAAGAAGGCACATCGCTCTGTTGAGGTCCATTATATTTAACACTGCTGATTACCAGCATCTTAGAAAGAGTGTTTGTACCCAGCAAATATGAGGGAAGATTTCTAGTACTTTTTTGGGTCTCAAAGACTACATGTGTCATATATCTAGGAGAATCCCACTTCAATCAATATTATTCTTGTCCTGAGAGGTGATATGTTAAATATGATTTCACTTGTGTGACTTGAAGATAGTGTTTTTACAGACGTTTATTCATCAGTCAGTAATAAGCCTTTGTCAGACCATTTCTGACAACAACAAAAAAAATTTAGGGATTGTGTTGTATAAGTTAAACTACTCAAAATCTACCATCTCTTGTATATACTTTTCCAGAGTTGTATGTTAGCTTTCTACAGCTGCCAAAACAAATTACCTCAAACATCATGGCTTAAAACAATGTAAATTCATTATCTTACAGTTCTGGAGGTCAGAAGTCCGAACTGGGTCTCCCTGGGCTGAAATCAAAGTGTTGGCAGGGCTCTATTCCTTTTCTGGAGGTGTGGAGCTTCCTTTCCCTTTCTAGCTTCTAGAGCCCACCCACATCCCTTGGCTCCTGGCCCCTTCCTCTGTCTGCAAAACCAGGAACATTGAGCCATGTTCCTCTCATACTATCATCCATCTAGTTCTGTCTCTGAATATCTTTTCTACATTCAGCGGTGATTATGATTACAGTGGTCCCACCCAAATAATCCAGGATAATCTCCCTATTTTAAAGTTGTCTGGTTAGCAATCTTAATTCCATTTTCTACCTTAATTTCCCTTTGTTATGTAACCCATAGCATATTCACAATATCCAAGGACTAGAATGTGGCCATCTTTAGGAGACCATTATTCTACCTACCACAGGTTGTAATGTTTTCATTTAAAAACTGGGGTAGCTGAACAAAAAGGCATGTTACAGTCTGGGAGAATATATTTGTAAATGACATATCCAACAAGGGGTTACGTCCAAAATATATTAAAAACTCACATGCCTCAACACCCAAAAAGCAAGTAACTCTATTAAAAAATGGGCGGAGGATATGAACAGATGCTTCTCCAAAGGAGAAATTCAAATGACCAACAGGCACATGAAAAGATGCTCCACATCGCTAATTATCAGGGAAATGCAAATTAAAACCACAATGAGGTATCACTTCACACCAGTTAGGATGGCCAACACAGAAAAGACTAGAAACAACAAATGCTGGCGAGTATGTGGAGAAAAAGGAACCCTCCTACATTGCTGGTGAGAAGGTAAACTAGTTCAACCATTATGGAAAGCAGTATGCAGGTTCCTCAGAAAACTCAAAATAGAAATACCATTTGACCCAGGAATTCCACTCCTAGGAATTTACCCTAAGAATGCAGGAACCCAGATTCTAAAAGACATATGCACCCCTATGTTTATCACAGCACTATTTACAATAGCCAAGAAATGGAAGCAACCTAAGTGTCCATCAGTAGATGAATAGTAAAGGAGATGTGGTACACACACACAATGGAATACTATTCGGCCTTAAGAAAGAAACAAATCCTACCATTTGCAACAACATGGATGGAGCTAGAGGGTATTATGTTCAGTGAAATAAACCAGGCGGAGAAAGGCAAGTACCAAATGATTTCACTCATATGTGGAATATAAGAACAAAGCAAAAACTGAAGGAACAAAACAGCAGCAGACTCACAGAACCCACAAATGGACTAATAGTTACAAAGAGAAAGGGAGGGAGAAGGGGAATAAGGAGCATTACAATTAGCACACATGACGTAGGGGAGGGGAGCACAGGGAAGTCAGTATAGCACAGAGAAGAAAAATAGTGACTCTACAGCATCTTACTATGCTGATGTACAGTGACTGTAATGGAGTATGTGGTGGGGACTTGATCATTGGAGGAATCAAGTAACCACAATGTTGCTCATGTGATTATATATTAATGATACTAAAATTTTTAAAAACTGGCAAATACAGACTGTGGATCTCTGAATTGAAATTCTGTGTTGAGCTATGTAAAAAGAGGCAGAGCTAGTAACTAGTTTTTGAAACTAAATTGTAAGCCTCACCTGTGCCTCGATATCTTTAAATCAGTTTTGACTTGTCCATTTCCTGTTCTTTTTCTACATGTTAAAGCTAATGCTTGCTACGTCCCCAGATGACTATTTCAGAGTCAAATTCAATCAAGAATTGATTTATAAATACTTGTAAGATTACCTCTTTAGATTGAGAATCTGTATATATCTTAAACTTTGAAGGTTTCTTAAATCTAAATAATTTATAAAATGAAGTAATAATGTACTTATATATTACTCCTTAGGTTATTTAGCAGCTAATCCAAGATTTGGATCATTGCCTAAAGTTGTGCGTAAGTCATAGAAGTATAAAAAACAAAAAACAAAATGATTCTGTTTTTTTCATATCATATACAACTGTCTTTGTACATCTTACGACTATCAGGGAAAAGAGGCAAACATTTCTGCTTCAGTTGAAGTATAGCTGACATAACATATTTGTTTCAGATGTACAGAATAGTGATTTAACTTTTATATACATTATGAAATGCTCACAATGATAAGTATAGTTACCATCTGTCACCATACTAAGTTATTACATTCTTATTGACTGTATTCCTTATGCTGTGTTTTTTTATCCCTGTGACTTATTTATTTTATAACTGGAAGCTTTTTTGTTTGATATATCCCACTGGTTATTTTTGCTTTTGTTCCCTTGTCTAGGGAGACATATCCTGGAAAAAGTTGCTAAGACTGATATCTGAGAGTTTACTGCCCATGTTTATCTTTTAGGAGTTTTATGGTTTCAGGACTTACATTTGAGGTGTTTAATCCATTTCTATTTTTTTTTGTATGTATGCTGTAAGAAAGTGGTCCAATTTCATTCTTTTGCATGTTGTTTTCCAGTTTTCCCAAAACCATTTATTGAAGAGACTATCTTTTCCCCATTGTATATTCTTGCCTCCTTTGTCATACATTAATTGACCATATAAGTGTTAAATTTGTTTCTGGGCTCTCTATTCTTTTCCATTTCTCTATGTATCTATTTTTGTGCCAGTGCCATACTGTTTTGGTTACTAAAACTTTGTAGTATAGTTTGAAACCAGGAAGCCTGACATCTCTAGCTTTGTTCTTCTTTCTCAACATTTCTTTGGTTATTTGGGTCTTTTTTGGTTCCATATACATTTTAGGATTTTATGTTCTAGTTCTGTGAAAAAATGCCACCAGTTATTTTGATAGCAATTGCATTGAATCTGTAGATTCCTTTGGGTAAGATGGACACTTTAACAATATGAATTCTTCCAGTCCATGAGCATGAAATATCTTTCCATTTATTTGTGCTGTTAGATTCTTTTTTTTTTAAAGGTATATCACAGATCAAGTTTCATAGGTATGTTAGATTCATTTTTTAAAAAGAAAATGTTTAGAGCAACAGAGATACAGATGTCCAGGTTAACCAAATTGCCTCTGTTGACTCTCTGAAAAATCAATGTCCATTCTTTGCCACTTTGCAGTCAATACTTAGTCTAGTCAGCACTTTCTGATATAAAGCTGAGCAATAAGGACTTCACATTAAGCAGTCCTCTTTAGAGCACAGACTAGAAGGGACTGGCAGGATATACAAGAGGATATCAGTAGCCAAGCCTCTGAATGATAGATCTGTTAGGGATTTTAATTTCCTCCTTTTGGCCAGTCTTTTCAAAATATTTTCTATAATGGACACATAATAAAATCAGGGACCTCCTAATACACTTACCACAAACTTGGAATTTCATCTTCTTCCACTCATTATACATAGACATGTACAAAGATGTATTCCAGTTGACAGTCTGAAGCCTTATTCCCAGAAGGAGGAGCAAGTTGGAGATTTTTCCCATAGGAGATTCCCTCTGCCTCATGACCTCATTCCCCTCAGGCAAATGGACTACAGGTCCCCATATTCCAGTCCATAAAGAGAATTAAGGGGTTTTCCTGCCCAGTGATTTGCAGGCTACCCATAGACACCACCCAAGCCCACCTGTCCCTCCCCTGGCAGCCTCAGACCCTTGTTGGCCAGCTGGGCCTCCCTCTGGCTGCCCATCTCTGGGACAGCACCTTTGCTTGCTCTTTCCTGGCCCTTCTCACACCAGTTCAAATCTGAGGTCAGAAAGTCTCTAGTTCCCAAACCTGCTTCAAATTAGCTTCCTAAAAGGGACCTTCATCTAAGAGTTTTTGTTCATTGATTTATCATCATACTTTTAACAAAAAAATTGCTATTGTTAATAAAGAAAATTCTAGAAGATAATTAATGGAGGAGATTCTGAACCATTAAAGTATCTATCTTTCCTAACCTGCTTTTACAGTTGTTGGTATCCTAGGATTTGGCCTTGGAAAGGCATCATACATAGGCATATGCCAGAGTAAATTCCATTCCTTTGAAGATCAGCTACGTGGGGCTGGTTTTGGTCCAGGACATAACAGGTTTGTAATCTGACTGAGGGATTGTAATGAGTAGAATTATAAAAAGTTAAATGAAAGATCATTCACCATTTATAATATTGAAGTTTTTTAACATCCATATGTTGAAAAAGAAACCTCATTAATCCTCAAATTTTGAGTTGTTACTATTCAACTTCAATTAATAATTATTTATTATTAACTTAGTTACCTCTTTCATTTGCTCAGCAAACATTTAGTGAGTACTTACTATATTGAAAGCCTTGGGCAAATCTCTGAAGCACACTTAATCAGCAGAATTGGCTTCTACTGTCACAGGGTCACACAAAATTCAAATAAGTTTCTTTGCTGCAGGACTTCTCAGAGCCTTTGCTATGTTAATATATATTGTGATTCTCATTGGGGAACATAAGCAGTGAAACTCTGGAGTTAATGCATGATCTCTGCTGTTAGAGTACTGCGCAGTGAAAACCAGTTCTACTACTTTCTAGGCATGTAATCTTGGACGGGCTTCTGAATTCAACTCTGATCTTTAGTCTTCTCCTTCGTAAAAAATGGTGGTCCAAATTGTTTTTATGGAATGTTATAAGGAATAAAAATGATTTATGATACTAAGTGCTCAATAAGTAAGAGCTATTTCTAGCATAGTATTACAGGACTAGTGTTTGGGACCCATTTTTCTAAAGACCCTCACATGTCACCATGGGTTCTATTTGATAGGCAGCGCAATACTGTGAAAATAGCATTGGACATGAAGATTATTGGCTTTTGGGGAGGATGAAATTATAGAGGTCTCATACCAAGAAAAAGCTCCTGTTATCCCTATTAAAAAAAAAGTCTTGTGAAGTTTACCATAGAAAATCTCTCTAAATACCATGTTAAGACTAGAGCTTCCATTGTCAGAGTACAAACCTCTATTTTTGCTTCTATTCTAGGCACTGCCTGCTTACCTGCGAGGAATGCAAAACTAAACGTGGATCAAGTGAGAAGGGAGATTCACAGCCTTCGGCTTCCTAAACTGTTTTGCATTTGAAGTTTCTTAAACCTCTGAATTTGTACACACTTAACATGTCAAGTGTACTTTAAAATAATATAGTGGAATAGAAATATTGTGATTCTCTCACTCTATTGAAATGTTTTCTGCCGAAGGTTCTCAATTGGATTGAGCACTGTATGTTTTTCTGCTATGTAAGCATATGTTGGGAGCATCCACACACCAAAGGAAATGATGTTGCAGTCTAACTTGCTAAAGACTAAGTAAAAGACTTCTTATCTTTTGACCCTCCCCCGCCCCCATCCATTCTTTCACTCTGCTTTTGTTCAGGGTTTTAAGATCTCTAACAGAGGACAGGATGAATGTTGAGGAACTTGGGAAGTCACACCCCAAAGAAAAGCAATGTATATGAAGATGGAAACAGGGCAAGAGAGATAGTATCTTTGAAGTATGGGAAGTGCTTTCTAAAATCTGGGGAACAAGATTTTTTTTTTTTTACAAACAGTTGAGGTATGCATTACTTTATTTATTTACACTTTTTTAAATTTTGGTATTGTTAATATACACTTACATGAACAGCAAGCGTTGTGGTTACTAGATTTTCCCTGTTTTCAAGTCCCCACCACACACCCCATTACAGTCACTGTCCATCAGCATAGTAAGATACTATAGAATCACTACTTATCTTCTCTGTGCTATACTGCCTTCCCTGTGCTCCTCCTGCATTATATGTGCCAATCGTAATGCCACCTTTTGTCCTTATCCCTCCTTTCCCACCCATCTTCCCCAGTCCCTTTCCCTTTGGTAACTGTTAGTCCATTCTTGGGTTCTGTGATTCTGCTGCTGTTTTGTTCCTTCAGTTTTTTCTTTGCTCTTATACTCCACATATGAGTGAAATCATTTGATACTTGTCTTTCTCTGTCTGGCTTATTTCACTGAGCATAACACCCTCTAACTCCATCCTCGTCTTTGCAAATGGTAGGATTTGTTTTCTTCTTATGGCTGAATTATATTCCATTGTGTATATACAGCACATCTTCCTGATGGACACTTAGGTTGCTTCCATGTCTTGGCTAATGTAAATAGTGCTATGATAAACATAGAGGTGCATATGTATTTTTCAAACTGGGATCCTGCTTTCTTAGGGTAAATTCCTAGAAGTGGAATTCCTGAGTCAAATGGTATTTCTATTTTGAGTTTTTTGAGGAACCTCCATACTGCTTTCCACAATGGTTGAACTAATTTACGTTCCCACCAGCAGTGTAGGAGGGTTCCCCTTTCTCCACATCCTTGCCAACATTTGTTGTTTGTCTTTTGGATGGTGGCCATCCTAACTAGTGGCCATCTCATGTGGTCTTGATTTGCATTTCTCTGATGATTAGCCATGTGGAGCATCTTTTTATGTGCCTGTTGGCCATCTGAGTTTCTTCTTTGGAGAAATGTCTGTTCAGCTCCTCTGCCCATTTTTTTTATTGGATTATTTGCTTTTTGTTTGTTGAGGTGTGTGAGCTCTTTGTATATTTTGGATGTCAACCCCTTATCAGATATGTCGTTTATGAATATATTCTCCCATACTGTAGGATGTCTTTTTTTTCTATTGATGGTGTCCTTTGATGTACAGAAGCTTTTTAGTTTGATATAGTCCCACTTGTTCATTTTTGCTTTTGTTTCCCTTGCCCGTGGAGATACGTTCATGAAGTTGTTCATGTTTATATTCAAGAGAGTTTTGCCTATGTTTTCTTGTAAGAGTTTTATGGTTCCATGACTTACATTCAGGTCTTTGATACATTTCGAGTTTACTTTTCTGCATGGAGTTAGACAGTAATCCAGTTTCATTCTCTTACATGTGGCTGTCCAGTTTTGCCAACACCAGCTGTTGGAGAGGCTGTCATTTCCCCATTGTATATCCATGCCTCCTTTATCATATATTAATTGACCATATATGCTTGGGTTAATATCTGGACTCTATTCGGTTCCACTGGTCTATGGGTCTGTTCTTGTGCCAGTACAAAATTGTGTTGATTACTGTGGCTTTGTAGTAGAGCTTGAAGTTGGGAAGCGAGATTCCCCCCTGCTTTATTCTTCCTCTCAGGGTTGCTTTGGCTATTCGGGGTCTTTTGTGGTTCCATATGAATTTTAGAACTATTTGTCCCATTTGTTGAAGAATGCTGTTAGTATTTTGATAGGGATTGCATTGAATCTGTAAATTGCTGTAGGTTAGGCAGGATGGCCATTTTGATGATATTAATTCTTCCTAGCCAGGAGCATGGGATGAGTTTCCATTTGTTAGTGACCTCTTTAATTTCTCTTAAGAGTGTCTTGTAGTTTTCAGAGTATAGGTCTTTCACTTCCTTGGTTAGGTTTATTCCTAGGTATTTTATTCTTTTTGATGAATACTGTATATCTCACTTACATAGTTTTTAAGCAGAGACTCTTTTCTCTGTGTCAGAATAGATGATTTATGCATTTATGCACAATTCCATTGTGAATGGAATTGTTTTCCTGATTTCTCTTTCTGTTAGTGTACAGGAATGCAACAGATTTCTGTGTGTTAATTTTGTATCTCACAACTTTGCTGAACTCAGATATTAGATTTAGTAGTTTTGGAGTGGATTCTTTAGGGTTTTTTTTATGTACAGTATCATTACATCTGCAAACAGGGACAGTTTAACTTCTTCCTTGCCAATCTGGATGCCTTTTATTTCTTTGTGTTGTCTGATTTCCATGGCTAGGACCCCCAGAACTATGTTGAATAAAAGTGGGGAGAGTGGGCATCCTTGCCTTGTTCCCAATCTTAAAGAAAAGTTTTCAGCTTCTCGCTGTTAAGTATAATGTTGGCTGTGGGTTTGTCATATATGGCCTTTATTATGTTGAGGTACTTGCCCTCTGTACCCATTTTGATAGTTTTTTTCATGAATGGATGTTGAATTTTGTTGAATGCTTTTTCAGCATCTATGGAGATGATCATGTGGTTTTTGTCCTTCTTTTTGTTGATGTAGTGGATGATGTTGATGGATTTTTGGATGTTGTACCATCCTTTCATCCCTGGGATGAATCCCACTTGATCATGGTGTATGATCCTCTTAATGTATTTTTCAATTTGGTTTGCTAATATTTTGCTGAGTATTTTTGGATCCATGTTCATCAGGAATATTGGTCTGTAGCTTTCTTTTTTTGTGGTGTCTTTGCCTGGTTTTGGTACTAGAGTGATGCTGGCTTCTTAGAATGAGTTTGGAAGTATTCCTCCCTCTTCTATTTTTTGGAAAAAAGTTTAAGGAGAATGGGTATTATGTCTTCTCTAAATGTCTGATAAAATTCAGCAGTGAATCCATCTGGTCTGGGGATTTTGTTATTGGGTAGTTTTTTGATTACCAATTCAATTTCTTTGCTGGTAATTGGTCTGTTTAGATTTTGTTTCTTCCTGGGTCAGTCTTGGAAGGTTGTATTTTTTTAGAAAGTTGTCCATTTCTTCTAGGTTTGGGGACCAAGATTTTTAACTTAATGAAAAACATTTTGCTTGAATAAAGAGTATAATGCACACCAATTGCCCTTTTACTGACCTAGTTGGCTCAATGTCTCATTAGTATGGCAGGGTTTTGGAAAATCTCCTCATGTTTAGGCTACTAGCTTAGGCAATGGGTACATGCTCATGGTCAGCACTCAAGAACTGAGTTCTTTCATTTACTGCTAGTGGTCTGAAAGAATGAACACTCCCCAAGGAACAGTTTATTTAGAGGAACCACTGGAAGAATTCCCAGAATGACACACTTTTGGGGCTCCCAGGAGCTTGGAAGCAGCCAACCCACCCCCAAGTTGGACTCCTGGTCTCCTGTCACATTTTTGTGTGTGAGAAACAAACACCCCTTTTCCAATGAAGACCTGTTTTCTAGGACAGGTTGTCTGAGTCCCCAAGAAACTTCCCTTGGTCCTTGCATTTTCAGGAAAATGCTTCATTGATGTGTCACCATTTGTATATTGTTTGTGTGTATGTGTGTGTTGTGTGTGCACATCTTGAAACCTGTACCTTCAAAGGAAAAACAGGAAGCATCATTGGTAGTTAATACATGGTATGAAATATTTTATTTTAAACATCAGAAATACTTGAAACGTTTTATTTTTACATGATCACTGAGTGTATGAAATGGAATGATTCTAAGTCTCTTTTTATATATCCTGGTTCTTCAGTTGATGAAGTTCTATTTCTGTATATCAGTGCAGAGCCAATTTCATAGTTTCTTGGAAGCAGTTTAAGTCTTGGCTCTGACAACTACCAATTGGTGACTGTCCATTATCTTAGCTATTGGGCACATTTATTTCCTGCATCCTAGAAAATTATTTCCCAGGGATCAGAACATTTTCACATTGCTAAGCACAGCAAGTCATTTTGAAATCAGTCTCAGGGTACTGGGAAAAGATGAATCTTATTGTTGAGAAGGCACATTGTTTCTCCAGCTGACATCTTCATAGTTCTTCTGAATCAAATTGGGTTTATTTGAGCTCTCTGCTTTTCCTAAGTAGATATTATTCATTTGAAGCAGTTTATCACAGTGACCTTAGTGTGAAAGGAAATCAATAAAGAAAAAACTGGAAGGTCATCCAAGAAATCTCCAATATATTGCTGCACTATCTGTTTTATATAGCAGAAGCAAGTATCTGGGGAAGAATGTCTGTTTCTCATAGGAAGATGTGCTGAAGGAGCAGTATTTGTCATGTAGCACTTAGCAATTATAAGGCTTTTCACCAAGCTGGTCATAAACTTAGGAAAGCAGTACCCTCATAATGAAAAAAAAATACTGTATATATCTCACTTAGATAGTTTTTAAGCAGAGACTCTTTTGTCTGTGCCAGGATAGATGATTTATGCATTTTGTTAAAATTATGTAATAAAATTTATCTTGAATGACTTGATTTAAAAATGTCACTTAGGTAATTTTTTTAAACTCAGTGCAATCTGTTAATCAACAGAGAACCTCTCCACTTTGAAAATCCGCCCCCAAATGTCAACTATGGAGTTTTATTTCACAGACATTTATCTGGCAGAGATTTCAGTGATTAACTCTGAGGCTGCAAAGTCCAGAAGCAGACAGATAAAGTAATTGAGTAAAGCTGGACAGGGGCCCGGTGTGGGGGGGTGTTGGTGCAGGCTTTATGTGAAATATCCTGGTTTTTAAATGTTTCTTTCATATCCAATTATTGTGTGCCTACTCTGTGCCAGGCACTGTCTTAGGTTCTGAGAGTGTTAACAGTGAACACAACCAACAAAATTCCACATTCCTGGAGTTTTTATATTCTCATCACTGGTTTGGGGCTTGAGATCCAACCCAACCCCCCCTACCCCGCCTATCCACCATGGGAATCCCCTGTGCTGTCTGGGCAGGAGAGATGCCAAGACGTACATATGTATTTCCAGGGGAAGAACACCTGTTGGTCCAGGTGCAACCCAGTATACTGCCCAGCTGCCAAATGATTCAGAAAGTCAAGAAGCCCAGGTTTGCCTTCCTCCCCTTCTGAACTAGAAGCTCCTCCAGGACAAGAAATGTATCTTTCTTTTACTTATGCCTCTCCACCTCCTGCCCCAAGGAGAATTCTTGGCCAGATTACAGGCACTTTGTGAATGTCAGCCTAAACCTGTAAAGGGAATGAGAAAGAATGGGAATGGGACAAAAGAGGAGGGGTCTGGGGTGTAGAAGTTAACATTAGGGAAAGAAATATCAAAAAGGAACCTCCCTAAATAGGGTTTGGAAAACCAGGGCTGTCACCACAATCCTTACGATTTGGAAGCCCAGAAATGGCTTCATTCATTGACAAGCATTTTTCAGTACCTACAATATGCAAGGCAAGGTGCTCAAATAAATAGGGGTACATTCATATATAACATAGTCCCTATCCTCAAAAGAGGTAAGTAGAGGAAACAAGAAATGCAAATAAATAATACAATGTAATATAATATTTACATAAGAGATACAAACTAAACCCACTAGAATTCAGGTGCAACATGGTTACTTTTGCTGCCTTTGTAGATTGTAATACCGGCCCAGTTCCTTAACTCTCCTCATATCCATGGCTTTGTCATGTGATTTTGCATTTCCTTCCCAGAGTGAGTGGGGCATACTTACCTCTTGATTTTAGGTTGGTCCATAACTGGCTTTAGGCAAAACGAGGCAGAAATGAATGTGTGCCAGTTTCAAACTTAGGCCTAAAAAGACCTGTTTCCACTTGTTTCTGTCATGACCTTAAGAACATACCCCAACACTAGATGCAGAGGCAATAGCCTGCAGATAATCCATCAGCTCCACACTTGCCTAAAATTTAATCCCTATAATCAACCCCTTACTCTATATTATTCATAGCAACTCATCTGCTTTTCTATCAAACTCTATCAAAGAAACTGGGTAGCGGGAAGTAGAATGGTGCCAAAACAAAAACCTAAAATGTAATATTGGTTTGGGGAACAAGTGGCAGATGGGTGCTGGCAGGACTTTTAGGAGATTGTTAGTGAAAACCTAAAGGGCCTGGATGAGGGTGTTGGCAGAAGTCTACAGAGCCTAAAGAAAAAACTGGAAGGTCATCCAAGAAATCTCCAATATATTGCTGCATTATCTGTTTTATATATCAGAAGCAAGTATCTGGGGAAGAATGTTAGGAGCCCATGCTAGCCCACGGAGACGCGGTCAGGCCCCAGCTGCTCCAGCGCCCTGCGGCATCTGACTGCATACTGAAGAGACCCAGAGACAAAGACCTTCCAAAGAGGGATTATAAAGGAGAGGGAAATGCTACTGGAAGCTGGCAAACTGATTTTGTGGTAAAGTTTAGCAAAACTGTTACCTATGGTAACAGAAAATAGCAAATGTACCTAGTGAGCATGACAATCTAGCTAGGATTTCTAGACAGTGTTGAGGGTGCCACCTGGCTTTTTCTAGCTTCTAAAATAAAATGAGATGCAGTAAGAACAAATTCTTCCACTTCCAAATGTGATTTGTAGGAAATAGACTCAGAATTCTGAGACTTTTAAGCCAGCAAAGGGCTCTCATATTCAAATAGCTTCCAGGCAAAGATTAAATCCTGAACGGGGCAATTACTTTTTTTGGGCGGGGGGAAGGGGGGAGCAATTACATTTTCTATTCAAGACCACCAAAGTAGGCAGTGCCTCTTAGGTCACTGCAGGTACATGTTGCTCATGGCTTATAGAACTTTAGGGCTGTTGTTCCTCAGCCTCGCAGGGAACCCAACATAGGAAAGAGACTGTTTCCAACAGACTTACGGGTGACTTTTGTTCAAAGGAATGGATTATAAATAGAATCTTACGAACTCTGTAAATTTAAAAATTTTCAGTATGGATAGAGACAATATTAAAAAAAAGAGGCCTTGGGATTCCTGATTTCTATAGGCAGGAAACAGGCTGAGAAAACCATTCATCTGCAAACACAAGCTACTTTTACAGGAAAAGCAAGACTGAGAGCCATGGTGAACCCCTGAGGGATATACCTAAGCCCTTGCCACCGAACTGGCAACATGAGGCTAACTAGACTTCACAATTGCCATGGGCAGGTGACTGATCTAAACCTGCACTACCTGAATGGGAACATCCAAACAATTAATGTTATGCCTAATTAGTTAAGTATTTGAGATGAACAAGACATATAACCTCTCTTCAGTTCACAGGTGTTCAGACTGAGAGGAATGATACTTCACTCAAGGATTTCCCCAAGCATCCCTTCCACACCTGGACCTGGTTAGGTGGTGAGCTCCTCGACTTTGAGCTATTACAATAGGATACAAACTGGAGGTCCCAGTAAGGTAGGTTTACTTTCTATGTGGGAGGGATGTGAATTACTGTGGCCAAAGAGTGGTTGAAAAGAAAATTACAATTTCTGTCTTATATATTCTTTTAAAGATGTGGCTAGGTGGGGAGTCTTCCATTTCTGCCTTTTGGTGGGCAGGCTTGTGAAGCTAAAAGACTCCATGACTTCTGAGGCTAGGTCACAAATAAAAGACAACAGATTTTGTGCTTGCTGGCACACTCCCTCTAGGGCCCTAAGTGGTCACACGTCAACATGTTGTCTGATGTCCCTGTGCACACCCTGTTGCAAGGAGCCCATGCTAGCCCATGGAGATGCGGTCAGGCCCCAGCTGCTCCAGCTCCCTGCTTTCAGCTCCCCCCAGCATCTGACTGCATACTGAAGAAACCCAGAGACAAATCACTCAGCAGACAACTTCCTTAATTCATGACCCACAGAAAAACTGAAATCGTTGTTTTTAAGCTACCAGTTTTGTGATGGTTTGCAGCATTACTTAACTGAAACATTATGTTTATGGTAGAAATGGAAGGTAAGTAGAATTTAGATAAGATCCCAATTTCATTTTCCACTCATCTGAACCAGAAACAAAATTAGGTCAATAATGAAAAAAAGTATTACTGAAGTTTTATTCCCATGGAACTTGCAAATTTTTCAAATATGACCATTGCCTTTTTAAGGCACTGAGCTATTTACTGTAGGTTGATTTTATTTACAAGACACATTCGTATCATTATTAAATATTCAGAGATAGATGACGATTTCCTATCCCTACATCACTTATAATCGTACTTCAAAAATAGATGGCAAACAATAAAATCATCAAAAAGATGCATGTTCCTTTATATTTTATTTACCATAAACATTAATACAGCAAACACTGAAGAAAGGCTTAATAGCTTTTTGATGTAAAGCTTAATACTTAAAATTAGGATTGTTCCCCACACCCACCCCAATTCAACATGCAAGATCATTTACTTTCATATATGCTGATTCCAGAGCATTACAATCTCTTGATAGTTTTGGAAGAGAGTATCCTTGCCCTGTAACTTAAAACAATTTCACAAATTGCATATAATCACGGTATAATACCATCATTCATGTAGTTCCCCAAGGTGAAAACATTCACAAAATATTAACATTAAAATGTTTCTAAAGCATCACTTTGTAAGCCAAACCATAAAAACCCAGGTTCTAGTTGTAAATGTGTTTATGAAGACTGCTGCTGAGCTCAAAGCATGCAGATATTCATGACCACCTAGATGAAGCTGGATATTGAAACTCCTTCAGTAGGTCCAATGATGCAATTTTTCATTCATCCCAAGTATCTCCATATTTGTTTACTTTGACTAGGAAAAAAGCACAAATATCAATGATTCCAGACAGTAACAAGGCACTATCCTATCTTAAGTTTGTTTCTATTATGATGAAAAGTTATGTTTATCTTTCATTTGAATAAATGCACATGAGAGTCAAATTATAATTATAAAAAGGGGCTGGCTAGACTTTTGTGAACTGGAAGTTGACAAAAGCACTAATGCACTCTATCAAGAACTTCATGTAAATATTTGATCCTCACAACAACCTTATAAAGTAAACACAACCCCCATATTAAGGATGAGAAAACAGATTAGTAACTTGCCCAAGGTACAAGCCTAATAAAACAAACAGAACTGAAATTTGAAAACAGGTTCTGTTTAGGTCCAAAGCCTGGGGTTGCCTTTGTAACTTTACTATACTAGCTAAGTAAACATACATATTACAGCACACACACAAAAATCACTGGGAAATAAAAATTACGAATAGTTGAATTTCAATTTTTTACAAAAAATACAGTATTAGAGACAGTCAAGTCTTCAGGTTGTAGTTAATTCAATCTTCTCTCCCATGAGCTGTAATACTAGTACAAAGAAGGAAATGGTTTTCCAGTATTTCTGCATTTTACATGAAATTCAATTCTGAAACATACTCCTCCGTCTTCTCTACTCTTTGTCTCTCTTCTATATAGCTTTCCTCTGTGAATTACAATCACTCAGAAGTATTCATTATAATGTAAAGAAGCAGTTATCAAATTATGGACTAGGAATCCCTTCCCCAAGATTTTCAGGGAGTCTGTTAAGTCAAAACTACTTCATTATTATATTAAGGTATTATATAGCCTTTTCCTCCCTTATATTTTATCTTTTTCTCTTGTTTTTATACCCTCATGAATACAGGGGTGTCTTCCAGAAGCTACATGATGTATGGTGACATTGCTGCCTGACAGCTTATTGAGAATGTCTGTGTTTTTAAAATTTCTCAGTCTTAATTTCTAATTAGGTAAATGCCAATAAATATAATCCATACAAATTACAGTTGAAAACTTTAAGTGACAGTTTCTGACCCAGTGAATCTACACTGTACTTTTTTCTATCTAGATTCTGGAATAGAACATTCTAGAAAATCACCAAAACATTCCATAACAGGTGTTTTCTTTAATGATACAAAGCTCTAAAAAATCAGCTTTCTTTCACGAAGAAATTATTTCACATCACTATGTTATGTAACAGAACTTTAAAACTGTTCAGTCAAAACCACAAATGTTGAAATCCAGCAAATGCCAAAGGTTTATACCCTATTTCCTTTTCTTAACCTTTATTATGATAGAAGACCTAACCAAAACACTCCATTTCTCATATATCAGTGCATGGTACTATGCTGTGCAGACATACAATAGAAAAGATTACAAAAATTAGAAAAACACTAATGCCTGCTCTCATGGAGCTTACAGTCTAAATCCTCTAATTAATCAGCAGAACAAAGTACAAGTAAGCCTACATATTACAGAGAAATGGCCACCAAATGCATCAGGTTTATGCTACATTTTTAAAATGACAAACATTAAAAACTGTTGTTGGAGGGAGGAACAACCTAAGACAGGCACAGTCGCAGGGGGGCCATCAGGTGAGAAATTGGGGATCAACAGAGGTGAGGCTTAGAATCTCACCCCCACTGTTTTGAGAGAAATATTCTGCATCCGTGGATGTTTTGTTGCCCTTGTCTAGCTTGGATTAATACTTAGCCTATAGGCACAAACCTGATCATCTACATTTGCTTTCTTACAGCACTAAACTATGTTTTCTACCTTTATCTTGCATCTACCTACCACTTCAGCATTTTATTTAAAAATAATAATAATAATAATAATAATAATAATAATAATAAGGGAGAAATGTGGGATTCACATATAAATCAAGTATAAAAATCAAACGAATATTCGTATCTGACCTGATTGTTTGTAGTTCATAATGCGTGATCAAAACCAAAAGTTTCTGTGATGACTGCCCTTGTACTGTTCACCATGTAAGAACTTATTCACTATGTAAGAACTTGTTCGTTGTGCTTCAGAAGATCGGAGACTGATGAGAATTAGGCTTGGGGTGGATTAATGATTGTGCATTGAGTCCCCTGTACAGAATTTTATTGTTGTTAACTGTTAACAACCATTTGATCAATAAATATGAGAGATGCCCTCTCAAAAAAAAAAAACAAAAAAAAAACTGTTGTTGGTTGCAAGTCTGTTTTTTAATGCTAGATTCTTTAACATCAGTAATATTAGAGAGATTATCTATCATTATGAAAACAGAATTCTAAATGAAGCAACCACTAACAAGTGGAAGTAAAACTGACACTAAAAGAATGAATGGTCATAAAAAATACTAAACATTTTTATGTATGTTACATTCTTTGTGGCATATGACTCACACAAAGGTACCAAGGACCTATTTCTTCCTTTAATTTTTAAAGTAGCAATAGAAAACCTTGAAATGACAACACAACCTCTAAAATTCCTCAAGAGAAACATAAAATTCTGTATCAAATCAGCTACAAACCCTTATTCAAAAAGCCATCTTCTGTTAGAGGTAAACTTGTGTGTCAGGAAATTTACTTGGGTTATTATATAGCTGTTCCAAAAGTACTTTTAAAAAATCTGAAAATTTATAATTAAAAAACTTTTAAATTTATAATTAATTATAGAGCAAAAGTACTGTTTAAAAAAAGGTCAAACTCCTCTTTTGGAAAAGCCCTAAAAGCTGGTCTATAAGGCATATAACTGTATTTCAATTTCACAAACATAAGAAAATCAATTTCATTACTCAATCATGATTCTGATTCTGCCAAAAGTAGCATTACAGACTAATTATCAACCTTAGGTCACTAGATCTGGTTTTATGCAATACATGCATCATTAAAAAACCAGTATCAATTCCCAAGGTGACTTCTTATAAAAGGGAACAAATGGATGTGTGAATTTTACACTGTATTACAACTAGTCTGTGTTAAGTCATACTATTTGGACTTCATATTTTCTAACACAAAACGGCCTTTGAACACCTTAAAAAAGGAAAAATTGGTAACTGTGAAATAGCTATTCTTAAATGTTTGGTTAATTGCTTAAGGAATTAAATTGCACATTACGATAATTAATGTTTTTAACTAATGCTGCAGTTTCCAATCCTGAATAGTAAAGTGATTCAGACTAACTATCGTACCTTCTTTTTTTGGCATTCTTTCTTGCATAGGCCTGACTGAGGGGTCAGTCTTATGTGTTAAAGTTACTTCATATGACTCTCTGTTCTTATTCCTTAATTCCTCATATGTAATGTTTTTTCTTTTAGGACTTTCTTCAAGGTTGGGATCTGGTCCTAAAACAACAAACAGTTAATAAATGGTGATAAAAGGATTTGAATGAATCCAAAGCAATTAAATTTTATAAATGCTCTTTACCTACAATAAAAATAAAGTGAAATAAAGGATCAAGTTATTACCACCATTCCAAAGTACCATATTTGCCCCAATGTAATTACAAAACTAAAACCAACTTCCTCTTACACTTCTAAGCTTTTGTAAAATTTTAAATCTACATAAAAATTTAAAACCAACCACAGCTATGAATCTACATAAAAATTTAAAACCAACCACAGCTATGAATCTAATATATGCCGGCACAATTCACTCATTAAAATGCTACCACTGTTTATATAACTAAAGAGAAACTTATTCTACTACTGACCATTGAACAAAACCTGACATAATTCTACTTTAGTAATATTTCCATGGTTACATGTTCCTATAGTAGTCTATATGCAAACCCACCAATTACTAGAAAAAAATTTTTATTTTTGCATATTTAAACAAAAATACTTGAAAATAGCTATTGAAAAGTATAAAATACTTTACTCATATAGTATGCATCATTTTTACTCAGGTCTAATGAATGCAGTACTGAGGCAGAAAAAGTGGCAACTATAATTTTGACCAGCAAAAAGCATTCAATCTTTATCTCCCCCAAAGAGATATATTTGAGGTATGAATATTTATCAAAAGTGTCAAATACTAAAGCAAAAAATAGGTGGTTTACTCTTAATATTGGTTAACAGGAACAAATATTGAACACAGTTTATAAAATGTATAACCAGCAAAAAAGGCCATATAATCATTTTTAAAGAAATTAATGCTAATGTACTTCAGTGAACTACTATTTAACTTAGTCTTACACACCATTCCAAAAGTATTTTTCAAAGAGGTTTTAATGAGATATATATGAATTGGGCATATCATTTTAATAATATAATCATATTAAATAACTAAAAACATGATTTTTCTAAGTGGTACTATTTCGGAACTCAATAGTAAGGTCCCAAGAATAATCCAGAATTTTCAAAACAATGTAACATTAAATGTTTTCAACCATAATTAAATGTTTTAAATTAACGTTTAATTAAAATTTTCAACCATAAAACCTTTTTGTCTTGCTACAAAATATATTTCACTTCTATAAAGCAAACCTTAGGATTTATTTTTTACTAATTAAAATGTTATACCATTCTTGGAAATGTTCTTGCTAAAAAAGAATGTATTATAACCTCACATTGGGCTTAAAAATTAAAAGCACTTTGCATTTCATTAGTAATGAGTAATTACTGAACTCATTTCCCTTCACCATAAATGATATTTTTAGATGTCTGAAGGAGACAGCATGTACTAGATTCCTAGTCAGCAACCCACAGCCAATAATTAGTAAATGTCCTTGGGCAAATCACTAAACTTCCTTGCATCCTGGTATTCTCAATCATGAAATACACAAGTTTGACTAGCTGATCTATTTCTTAAATTTCTTCCAGGTCTAATACTTTTTCTTACCATAAAGAAAAATATTTCCTTGTTATGAAATTGTGACAAATAATGGAAACATAAATCACAGAAGATTAGGGAAAAATTTTTCCACACAAAAAAGGCCCAATGAAAATATCCTGCATTGTGTAGGCAGCATGACTTACTACTTTGGGAAGGTTAAAAAGAGCTGGAAGGATAAAGAAAACGTAAAACAGTATTGATCTAAGTCTAACTATTGTAATAAACTGTCTATGGTTAAGTCTAATAACAACTATTAAGGAGTGCTTTCTATTTTGAAACATTAGTAGTAACTCCTTCAATTCCTGTTAGGAGAAAGCAGAACTGAAGGCAGCAAGTAGGACTTAAACAAAAGGGAAGGGTGTCCTGGCAAGAGGGACAGCGGCTGGGACAAAACAAAGGAGGCCACTGTTGGCCCTTGTGGAGAGCAAAGAACGGCAATCCTGACTTAGAGCAGGGGATGAGAAAGCAGAGCAGTGGACAGATGGATGGCTGTAGTGGAGAACATAAAACATATGAAAATATGGGTCTGCAAGCAGATACCAAAGGGCTTTTTGTTTGCTTGCTTTTACTTGGGGAAGAAATTACATGACATGTAATGGAATTTTCTAAAGCAAATAAGAAGGAAGTATACAAGTGATTACAAGGGAAGAGTTGGTGCACAGTTAGAATACAAGTAGAATGGATTTGAACTTGAGAGACTGGGAAAATGAGACGCAGTAAGGGACAAGGACAACTGCCTTTGGAGATAAAATAATGACTTTCACCACACTTTCCTAATCTGCCTACCTCCTTTCCTTTCTGATAATTGGATGTCTCTGTTTCTACCCATTCAGAAAAAAAAAAGTTGAAGTTGAAGAGATTCTCAACAATTTCCAACCTTTTAAGAATTTAATTATCTTAATTTCCATTCTCTCCTGTTTCTTTCTCTGCAAATTTAATATACACCCTCTCCCTGACCCTGACTTTTGCTCTAAAACAATGCTGTCCAATGTAATTTTCTGTAATAATGAGAATGTTTCTGGCTGCACAGTCCAACACAGTAGCCATTAGAACATCTGGCTACTGAGCAAGTGAAATGCTGCCAAAGCAAATGAGGAACAACTGGTTTTTAAAGCTTTTCAGATTTTAGGATTTTAAGTAAGAAATTGCAGACCCTTACTTCCTATTTCTAATTCATCTTTCACTGAAAGAAACTAACATTTGTTGAGAGCCCATTACTTGCCAGGTAGGAACTGATTACTTATCTTATTCCAAAAGTTCTTTAAGAGTGGTATTATCACCTCCATTCCAGAGATTAAGAAACTGAAGGGATCACAAATTAGTTACTTGCCTAAAGTTCCACATAAACTAGCAAGTGTCAAACATGATTCAAATCCAGTCCTTAATCCAAAGGTGATGTTTCACTTACATTATGCGATCTTCAAAGCTAGTATTTACACAAACTTCACAAAGCATTTTCACATGGATTTTCTCACTTGACAACAGTTCTGTAAGGCAGGTAATCATTATTTTTCTCACATTACAGATAAAGTTGAAAGTCTTTAAGACCAGTCTATAAATGTAACTTTTTCTAGAGCGTCCCTGCCAAACAATGTCACTTCTTCTTTGCTATCTACTAAACTTTGAATATTAGTATTTTCCAATTAAGGAGACATATTAATAACCTGTCCTTTGTTTCTGTATCTTCAAACAGTCTGAGAAGAGTTTCTCAGGAACCAGAACCAGGACTTACTCATTTTACTTCTATACTTAAGCAGAGTGCCAGACACTTCCTGGACCTCAAAATATGTGGAATGAATGAAGAAATGAACAAATGAACAAACATGCTGTGTTTAGGCTGACAGTGGAAACATACAGGTGATATCCAGCAGAAAAGTCATCAAATAAAGTTAATACATACGTTGGACCATAAAATGGTGAAATTCATTTCAAGAGAAGTTTCTACCTTGCGCAATATGATCAGTAATACCAGTGGGCGCAGATTCATTCATAGAAGCACTGAATGGAATTGGTTCATAATGAGGAAGCATCTCTTTTTCTATGTCGTCTGCTGCTGGGGATGTCACAAAAGATGACTGACCACTCATATTTGAGTCGTATTTTGACTTTTGAGAATAGTGCCTATTAAAAGAAAATCATATTATGTAAGAAAAAAAACATCAGCTATAGACTATATCTATTTAAAGTGTACTACAGTATAAAAATCATTTTCTAAAGGAATCATTAAATTTTAACAGTCATTCAAAAGAGTTAAAGGGAAGTCTGTTTCATTCTGCTATAAAAACATTGAAAATATGTTGACTTACTTAGACAACTTAAAAATTGTCATTCTTAATATAAAGAAAAGAAAATGTATATCCTATTATCTAATTACGAAGGTTCAGAGATCATTTTAGTGTGTTTAAAGTTCTTTGGAAGAAAAAGTACTTCAGATCAGATAATGTGTCTATTTCCCACATTAATTGGGAAGTCACTTCCACAGCTAGGAAGCCATAAAACACTACTGTGCTAAAACATATAAGGAATGCTAACCCTCATGGGGTTTACATTCTTGCCACTTATGACAGTATATACCAAATCCATGTAATAACCTTTTTACCTACCTATTCAGGCAGATTCATTTATCCATACTTACACAATTTCCCCACTATTTTAAACAACAAAAGGATTAAAAAGTTAAAAATTTTTAAGAGGTGAGATTGACATAATTTGGGAATTCAAAATTCAAGTCCAAGATACAGTAACAAAAGATGTTTTCCAAATTAAAATCCTTTATTCTGGGACATGGACTCCCAACAGGATACAGCTATATTTAAAACAAAGGTAAACATATTTCACCCCACTTTAAAAAGCAAAATTGGCATCAGCTTGAAGCAAAATAGCAAGTTGTCAAAGGTCTTTCAGTTAGGCAATGTTTCATGCCCTGAATTACGGAAGTATCCAGTGACAATTTTTTCTAGCTAACATTAAAAATCTTTAATAAGATCAAAATCTAGCTTACCCAGGTGGTGAAGATCGTCGTGGTTGTCCCGATCGTAAAGCTTCTCCAAGGGGAGAATTCTCAAGATTCCTGAACTTCTCTTGGCAAGTTTTCACGTAAGAAAGCTTTCCAGCAAAGTATCCCATAATACAAGCAACTTATTTGTAAAAACAAAGAAAAAATGTGACCCAATGTGCCTTTTTAGATAAAAATCTTTTCTAAAAGAACATTTTTAAAAAATGTGATTCTAAGTATGTCTCTATGTGGACAGAAATTCCTAAAATAATGGTAGAAGTACCAAATTAAATCAGATTCAGAGTTCAAAGAAAGATTCTGTAGACATAATTCACTTTCACAAAACAAAATAAGCCAAAATAAAACTGTTATAAGATAAATTCAACTTTATTATTTTATTAATATAGATAGAAAATGTGTGGTAAAAGTATAACGGAATGAAGAATCAAAACATCAGAGTTCTAGCTTAGTCACAGAAATTTAGGCCATTCTTTTCCTGTAAAATGGGAATCATACCATTTGTCTAGCTAACTTCATAAAATAATTTTTAAAATTAAGTGCAATAAATCCTTTAAAATAATGAAGTATGAAGTGCTACCTAAATGTAGCTATTGATGCATCATGTATCCATTTTCCAATACAAAAAAAGCTAACCTGGGAAGATTCATAAAAAGCCTCAGGTATTCCTTTTTAGGGCAATTAAGCTTCTTTTCTATTAACTGTATTACAAAATGTAAGTCAGTTATGCTTATTTACATTTAAAATGTAAATTAGGTTTTTAAATTAGGCTTTATTTAAAAATATACTTTGATTAATCAGAGTATCTGAATAATTTTCTTTCCTCATAGACCAAGAGAATGTATTTTCAGATATTTTTGTATTAAAGTATCATTGATATACAATCTGATATTGTACAATACAGTGGGTCAACAGTTACGTATGTTATTAAATCCTCATCCCCTCTAGTGCAGTTACTATCTATCAATATAGAAAGATGTTAAGAGAATCACCAATTACATTCTCCACACTGTACTACAGTCCCCACGAACCACATTGTGATTGAGAATTACTGTGCCCCTTAATCCCCCTCACGTACTCCAAACCCCCACCTTAGTGCCGACTAGTCACTCCTCAGTGCCTATGAGTCTACTGCCATTTTGTTCATTCTGTTTTGCTTTGTTTTTATATTCCACAAATTAAGTGGAATATATGGCAAATGCTCTACAAAATAAATTTATAGCTCCATTATAAAGAGAAAAAAATGACTTTTAAGTAACTAATGATTTTTAATGCTAACAAAATGTCCAAGTTTAATAAAAAGCTTAAACAAAACTCATTAAGGCAAATAACTCAATTAACTGTTACAAGTTAGGCAAGACAAAATATCTGATTAAAACTGTTTTTCTTAGCTAAAGAAAACTAATTTTGTTCATACTTACATATAAGTTTAGGCAGGGAACCATATTTGGGATGACTTGAAAGGATTCCTAAAGTTAAGAGTAAATATTTCGTCATTAATTGTTGAAGAAATCACATTTACATAATTGATGTTTTATCTTGTATTAAGATAAAGTTTATGCCAAGTTTATTCTAAAAGTATGTAAGAAAATGACAAACTGGTAAAAAATGAAAAGAAACTATGCTAGTAATTATCTGCTAGTCATTATCTGGTCTCTTTTAATGTGAGACAGAAGTAGTTTATAAATTTAGCAATGAATATAAAAATATAGCTATTTTGCAGCCACTTTGGGCAACACAAAGATATAAGGAAAAACTAATACAGACTATTTTTAGTATTACCAGACATTAGCTCTTTTTATAACCCCAAAGAAGTTTAAAGCTACTTAAAAGAGAAAACCAAGTAAATTAAGTATCAACAGAAATGAAGAAAATCCAATGACCCTACAATCTATCAGAATAGGTGAAGTCACTTGATATGAAGTCAATATACAAAAAATATATATTATTTCTATGCACCAGGAAAAAACAAAAACCAGGAAGTAATTAAGATGAACATTTTTAAAAAGACACAATTTATTAACAGTACCAAAAAATATCCAAGACCCAGGAAGTATAATGGAAAATATGAAAAGTTGCTAATACATTGAAAACTACAAACCTTACTGAGAAATGAAAGCTAAATAAACGGAGAGATACACCATTGTCCATGAACTGAAAGAGTAAATACTGTAAAGGTGGCAATTCGCCATGAATTTACATATACATCCAATGTGATGCCAATTAAAACCAATGAAGTTTTCCCCAAAATTTTGAAGCCAATTCTAAAAATCACAGAAACACAGAGCCAGAATAACCAAGGCACTACTGAGAACAAAATTGGAGGACTACCAAAAGATATGAAGACAGTCTGTTGCAGAAGAGAGTCCAGAAACAGAGCCACACATACAAAGCAACACTGCATTGTACTGAACAAAGAATAGTCCTTTCAAATTACACTGCTGGATCAACTACATATACATCAGCAGGAAAAGTGTATCTTGATCCTACCTCATGCTATATTCAAAAACAATGATTTTGGATCATCTCATTGTTTTTTAATATAAGTATGAAATATAAAATAAAGTTTATAAAAGAAAGATGCCCTTGTAAGAGACAAAAATCTTACACAGGCCACAAAAAGCCCTCATCATAAAGGAGAGATCTGACATATTGGACTCTACTACATAAGAACTAGTTAATCAGTGGGAAAAAATAACTGCAATACATACATCTGACAAGAGACTTTCTACCAGAATATATAAAGACCTCTCACAAAACCAATAGAAAAAAAGACCATCCAGTGGAAAAATGGACAAAAGATTTGAACAGACACTTCACAAAAAGGATACATTCAAATGGGCTATTAACAAAAAGGTCCTCAATTTCACTAGTCACCAGGGAGAAGCCAATTAAAACCACAATGCACTGTTCATTCACAATAGCTGAAATTCAAGACACAAAAATATCAAGTGTTGGTAATGTGACAAAAATAGAGTTCTATTAATAAACTGGTAGTAGGAGTGTAAAGTGGTTCAGTTTGCAAAGTTTGACAGTACCTACTAAAGCTGAATAGATACATAATGTTGTGACCCAGCAAAATATCTACCAAGAGACACTATATTCTTGGCAGAATTATTTCCAGTAGTCAAAACTGGGAACTGCACAATAGCCAATGTATACAGTGGGATGGATAAACTGTTGAGGTATACTCACACAACAGAAAGCTGTATGACAATGAGAACATATAATCTCAAACTACATGGAAAAATGTGTATAATGTAGTGATGCACTGGTAAACCAGCTCTCCAAATAAAAAGCCCTGATTCTAATGTCAGTCAATTTCTGTTGAGTAAATACTTACAGCATGATAAATTTCAAGCTACCAATGGTTTAAAAACCAGCTTGCCAACACGTGGGCAACATTGTGCTTAACAGATCCCCCCCATTATCAAAGTCCCCACCACATACCTCATTAGTCACTGTCCATCAGCGTAGTAAGATGCTATAGAGTCACTACTTATCTTCTCTGTGTTATACTGCCTTCCCCGTGCCCCCCACAGACATTATGTGTGCTAGTCGCAATGCCCTTTATTCCCCTTCTCCCTCCCTTCCCAACCACCCTCTGCAGTCCCTTTCCCTTTGGTAACTGTTAGTCCATTCTTGGGTTCTGTGAATCTGCTGCCGTTTTGTTCCTTCAGTTTTTGCTTTGTTCATATGCTCCACAGATGAGTGAAATCATTTGGTTACTTGTCTTTCTCTGGCTTATTTCACTGAGTATAACACCTTCTAGCTCCATCCATGTTGTTGCAAATGGTAGGATTTGTTTTCTTCTTAAGGCTGAATAATATTCTATTGTGTATTTGTACCACATCTTCTTTATCCATTCATCTACTAATAGACACTTAGGTTGCTTCCATGTCTTGGCTATTGTAAATAGTGCTGCAATAAATATAGGAGTCCATACGTCTTTTTGGAAACTGGGATCCTACAATCTTAGGGTAAATTTCTAGAGTGGAATTCCAGGGTCAAATGGTAGTTCTATTTTTAGTTTCTTGAGGAACCTCCATACCGCTTGTCACAATGGTGGGACTAGTTTACATTCCCACTAGCAGGGTAGGAGAGTTCCCCTTTCTCTGCATCCTCATGAGCATTTGCTGTTCCTAGACTTTTCTACGTTGGCCATCCTAACTGGTGTGAAGTGATATCTCACTGTGGTTTTAATTTGCATTTCTCTGATAATTAGCGATGTGGAGCATCTCTTCATGTGCCTGTTGGCTATCTGAATTTCTTCTTTTTCTTAATAGTTATTTTTTAATAGAGTTATTTGCTTTTTGGGTGTTGAGGCATGTGAGTTCTTTATGTATTTTGGATGTCAACCCCTTGTCAGATATATCATTTACAAATATATTCTCCCATACTGTAGGATGCCTTTTCATTCTACTGATGGAGTCTTTTGCTCTACAGAAGTTTTTTAGCATGATATAGTCCCATTTGTTCATCTTGCCTGAGGAGATGCATTCAGGAAAAAATTGCTCATGTTTATATTCGAGATTTTTGCCTATGTTGTCTTATAAGAGTTCTATCATTTCACGACTTACATTCAGGTCTTTGATCCATTTGAGTTTACTTTCGTGTATGGGGTTAGACAATAATCCAGTTTCATTCTCTTGCATTTAGCTGTCCAGTTTTGCTAACACCAGTTGTTGAAGGGGCTGTCATTTCCCCATTGTATATCCACAGCACCTATATAGTACATTAATTAACCATATATACTTGGGTTTATATCTGGGATGGCTCTCTAAACTGTTCCATTGGTCTGTGGGTCTGTTCTTGTGCCAGTACCAAATTGTCATGATTACTGAGGTTTGTAGTAGAGCTTGAAGTCAGGAAGCATAAACCACCCCCCCACCTTTATTCTTCCTTCTCAGGATTGCTTTGACTATTTGGGGTCTTTTGTGGTTCCATATGAATTTTAGAACTACTTGCTCTAGTTTGTTGAAGAATTCTGTTGGTATTTTGCTATGGATTGCGTTGAATCTGTAAATTGCTTTAGGCAGGATGGCCGTTTTGACAATATTAATTCTTCCTATCCATGAGCATGAGATGTGTTTCCATTTGTTGTTTATCTTCTTTAATTTCTCTCATGAGTGTGTTGCAGTTTTCAGAGTGTAGGTCTTTCACTTCCTTGGTTAGGTTTTTTCCTAGGTATTTTATTCTTTTTGATGCAACTGTCAATGGAGTTGTTTTCCTAATTTCTCTTTCTGCTAGTTCATCATTAGTGTATAGGAATGCAACAGATTTCTGTATTAATTTTGTATCCTGTAACTTTGCTGAATTCAGACATTAGATCTAGTAGTCTTGCAGTGGATTCTTCAGGATTTTTTTATGTACATCATCATGTCATCTGCAAACAGGGACAGCTGAACTTCTTTCTTGCCAATCTGGGTGCCTTTTCTTTCTTTGTGTTCTCTGATTGCCATGGCTATGACCATATAATGGCCTTTATTATGTTGAGGTACTTGCCCCCTATACCCATTTTGTTTAGAGTTTTTATCATGAATGGGTGTTGAATTTTGTCGAATGCTTTATCAGCATCTATGGAGATGACTGTGTGGTTTTTGTCCTTCTTTTGATTGATGTGGTGGATGATGGTGGATTTTTGAATGTTGTACCATCCTTCCATCCCTGGAATAAAACCTACTTGATCAGGATGATCTTTTTGATGTATTTTTGAATTCGGTTTACTAATATTTTGTTGAATATTTTTGCATCTATGTTCATCAGGAATACTGGTCTGTAATTTTCTTTTTTTGTGGTGTATTTGCCTGGTTTTGGTATTAGAGTGATGCTGGCCTTGTACAATGAGTTTGGGAGTATTCCCTCCTCTTCTACTTTTTGGAAAACTTTGAAGAGGATGGGTATTAGGTCTTCACTAAATGTTTGATAAAATTCAGAAGTGAAACCATCAGTCCAGGTGTTTTGTTCTTAGGTAGTTTTTTGATTTCCTATTCAATTTCCTTGCTGCTAACTGGTCTATTCAGATTTTCTGTTTCTTCCTGGTTCAGCCTTATAAGGTTGTATTTTTCTAGAAAGTTGTCCATTTATTTCTTCTAGATTATCCAGTTTGTTAGCATATAATTTTTCATAGTATTCTCTCATAATTCTTCATATTTCTGTGGTGTCCATAGTGATTTTCCCTTTCTCATTTCTGATTCTGTTTTTGTGTGTAGACTTTTTTCTTGATAAGTCTAGCTAGGGGTTTATCTATTTTGTTTATTTTCTTGAAGAACCACCTCCTGCGTTCACCGATTCTTTGTATTGTTTTATTCTTCTCAATTTTATTTATTTCTGCTCTGATCTTTATTATATCCCTCTTTCTACTGATTTTGGATCTCATTTGTTCTTCTTTTTCTAGTTTCATTAATTGTGAGTTTAGCTTGCTAAGTTCTTGAAAATTTAATAATCAGCTCTCTGGAGCTGGTACAATTCAGTTCCAGCATACCACTGGATGAATCTCACAATGTTGAAAGAAGTTACAAAAAAGAATTCTTGAGAATTGGCTTGAAGATGGTGGCATGAGAAGTGAGACAGAAACCTCCTCCCAAAACTACATATAATACAAAAATACAGCAAATACAACTAATCATGAAAGAGTGACCAGAAAGAAGACTGAAAAGAGAGACCTCACGGAAGAGGGTAAAGCAGCAAAGGCACGATCCAGCGGGACCCAGGCTCTCCCTCTACACCAGTTCACTGGTGGAAAAGTAACAGAGCTGGGAGGGAGTAGAAGCCCAGATGGCTGGACGCACAGCCATGGAGATCCACTTTGGGAGCACAAACCTACATTACATGGTGCTCTGGAGATTAGTTGGGTTGGAAAGCAAAGACAGGCAAAATACTCAGAGAGACTGAGATTCCAGCCACTTGTAGAGAACAGGAACTCACAACCAGCCACTCTAAGACAAAAGAAAGGCGGGCACTTTGTAAAACTTCACAACAGTGAGAGGGCTGCTAAAGGCCCAAGTATTACACAGAGCTTATTGCTCAGGAGAAAGGACAAGTGGACAAAACATCCTGGCACACTCAACCCAGCAGGTTGGAACTTTCAGTGGCTTGAGGCACTCCTTCCCCCCTGGCTGGCAATGCAGCCTGGAGGTCCCCCACAGTGATACGCAGCCTGCGTCTCCTTCCTCCTGGCCAGCACCAGTTCACTTGCCTGCTGTGAACAAGACAAGGAACAAGACAAGGATGACCACTCTGTCCACTTTTATTCAACATAGCACTGGCGGTCCTAGCCATGGCAATCAGACAACACAAAGAAATAAAAGGCATCCAGATTGGTAAGAAGTTAAACTGTCCCTGTTTGTAGATTACATGATATTGTATATATAAAAACCCCTAAAGAACCCACCCCAGAACTACTAGAACAACTGATTTCAGCAAAGTTGCAGGATACAAAATACATGAAAATCTGTTGCATTCCTATATACTAACGATGAACTAGCAGAAAGAGAAATCAGGAAAACAATTTCATTCACAATTGCATCAAAAAGAATAAAATACCTAGGAATAAACCTAACCAAGGAAGTGAAAGACCTATACCCTGAAAACTACAAGACACTCTTAAGAGAAATTAAAGAGGACATGAACAAATGGAAACTCATCCCATGCTCTTGGGTAGGAAGAATTAATATTGTCAAAATGGCCATCCTGCCTAAAGCAATCTACAGCTTCAATGCAATCCCTATAAAATACCAACAGCATCCTTCAACAAATTAGAACAAATAGTTCTAAAATTCATACAGAACCACAGAAGACCCCAAACAGCCAAAGCAATCCTCAGAAGAAAAAATAAAAGATGGGGGGATTATGCTCCCAGCCTTCAAGCTATACTACAAAGGCACAGTAATCAAGCCTATTTCGTACTGGCACAAGAACAGACGCGTATGTCAATGGAACAGAATAGAGAGCCCAGACATAAATCCAAGCATATATGATCAATTAATATATGATAAAGGAGCCATGGCACACAATGGGGAAACGACAGCATCTTCAATTACTGGTATTGGCAAAACTGGACAGCTACATGCAAGAGAATGAAACTGGATTACTGTCTAACTCTATACACAAAAGTACACTTGAAATGGATCAAAGACCTAAATATAAGTCACGAAACCAGAAAACTCTTAGAAGACAACATAGGCAAAAATCTCCTGAATATAAATATAAGTAACTTTTTCCTGAATATATTTCCTTGGGCAAGGAAAATAAAAGCAAAAATAAACAAATGGGACTATATCAAGCTAAAAAATTTCTGGACAGCAAAGGACATGATCAGTAGAATGAAAAGGTATTCTACAGTATGGGAGAATATATTCATAAATGACATAACTGACAAGGGGTTAACATCCAAAAAATGTAAAAGAACTCATATGCCTGGACACCAAAAAGCAAATAACCAATTAAAAAATGGGCAGAGGATCTGAACAGACACTTCTCCAAAGAAGAAATTCAGATGGCCAACAGGCACATGAAAAGATGCTCCACATCGCTAATTATCAGGGAAATGCAAATTAAAACCACAATGAGATATCACCTCAGACCAGTTAGGATAGCCAACATCAAAATGCTGGTGAGGAAGAAGAGGAAGGGGAACCTTTCTACACTGCTGGTGGGAATGTAAATCAGTTCAACCATTGTGGAAAGCAATATGGAGGTTCCTCAAAAAAATTAAAAATGTAACTACCATTTGACCCAGGAATTCCACTCCTAGGAATTTACCCAAATATGCAAGATTCCAGATTCAAAAAGAAATATGCACCCCTATGTCTGTCACTGCACTATTTACAACAGCAAAGACATGGAAGCAACCTAATTGTCAATCAATAGATGAATGGATAAAGAAGATGTTACATATATACAATGGAATATTATTCAGCCACAAGAAAACAAATCCTACCATTTGCAACAACATAGTTGGAGCAACAGGGTATTATGCTCAGTGAAATAAGCCAGGCAGAGAAAGACAGGTACCAAATGATTTCTCTCATTTGTGGAGTATTACAATGAAGCAAAACAAAAGAACAAAGCGACTAGAGGTTACCAAAGGGGAGGGGGAGGGGAGGGTGGGCTGGGAGGGAGAAGGGGATCAAGGAGCATATTGATCGACACACATGGTGTGTGTGGGGGTCACATGAGAAGACAGTGTAGCAAAGAGAAGACACGTAGTGACTCTGTGGCATCTTGCTATGCTGATGGACAGTGACTGTGTGGACTTGATAATATGGGTGAATGTAGTAACCACAATGTTGTTCATGTGAAACCTTCATAAGACAGTATAGCAATGATACCTTAAAAAAAATTATGTATCAGTGATACTGTAATAAAAAAAAACTTAAAAACGTATGACTTCATGTATACAAAGTATAAAAACAGAACTAATTTATGCAGTTAAGCTTTATACAACTGAGGTGATGAGAAAAAAGATGTGCCAACAGTACTTACATTCACAGAAAATTGTTCCTTTATTCTGTCACTAAATAGTTACAGATCACTTACAAATATAGGCATCATGTACTAGGAAATAGCAATGTACAGCAAACAAGACACTCTCTTCAGAGTTTACAATCTTGAGAAGGAATGAAGACAACAGAATAGCGATGGTTGCTATTCTTCCAAATAGTCGGGAACCTATCACATGCACTATGTCATCTGTCAGCCACCAGACAGCCTTTTTTTTTTAAGGAAGTAGCAAGATTCGAGGCAGACTTACTGAAGGCTAATTCAGTATTCCTGGCAACAGTAAGTTGAATTAATTATAGTGGCAATGCAGATGGAAGCAGACAGTTCACAGAGATATTTAAGAGCTGGACTCGAACTGACATTTACTGGACAAGGCAAATAAGGGATATAAGTGGAAAGTATGTCTCAGATTCCTGGATGAAGAGTGATGCCATTCAAACAAGGGAAAGATGGAAGAACTAGTTGGGGGCAAATGAATTCAATCTGGAATGAAATGAGCTCAATCTGAGAATCCTGCAAGGAGAGCAATTCATGTGGCAATGTGCAAAACATGGTCCTGGAGCAGTTATCTAGGCCAGACATAATTATGGGGATTTCAAGCAATAAATGGTCAGTGAAGCCCACATCATTGCTGGGTAAAATAAATATGTAGTCAATTACCCATCTTCAAAACCCACTTCTTCCATGAAACTCTCCTTAATAAACTAACTCTCTCTCTCTCTCTCTCTCTACCTAAAGTCAGACTATGAAGACCACCACAAATGGAAGAAAATCTACACTACTATGTAAGTATCAAAAGATCATAATTTTTGTCTTTTAGCACTATATTCTAAAAACAGTGCATAGTACATATCAGACACTCAAAAAAAACATGAAACAGTGGAGGGACTGCCAGAGATAGAAGAAAAATCAGAAGAATGTGCAGTCATGGAAGCCAGGGGAGGGGCATGTTTCAAGGACTGGTTAAAGTTGAATAATGGTCAAGAACAAAAACTATCTACTGAATTTAAGCAACAAGGAGGTAGTGTTGGCAACTTTTGCAAAGTTTTGGTAAATGTTAGAATAGATGCATATCTATGAAACAGGCTGCAATGGATTAAAAATAGTAGAAAGTAAAGTGCTCACTCATAAAGTCTGGCTTCAAATGTATGACAGCTAGGAGCAATTGGAAAGGGATATGAACGAAGAATTTTTTCAAGTTAGAACAGACCTGAGCATGTTTCAATGTTGTGACAGAAAGGGAACAAGTAAAGAGGGAGTAGCTAAGACTATGTACAGTATGACACACTATGGATCAAAGCAGACATAATGTTAGCCATTCTGACTAAATGCAAAATGTCCTGGTGGATTCTGTTTTCCTTTTCTTAAGTTTCTCCTGATTTCTTTTTGGAGACTGACTTTTCTTTATTAGAATACTCCACCAAAAAAAATAGGACCCCAGTACAATTTCAATAATAATAAATTAAGCCCTTAATTCTGGGAGGTAGTTATATGAGTGATATCACATTCAATGTTTTATAAAGATGATGTGACATTCTGAACAGAAAATAAATGTCATCCCACAAATTAGGTTAAATCATTTTCAACTTATCCTTCAACTTATTTTCAATTTAACCTTTCTAAAAAATGGATCACTAAATTCCACCACAAGAATTCAAGCAGTCATTAATGGCCAATTACAGTGGAAGATGTTGGAATGTTGCCACTCATACATACGACTTTTGCAAAAAAATCATACAGGCATAAACTGCCATTGATGACAAACCAAATAATTAACCAGACGATGACTAAAAGTCTAGAATTTAGCTACAAGAATTTGGATCCTTCTTAATATTAGGTCCTAGTATTTTGAGTAGGATTCACCCTAACTACATGAGAACAGTTCTAGCAGGATGTATCAGCAACTAGAAAAATTTGCCTGGTTTAATTTCCCTCTGGTTCAATTATATATGAAATTAGTTATGCATAGGAGCAAGGTGTAGCTTAGGAATGCTAGGAGGGAATAAAAGAGAGCTGTGATGAGATTTTCTTGCTGGTCTACATGAGTACATACCATCTGACCTCCCCAACTGTTACTTCTGTCTTACCTTCAAGACCTCCAGAGTCTCCTGCTCTAACTATGCCCAAAAGCTCTAAAAAGTTCACCTCACAAAATTACCATTTCTCCTGGTTCTTTCTACCTCAGCTATTCAGTAGTCTTCACTCCCTGCTACATGACATTGCCTCTCTAGCCACATCAGTTTCCTGACTGTCCCTCCCAATGGTCATGTTTCTAATTCTGATCATCATATCCCTCCTTCCTGATTATTCCTTCTCTTCTAATCTCAATGCTTCCCATCTTCAAAACCCATTTCTTCCAAGAAACTTTCCTTAATTATAGCAGCCCCACAGAAACCTTTCTTTCAAGACCTATAGCTCTTGGACTCTCTCTACACAATTTAGCAGCTGATTAAGTATTTAATTATATTCTCTATTTGCTTCAACATTGTGTTCACATTGTTTCCTCAGATGAACTACTAGCAACAATTAAATTTCTTTTGTTTAATCCCACTCATGCCTAGCTCCAATCATTAGTTCAATACCAGGCTGGATTACCATAGACAAAACAAGTAGTACAATAATAAACACTATAATTTCTGTTTATAATTTTCCTTAAGTTTTCCTTAAAAGTTACCAGTTTCATAGTTTTCCTTAAAAATAATGTGATTAAGATGTTTTTGTTTCACACTGTAGAAACAATCTCTATAAAACAGCTTATTACTAAAGGACATGTAAGTGCATATTATCTTGACTTTCCATTTTTAAGATTCCTGTAATGGTAGCACATGAGTTTCTTTGGGAATTCTTTAAATAAACAAAAATAAATTTTACCCCCCAAAATCTTCATTTCCCTCAAAAACGACTTTTCTTAAGAGTTGTGTCAGTACTAATTCATATTAATGTGAAAAGGCTAAAATGTCCTATCTTAGTCACATGTTAGGAGGTGCTATTTACCTAAATGCATAGGTTTCTGGAATTATGTGGAGGCCCTCCTAAGATCACCACCCTTTTCTGGCATACCTTATTCCAAGGATGTAGTTCACATAGTAAATGTAATAGCATTTCATTTTAAGATACAGAGACTAATACATTTAATACTTATCTAAATTCAATTCTACATATGAATACACTATACTACTTTAGCCAATAGAATTTGGAATAAAATGTGTCCCCTTCACCCCACCACTATTGTAAGACAAAGCTGGTTTAAGGAGCTAGGAAGCTATTGATCTGTAAACCAGTGCTTAAGAATCACCTAGAACTTGTTAAATCAGATTCCTGGGCCCTATGTCAGAGATTCTGATTCAGGTCTGGGATGGGGCCCACGAGTTTGTGTTTCTAATCAAGCTCCTAGGTGACAGTGATGTTGATGGCCCCCCCCCAGACCAGGTTTATCTACCTCCGTGCAAACCTTAGGCAATTTTTTAGTTACTTTATGGCTCTTGAAGACTGTTAATGTTTCTACAGTGCAGAACATCAAATTCTCAAATCAAGATAATGTGAGTCGATGGGTCCAGTAGAGACATAACTCTTCTGACACTGTAGAAACTTATCAATGATGTTTCATACGATACATTATCATACTTCATCTAAAAATCAGGAAAATAACACGTAAAAACATGATGTTATCCAAAATGCTAAGTAAATTAGAAGTTTAAATATTTACCTTTACTAATTAATCCTTGAGTAATCAACATACTCGTTGCAGCCAAAGGCACAGCTACAGAAGAAAAAAACTTGTCAACATTAACAAAAGGAAAAGATTTTGTCAGAGTTCATTAAGATAAAGTGTGTATCAGTTATACCACCTTCGAAGTATGTTGCACAATTATCATCTTTAAGAGATTTTTCCATTTTTAAAAGCTGTATTGTACATAGCCAGAGGAAATATAAAAGCAGCATTTAAAGAAAACATTACAAAATATTAAGTGATGTAACTGAGAAACTACTGAGATTTAGGCTATAAAAGAGCATTCATTATTATCATCAATTAAGACAACATCAATTAAGTAAATAGTGACCAAAAGTTACATGAAGCTTAGAGATGTTAATTAATTTGCCCAAGGCCATACAGCTACTTCAGTGCCAGGTTCCAGATTCTAATGAAGACTATATGATACTAGATCTCAATCTTTTAAGTACTGTATTACAATGCATGAACCAAAAAACGATATATTTGCCTGCAATCGTATGATGGGGACAAGAACTAAAAAGCATGTATTTTAAATACTGATGGTTTTTCTTATAAATCAATTCCTTAAAACTAAATGAAAATATTACATCTGTATACATATGCTTATTAACCCAGAGTGAAAAACCCAGTTCTCATTGTAATCTTAAAGGGGCACAAAGCTAAAAACCACTGTTTTCTACACCAGCAATGTCCAGCAAACTTTTCTACGCTGGGAGTGGTCTATGTCTGTGCAGAAAAGATTAACACAACAGCCTTTAGCCTATCCTTAGAAAGGCCTGCTTGCAGGGTCCTGGCTGACGTCTAGAAACGAACAGTTTCCTACACAGATACAAAACAGCCTGAATGAGTAGTGGCTCACTGTGCCTAAACTGCTTATACAAATACAGTTTATGCTGAACATCTTGCTTTCCTTCTTGGAGTCTGCAATTTTGGTAACTGCTAGGCAAAGGGTACTTATATGACCAGCCCCAGTAAAAGTATCTACTGAGACACCCCAGGCACTGAGTATCTACAGAGATTCTTGGTAGGTAAAACCACTGTACATATTATTACAACTAGCATCTGGAGAAATTTAGCATGTCCTTTGTCCACTGGAGGGGACTCTTGGAAGCTTGTGACTTATCTTCTCTAAACATCACCCCATCCTCCTTCCCCTTTGCTGATTTCATTTTCTAAGCCTTTTTGCTCTTATTTTTAATTTAAATAGCTGTATGTGGCTGCCACACTGGACAGTGCAGTTCAATACCAGGTTTTAGGAAATATCTGTAAAGGACCAGATAGTAAATAGCTTACGTTTTGTGGGCCACACAGTCTCTGTCCCAACTATTTAACTGCCATGTTAAAAGCAAAAGCACTGAGACAATACAGAAACAAATGAACATAGCATTGTTTGAATAAAATTTTATTTATGGATACAAAAATACGACTTCATGTGATTTTTAATGAAACAAAATATTCTTGATTTTTTTCATCATTCAAGAATGTTTAGCCCATAGCCATATAAAAACAGATTTGGCCCTTGCTTGGACTATAGTTCCAGATGTAGCCCTAGACTAAATTCTGGTCTAGACTACACATGGGCAATTTAAGAACTAAGGTAATTAGGACATTTGAATTATCAGAGAAATTTCATGATTAAAATCCTTAACTCTGGAATAGGGCATGAGCTTTACCACCAGACACAACTTGTAGAAACCCTTAAGTTTGAATCCTTGATCTACTTACTAACAGATTTTACCTTTGCTGGAAAAATGGTTTATTTAATGTGGGCTGGTTAGAATAACTTCATGTATTATCATTTAAGGTTTGTCATAGGACAAGTCTCTTAATTATAGCATTAGTACAATATGCAGTCATTTTTTTCCTTCAGCTTGGTTCAAGGTTGCAAAATGAAGTACTGAAGAATCATGTAACAAAAGGCAATGAGTTATGGTAATTGACAATGCTTTCCCCATTTCACTTTCTCCTTAGGACAAGATGGTATAATGCAAAGAACAGTCTGATTAAGGAGATTCTAGTACTAGTTTTGCATTCACCAGCATATCTTTGCACACATCTCTTAATTTCTTCTTAATGTATACGGGTACTGGATTAGAACTAATGTCTCTTTCCAACTCATGTATTCTGTCACAGAATAGGAGAATGTTAAATTGAAAGGTACTTCAGAGATTATCTAGTCTTCATCCTAATCTGAGTAAACTGCTATCTAGAAAGAACAAGTCATCTGCTTAAAGCAACATGACGGTTGGTCTGTGGTAGAGCTCAGATCAAAACCCAAGTCTCCTGACTCCGAGGTCAGTGGCCTTTTCCACTGCACTTTGTGACTCCTATTTCAGTCTATTAACTCTGGTTCTTTAGGCACATCAATAATACTCCTGACCAAAAGCTATTCTACATTATGACCATGGTCCAAAACATATCCAATACAGGACCCTTAAAATTCCTTAAACTCTTCTTCCCTTAAAATAGCAAAGTGCTACTCTTAAATTCATTGTTTTCAATTAAATTTTATTTCATTAATCACAACAGCACTAATAACCATTTGATAGCTTTACACTTACACAACAATTGTAATTGTTAATCCCCATAACAATCCCATGATAGGTTAATAATCCCCAGTTTACAGATGAGGAAACTGAGGCACACACACATTTTGGAATTTGCCCAAAATCTAAAGCTAACAAGTGACAGGGCTAGGATTTGAATTTTGCAGGGTCAGGCTCCAAAGTCTATTCTCTTCTCACTATAATGTCTCATTAAAAAACCAAAACTATACATATATATTATTCACAAAATCTATAAATGATGCATGAATCAAATATTAATTCATACACCTTTTCAGTAATTCCAGAGGTTGAGAACTACTGTAATATGTAATACACATTAAACTGACTCTTTTACATAGATTCTTTCATTAACTATATGTTTAGGTACAGATTTTTTTATCAGTACATAGGGCCACAATTTTAAGCAACTGGAAATAAGATACCTTCAGTTATATTTTAAGATTAATACAAGGTGGGTTCAAGGAGGAATAAACAAAGTAACCTCAAAGAAACAGAATGGCACTTAGATGGACAAGTCTAATTTTAAATTAGGATGACTGTAACTGATTATATTTAACAGACCTAAAAAATGTGTAAAAATTACCTTCGTAAGTATATGTATTTTTTGCATATTCCTACTTTCATCACAACCTTTTTTAAATCAATAGAACAAGATGATACTCTCCAGAGTTAACATGGATTTAACTATTCATTTACATAAATATATATGTCACATACTGCATAGAATGGTCCTTATTTCAAGATAACAAATAAATACAAAGTTTCCTATGCATGATTATTAGTCCTTTCCTGGTAATTATATATTGAAGTCTCTATCATCTGTGCTTACAGCACTGTTAAGCATAACACACCAACTGATGAAAATGGACACCCTGGTAAGTCACTGAAGTCACCCCATTTTCAAAATTCCATTCTGCTTTTTTGTTAGAATTACTTATCTGAAAGGAGCTCAGTGAGCATGTAAAGCAACACCAGTTTTGTTCAAAAGTATCATGTTTTATGTTACTTTCAACATTCTTCGTGCTTAAAAAATAAAAAATTCATGTATAAAACGTCCATAGTCAGAAATCAAGAGCTGGTAGTATAACAACATTTCACAATGATAGAATGGGAACTAGCCAATTTTTACGTGTAATGGTTAAAAGTAGAAGAGTTAAAATCATAAGCTTTTGTTTCAGACAGACCTGGCTTCAAGTCCAGACATAACAACCTACCAGCTGTACATGCGAGGTAACTCATTTAACATCTCTAAACTTCACTTTATTCATCTGCAAAGTTCAGGGAAAGTTATCAACCCTATGACGTGTTTTTATATAATCATGTACACTTGATAAATGTTATTACTATTATCAACAAAATGCCTCATCATCTTGAAAGAAGTTCTTTCACTACTACTTTAAAATATGGATGATTCTACTTCCTTAGTCAACCTCTTTTAGCAATAACCACACTACACTAGAGGGTGCCAATTTTTTCTACATTAAGTCAAGATAATTTCAGGTACTAAAAGTCAAATTTTGTTGATTAGAAAACTTAACTTACATCTGAACCAGAAGCTTTCATCATTGCATTCTGCGAAGACTCTTCTTTCTTCTTCTGTTGGAATGTAATCAGCCCCTATGTCTTTTTACCAAGGAAAATCAGCAAACATTGTAACACCAATGGAAAAACCAAGTCTAAAAAATCAGCTCTGTCTAAACATTAACAAAATATATGCTTTTTCAACAAATGAAGTAATAAAACAAATGGCTTGTAAATTTTTAATAAACTTTAACTACTATCTGCTAAGTCAGGACTGGCTACATAATGTGCTGGATCCAGGGCAAAATGAAAATTAGGACCCCCTTGTCAAATTATTAATTTCAAGATGGCAAAGTAGATCATTAAGCCAAGTGTGGGGGAGCCCCTGTGCGACTGCACAGGTCACATACCCATGAAGCAAGCCAGCACAGCTGCCACTGTTATTCAAGGCAGTGAAATCTCTCTACATAGAAAGTGCTTGTAATTATATTTAACTGATAGTTACGGGGAATTGGTCTTGGAATTTCTGCATTCGGCTCTCGAAAATCAGCCCTCCCATTCATCTTTCCTGCATCAAAGAGATTTACATTAAGTATTAGAAACAATCAGGAGATAGGCCAAAGTAAATCCAGATACAGTATTATAAAATTACCTGTCAACATGGTAATCAACCAACAAATATTTACTAAACACTACTACACCTGAAGTACTTGACATAAAAAGTTACCCAAATAAAAAAGTCAGATCTATTACTAATTTTGGACTGATTATTCATTGCAGGTCCCTTAACTAAAAAAATAAGTGCTTTAGAAGTACTTATCAACTGATTATATCAAGCTAAAAAAGAAAAGGATATCAATAAAACAACGTATTTTTTTTCCTCCTGGACCTGGTTTATTTCATATTATCCTATGTTTTGGTCCTTTCAGAAATACATGCCCAGTGATTGTTGATAATCCCCCCAAACTGAAGAGGAAAAATCTCAAGTCATTTGATTCCATTTTTCAAAAATGAAATACTCATCAGGAAACATACAGTCACTACCACAAAGCAGTACTCAAAAAAAATTTAACAAAAACGTCATATTCTACTGCCTGTGCTGTAAAGCTAAACAAATTCTGTACCCTCCAAGCTTTCCTCATTCCCCGAAGAGACTTAGCCTCTTCCTCCCCCAGACTTAGAATATATGAAATTTTTAAATGCATAGCATTTCAAGAACATATTTTTATTTTATAATTATTTTTTAACCCATGCCTCAGGACTCAGGAGACACAACAGATTAGATAATTATGCATTTTACAGAATGCTTACACAAGATTATTCCCACCTTAAAAACAATTTACATGAAAACGGGAAATGGCATATCCAATGCGAACAATAATTGGCGCCTTTCCATAATTCACTTATTCAATTAATTTCTCACTAAGGATCTACTACATGTAATCCTTTAGCTAGGGAAAAAGGAACAGAAGGACAGGATGAATTCATGAATGGATGGAACTTGATCAATAAACAACTTATATACTAAACCGTAAAAGAAGAAATGAAACCTCACTTCCCATACCAGCATCCTACCTAGAAACCCTAAAAATAGACTGTCAGGGTTGACAAGGTCCTTTTAGCCTTTAAGTTATTTTAGCCCTTTAAGCTCTTAATCACAAGGAAAAAAACTGAAATGAAACCTCGGCGGCCTACGACAGATCCCGCACTCCATCCCCTACCAACCATAGCTGCCTCTCCCACTTGCAACCCGCCTCCGCCCGCGCTCCCCACACACACACCCGTCACCACGAGTCACTCCCTTCCTCTCCAGGTCACCCGCACTCAGGTGCCCGAGACCCCAGGCGCGGCCTGCCCACCCTCACAGGCGGGAAAATGGCGGAGAGTGAAGGCAGGCGGAGAGCCGTGCGGAGCGGGGAGTGGGGCGGGGCGGCTCTCTGCCGTCACCTCACGCACTTCCCGACGACAACGAGCCCGGGAAGTCAGAGACAGAAGGCCCTTGGGGGATCCGAGAGGGGTCAAGAAGGAGGACAAGGGCGCGGAAAACGGAGGCGAGTGGTACCGCAGTAGTTGGGGTGGGTAACAGACAGCAACCCGGCTGCCGAGAAATCTCCCAGCTACGGCTCAAAATGACCGCGACCCGGAAGCACTGGGGCCTATGGAAGGAAATGACGTCAAAATCTCCCTGCGGGCACTAAAAGCAATCAGTCTCGAAATATACGAAGGCGACCGCGTCCGTCGGCCCCGCCCTTCTCTGCTCTCCCCTCCTCCCTTCGCCTCCAGCCGTGGCGCTCGCGACCTGCACTGCGGCTGCGCGTGCCCCTTCTGCGGGCCCGAAGCGTCGCTCCGCCCCGCCCCTCGGTCCGCCGCGGTGGGAGGCCCTTCTTGATGTCCTTGCGACGTACGTCTGCTGTTCCCACGACCACTGGCAGAAATGTCCTGGAATCCCTTTTCGTCCCCTTGTTGAGAGTTCCCGACTTCCCTTGGTTTTCTCTGTTTTTAGACTTTACATAATTCATTTCATTCTTTGAGCCTAGGCTAAGTAGTATAAATACTAAGCATGAGTACTTGGCTGTTACTTAAGGCGTGGTTGTTACCTTCCTGAGACGTGATTTTTGCATCCGAAAAATGTAATTAACACCTATCCTACATAATTATTAGGATTAAAACAACACACTTAAAAAGAGGCTTAAGTACTTGATGTTTATCCATGCATGGAAATCTTATTTGAACTCGGGGCGTTAGACTTTTGTTCATCAGTCATGCTGCCACATCCAGCCACCACTCGATGTATCGATGTATTCATTCTACAAATATTTATTGAGTGCCTATTCTAAGGCAGATACTGGAAGTTACTGGGGTTTCCACAAAGAATACCAGTTTGTTTTTGATTCAACTCCTAAAATACTCAGATCTTTCTGAGCCCCTCTGCCACTATCCTCATTTCATCATTTTCATTGCCTTAGAGATGCCCCGAATTATTCTCCCACAGACATTTAAGAGAAACAGCCTAGGTAGAGCCTTTGGTAGCTCCCACCATGCACAGAAAATAAGGCCCTTCATGGTTTCACCTCTATCCTCTTGAACCTTACTTTCTTGTATTGTCTTGTTCACCAATAGGAAACACAGCCTACCATCTTTGCTACACTATCCCCTGTATATTGTTCCCCCTGGTGCAGCGCTCCTCCCTACGTGATCAACTCTGTTGGTATTTCAAAATCCTACTTTTATATTATTTTCTTGATGAAATCTTCCCTGAAACAGACCCTAAAGAATTAATCACTCCCACTTAGCACCTCTTTACTTTGTTCATACTTCTGTCACTACAATGTTGTAGTTCTGCATTGTATTGTGATCTTTCTGCTTCCATATCTATTACAGAGCTCCTTTAGGTCAGAGACCTTGGTTTATAAGTCTTTATACTCCCAAATATATCCTTAAGATAATCATTATTAATAATGTTCATTTTGTTCCTGGTACATGCTAAGCTGGTTCTGGGCCCAGGGCCTTTTCAATTGCTGTTCCCTCTTATAGAATGTTCTTCCTCCAGATGTTCACATGGCTTTTTGTCTCAGATTACAGCTAATATAACATCAGAGACACCTTCTCTGATCACCCTTAAAATAGCACTCCAGTACTTACAAGTAAGAATAAAGCAGGGAGGATTACGCTCCCCAACTTGAAGCTCTACTACAAAGCCACAGTAATCAAAGCTATTTCTTACTGACACAACAACAGAGAGCCATAGACCAATGGAATAGAATAGAGAGCCCAGATATAAACCCACACATATATGGCCAATTAATATATGATAAAGGAGCCACGGACATACAATGGGGAAATGACAGTCTCTTCAATAACTGGTTTTGACAAAACTGAACAGCTACATGTAAGAGAATGAAACTGGATTACTGTCAAACTCCATGCACAAAAGTATACTCAAAATGGATCAAAGACCTGAATGTAAGCTATGAAACCATTAAACTCTTAGAAGAAAACATAAGCAAAAATCTCTTGCATATGAACATGAGCAACTTTTTCTGAACACATCTCGGGCAAGGCAAACAAAAGCAAAAATGAACAAATGTGACTACATTAAGTTAAAAAGCTTCTGTATAACAAAGGACACCATCAGTAGAATGAAAAGGCATCCTGTAGTATGGGAGAATATATTCATAAATTACATATCTGAACAAGGGTTTAACATCCAAAATACATAAAGAACTCACATGCCTCAACACCCAAAAAGCAAATAACCGATTAAAATATGGGCAGAGGATCTAAACAGACACTTCCCCAAAGAAGAATTTCAGATGGCCAACAGGCACATGAAAAGATGCTCCACATTGCTAATTATCAGAGAAATGCAAATTAAAACCACAATAAGATATCACCTCACACCAGTTAGGATAGCCCACATCTGAAAGACAAAGAATAACAAATGCTGGTGAGCATGTGGAGAAAGGGGAACCCTCCTACACTACTGGTGGGAATGTAAATTAGTTCAACCATTGTGGAAAGCAATATGGAGGTTCCTCAAAAGACTAAAAATAGAAATGCAATTGACCCAGGAATTCCTCTTCTAAGAATTTACCCTAAGAATACAGGATCACAGATTCAAAAAGACAAATGCACCCCTATGTCTATTGCTGCACTATTTACAATAGCCAACAAATGGAAGCAACCTAAGTGTCCATCAGTAGATGAGTGGATAAAGAAGATGGGTTACATATATACAATGGAATATTATTCAGCCATAAGAAGAAAACAAATCTTTTGCAACAACATGGATGGAGCTAGAGAGTATTATGCACAGTAAAATAAGCCGGGCAGAGAAAGAAAAGTACCAAATGATTTCATTCATCTGTGGAGTATAACAACAGGGCAAAAACTGAAGGAACAAAACAGCAGCAGACTCACAGGCTCCAAGAATGGACTAGCAGTTACCATAAGTAAAGGTTTGGGGAGTTTGGGTGGGAAGGGAGGAATAAGGGGAGTAAGGGGTATTATGATTAGTGCACATAATATGGGGGGGAGAGCATGGGGAAGGAAGTCTAGCACAGAGAAGACAAGTAGTGACTCTGTAGGATCTTACTATGCTGGTGGACAGTGACTGTAATGGGGTATGTGGTGGGCTCTTGATAATAGGGGGAATGTAGTAACGATAATTGCTCATATGAAACCCGAGTATAGATTGTATATCAATGATAGCTTCATAAAAAAAAATAATACTCCTGTCATCCATGTTACCTCATGTATCATTGTCATAGCACTTATATGAACTAAAACAATTATTGTTTATTATCTTTTCCACTCACTAAGGTAAAATATCCGTGTCAGAGGGAGCCTGACAAAATGATTGACACACAGTATGAAATCAATAAGTACTTATTAAATGAATATGTTGAGTACATTTTTACAAGAAAAGAAACAAAAATAAAATTATAAGACTGTGGGTAAAGTTGTAACATTTCCAGAATATCTCACCTGACTTTGGTACATTTGCATATACTCAGGGGTGGAGAGAAGTTCATCTCCATGTCAATGGGTAATTACCTGGGCTACTGAGGGCATGTCTGAACCTGAGAGGTTAAGGGGAGAGGCTTGCTGGCTGGCTGGCTTCTTCCAGAGCAGGGGAGAGAGACAGCACTGGACTGCAGTTTGTAAGCAATAAACAGGTTTTAAACTTTATTTCTCCCTTTGACTGATTTCAGTTTTTAGAGGTATTTTGCCCCAGGATTTCATCTCCCTGGACTTACATTCTGGCGCAGTCGGCAAGATTCCTCTGAACCCAAGATCTGTCATAATGGGTACGACCTTTGGAAGGGCTGCTCTTGTGGATGGTGGGGAGGCTCCAGCAGATGCAGCAGCAGAGGGTGCCTCTTCACCTGTTATTACCCCCCCCAGCTGTGGGGCTTCCAATTTGCTAACCCCTACTGGGGAATTGGTCTAGGATAAAGTACCTCTTAAAGGGGTGGGGCCTTCCCCAGAACTGGGGAAGGGTAGAAACACCAGAAACTGCAAAATTAGACCTCCACGAGTTGGAAGACTGCTTGGAGACCTTAGGTGGCCGTGTAGAAGCTGGCATTGTAGGGTCTCTTTTCACCGAGACAGTGGAAAATTTTATACAGGAGAAAGACAGGGTTATCAAGAGGGTTAGCAAGGAAAGAGAGGGTCTTAGGCAGGAGAGAGACACACTTCAGCATTGCTTGGAGGAGCTGGGCCGATACCTATGGGATACTATTAAAGAAGAGAGACAGTTACTGAAAAGACAGGGCATGCTCCTAGAAGACTCCTTAGCAGCAAGGGGGAGGCAGCAGGAAAAGCCACGTTGCAGGAGGCCATCGGGGAGGGGGAAGGAAAGAGTAGTGCCTTGAGCCCCAGAAATGGTGAAGGAGGAACTGTTGGTGAAGGAACCGGAGGAAGAAGAGGAGGAGGGGAGGACACTGGCAGATCTGCTACCCAGGTCACAGCTGGAGGTACCATCTTCTCCTGTTTTAAAGGCCTGCCCAGCTGTAATTAAGAAAATAAAAATGAAACAACTGCAGCTCCTCAGGGAGAAGAGCAGCCCCCTCCTCAGGTTGTGGAGACCCCATGCTCCACCCCTATACCCAGGATGAGCTGGTGGACATGAGCATCCACTATAGGCAGAGGCCATCAGAATCTCTGCCTACATGGCTTGTATGTCTCTGGGATATGGGGGTGGAGAACATTGTTATGTTGGGTACTGAGATGAGTAGAATGGCTTCTCTGATGACTCACCCTTCCCTCTGGCAGTGGTTGCAAAATTCCCATCACACCTCCAGAAGTCAGACACTCCTGGAATGGCTGAGAGCTACCATGAGGGTAGTTGGCCTAATCAGGGTGATTTACCATATTTTCCCAGTAGTTGGAAAACATTTGCAGAGCAGGTACTGCAGGATTTGGGTATGAAAAATATCATCTATAGGAGGGACCGCCAGGGCCCTGATGAGGAGGCGTTCACTACAGGAATGAGAAATCTGGTGCTGCATACAGCTCCCACATCTCTCCTTGGGTCCCTAGTGAATACTTTTGACCCCCACCTAGGACAACCCATAAGTGAGGCTACTCGTACTTTAGCAGATCTGGGGGACGTTAAAGCAATAAGGGCACAGAGGGAAGTATGGGCCACTACTGAAAGGAGAAGTGCAAAAGGCCCCATGAAGGTCTCGAGGACCCAGATGTGGGTTGACTTGATAAAGGCCGGGTTAGTGAAAGAAAAACTCAATGGACAGCCCAATAGAATATTGTTAGAACTGTGGCACCAATTAAAGCCAGAGCAGCAGTTCCAGACGCTGAGGTCCAGGACACAGAAACCAGAGTCAAGGCCTCATGCCCGGCCTATGTCCCTGCAAAACTTCATGAGAGGCAGTACTCAGACTCGCCTGAGCCCTCACCTCCACAGGAGAATGATTGGGCATCACGGTTTGACTGAAGAGGGGGTCAAAGTCCCCACCTTGGGGGACACCATGGGGACCAGAGGCTATATGTAGAATTAGCAATTCATTGGCCCCCTGTGCTGGTGCTGGTGGACACAGAAAGCCAGATGGCTCCTGGCATATGACTGTAGACTACAGGGAATTGAATAAAGTCACACCCCCTTTGCATGCTGCTGTTCCCTCTATAGCAGACATTCTGGACACCCTCAGCCATGAGCTGGGAATGTATCATTATGTAGTAAACCTTGCTAATGCTTTCTTCTCTATTGACATAGCACAGGAAAGCCAGGAACAGTTTGCCTTCACATGGGAAGGCCAGCAGTGGACATTCACTGTCCTTCCACAGGGATACCTCCACAGTCCCACCATCTGTCATGGACTTGTAGCCCAGGACTTGGCCACATGGGAGAAACTGCCAATGGTGTGGCTGTACCATTATATTGATGATGTCATGCTCACATCCGATTCTCTTTCAGATCTAGAAGGTGCAGCACCTAGACTGGTCACATGGAAGAAACTGCAAACAGTGCGGTTATATCACTACATTGATGACTTATGCTCACATCTGATTCTCTTTCATATTTAGAAGGGGCAGTTGCTACACTGCTGCAACATCTACAGGAAAAAGGATGGGCTGTGAACAGCACCAAGATTCAGGGACTGGTTTGTCTGTGAAATTCTTGGGGCGTGTCTGGTCGGGTAAAACTAAAGTTGTTCCTGAAGCAGTCATAGACAAGGTCCAGGCTTTCCCCACCCCTACCACTGTGGCAGTATTACAAGAGTTATGGGGTCTTTTGGACTACTGGAGAGTGTTTATCCCACACTTGGTACAAATTCTGAAGCCCTTATACCGGTTGGTATGAAAGGGTATCAGGTGGGACTGGGATGAGACATGTGCAGCTGTTTTGACTGCTGCCACACAGGCAGTCAAGGCCATACAGGCCTTGAATGTAATAGACTCATCAAGGACCTGTGAACTAGATATTCATGTAAGCAAAGATGGTTATGGATGGGGTCTTTGCCAGTGGCTTGAACGGACATGCCAACCTATTGTATTCTGGTCCAGCTATGGAGAGGAGCAGAGGTGTGGTACACTTTGATAGAGAAGCAACTGGCTACTGTGAACCATGCCTTGCTGGCTACGGAGCCCATCACTGGAACAGCTTGGACCAAGGTAATAACCACCTATCCCATTGCAGGGTGGGTGCACGACTGGGCCCAAAGGCCACAGAGTGGTGTGGCACAGACACCTACACTGGCCAAATGGGGCACATATTTATAGCAGTGTAACACCCTCTCTACTAGCCCCTTACGTGGAGAACTCCAATGCTTATTGGAGCCAGTGACCTATACCATTGGAAAGCAGAAAGAACTTGCTTTTGAGCCATTGGTAGCTGAGAGTCTTCATCAGGAGGGAAAAGCCCCCATACCTGAAGATGCTTGGTACACAGATGGCTCTAGGCATGGGCAGCCCCCAAAATGTAGGGCTGTGGCTTTCCATCCTAAGACTGAGATATTATGCATGGAGAATGGAGAGGGGAAGAGCAGCCAATGGGTTGAGTTGCAGGCAGTATGGCTCGTGATCATCCAGAAGCCTTCCCCCATAGTTGTCTTCACTGACAACTGGGCTGTCTATGGGGCTTGACCCTGTGACTACCAACACAGTATCATGCCAATTGGATGGTTGGTCACCAGCCCCTTTGGGGGCAAGAGTTGTGGCAAGACCAATGGGCCTCTAGTCAGACTAAGACCATTACCATATATCATGTGACTGGCCATTTGCCTTTGGCATTCCCAGGGAATGATGAAGCAGACTCACTGGCCCTGGTGCACTGGTTAGAAGTGAAAGGAAAGGAGCGACACACAGCAGCAATTCACCGGAGAATTCCGCTTTATTAGGGAAAGGTGCTGGGTTATATAAGAAGGGGCATGGGATGATTGCAGTCTTACTTCTACGGGGCTGGTGGCTATTGGCTAGGTGCTGGGATTGGGAGGGGGGCGAGAGGTGATTGGGCTTCAGGTGGCGCCGGCAGGAACCGAGGACCCCGAAGAGAAGCCGGAAGTTCGCCATCTTACTGGTGGGGGCCCTTCAAGAAGGAAAGCCTGCCTCTGATGTGACCCAATGGCTACACCAGCATTTGTTGCACAAGGGGCAAAAGACAATGTGGGCTGTACCCCTTCAGTGGGACTTGCCATTGACCTTTAAAGAAGTCAGCAGAGCCTGGAAGGAATGCCTTGTGTGCTCTAAGAAGGACTTAGACCAAGTCCCACAGCAACATGGGACAATAGTAAGGGAGCCAATACCCCTTGTTAGGTGGCAAATAGACTATATTGGGCCTCTGCCCATATCTGAAAGATATCCGTATGCCATGACTTGTGTGGACATGGCTACTGGAGTATTGGTTGCTTTTCCTGCACGTTGTGCAGATCAGGAAACCACCAAGAGGGCCCTGGAGCATCTCTTTGCAGCATATGTCTGGCTGCAGGTGACTGAGAGTGATCAAGGCACCCACTTTACTGGGCATGCATTATAGGAATGGGTGCAGCAATTAGGAATAAAATGGAAATTTCATGTACCATATAATCCTACTGGGGCAGGCATGATAGAGAGGTACAATGGTTTGTTGAAATCTGGCCTGAAGTCAAACACCAATAGTCTATAGGGTTGGTCAGCTCACCTATGAACAGTGCTGTGGCGTTTGAATGAGAAGCCACGTAAAGGAGCCTTGAGCCCTGTGGATATGCTCATACACCTTGCTGCCTCTCCTATACAATTGTACTTCCAAACCAAAAAAGAGTTATTAAAGCCAGGATATGGCCAGCAGAGCAACCTCCTCCTGCCAGCCCCTACTACATTTAGCCCTGGAGACACTGTTGAATGGACCTGGCCCTGGACATTTTGACACATGGACCAGTGATGGCTGGCCCTTCTGGCACCTTGGGGGAAAGGCCTGTAAGCTGACCTCCTGTGTATTTCTGGAATAACAGCTGAATGGCCCCCAAAGGTCATGGTAGTGTACCTAAAACATCCAGGAAGTATGAGCATCTTGTTGGGAAGTTTTGTTTTATCTTTATGGCCAGTGCATGTACCTCCTGTAGCCCTATATATTGACCCATCTGTAACTCCCACACAGAGGGGAGTGAAAGTCTGGTGTATTAGACCAGGACGAGATCCCATTCCTGCCACTGTTCTATCACAGGAACACTCTCTTGCATGTACCCTACCTTATGGACAAGATTTGCCAATGCTGGTGTCATTAAAACATGTATTTTATCCCCCTCAAAGTTACTTTCTTCTACAGTCTTTGTGGCCTGAATGCACCCCCTGGCTGCAGCTGCCACATGATGATTCCTCTGAACCCTCAGCTACTGACTGCCTATGGAATGGACAAGCTATGGACTTAATCTGCATAAGACTTTGAACCTAGCTGAATCCTCTGGCTTGAGGATTGTCATGATTTTATTGCTGCTGCTATTGTTATATCATTAGTCTAGTCACAATGCTCCAGTTTTCTCACCCAGGGACCATTGCGGAAGAAGGGGAACAAGTAGATTGTAAGGCAAGATTTCTGAAGGGGTGGCCTGTGGGTAAAATTGTAACATTTCCAGAATATCTCGCCTGGCTTTGGTGCATTTGCATATCCTCAGGGGTGGAGAGAAGTTCATCTCCATGTCAATTTGCAATTACCTGGGCAACCAAGGGCATGTTTGAACCTGAGAGGTTAAGGGGAGGGGCTTACTTGTTTGCTGGCTTCTTCCTGAGCAGGGGAGAGAGATGGTGCTGGACTGCAGTTTATAAGCAACAAACGGGTTTTAAACTTTATTTCTCCCTTTGACTGATTTCGGTTTTTAGAGGTATTTTGCCTGGGATTTCCTCTCCCCAGACTTACAAAGACGTACTAGGTAAGCTTTTGCTAAAGCAAAAGCTGCTCTTTGCTTTCTGACTAAATTGTAAGATTCCAGAGTCCAGTTTTATTACTGAGCCAGGCCTAACACATGATAGATATTGATGAATGTATTTTCTGTTGCCTACATATTTCTTAGCAATCAAGTCAATTAATAAATTGGATTTCTATTGATGAAAGGGTATGGAGCTCTTTCTATGGGAATAAACATGATACTGCACATTCAAGGGAAACTATCATTTTCTGTGCTGGCATTTAGAGGTTGTTGAGTCCATTGATAATATGGCCAATGCAATAATCAAAGAATTCAAACATAAACTGTGTAAGATCCAAAGTCTTACTTGAAAGCTATTTCACATTTGATAGAGCCTACAGTATTTATTAGCCAGTTCAGACCATTGGTGTTTTAATCTTAAACTGTGAGATCACCAGAAATCATTATACTTGGATTAAATTAAATCAGCTCACTTCAAAATACCTCCACTGAGTTAAGATGTAACAAAATCTCACCATAAGAAATGTGCTCTTGTTGGACAATTTTTAAAAAATTAATTATAAAATAATTGTTTATATACTCATTAATTCATGTAAATGAAACCCACATAATAAATTCCTCCATGATTTCAGTGTCAAGAAAAAGTTTGTCTTTTCAGGTGAACTCTTGAACTTCCATAATCACAATCATTATTTCAGCATATTTCCACTTATGCTCCATGAGGGTAGAGACTGAGTCTTATTTGTTCACTGTAGACTATCCAGTGTTCAACATATATTTATTGCTCAAAATGTAATGTAATATGGTGATCATTTCATAAAGCATATAAACCTCTGAAAGTAGCTAGTGGAAAATAAAGTTTAATGACATGTCCCTGTACTCTACAGATGATGAAATGTGGGCAACATTCAGCTCTTCACCCTAAATGGCAGAAAATTCAGCAAAAGGGGATGTTGCTTGTTGCCCATTGTGGGCAAGGGACACTTAAAGCTACCAGAGATATTTATGCTCTAGATGACCAGGAAGCATGGCCGGCATCCCAAAGTGTAGCTGGTTGGGTGGAGACACAAGGAGACAGGATAAGGGCTCCTCATGGCTGCAGCCCCAGGGAGTAGTCCTAGAGAGCAGCCCCAAATATCAGTCTTCACAGTAACTGGACATGTCTGGCCTTTTGTAGTTGATATATCATTTTTGAGGTATCCAGGCTAGCTGCAGGGGGACTACTCAAACAATGCAAATTATAGCTCATCATTATTTTGGTATACTTAAAATGCAAAAATTCATTTGGATTCAAAATTCTATGTTACATTTGTTAATGAAAAATAAGAAAGATCTGTTAGACTAGCACACATAATGTGGTGGGGGAACAGGGAAGGCAGTATAGCACAGAGAAGATAGGTAGTGACTTTATAGCATCTTACTATGCTGATGGGCAGTGACTGCAATGGGGTGGGGGGACTTGATAATATGGTGAATGTAGTAACCACAATGCTGCTCATGTGAAACCTTCATAAGATTGTATATCAATGATTCCATAATTTTTAAAAAAACTGTTTTTAATAAAATGTTACATAAAAAAGATCTGTTAGCCTTTAGATAATTCAAAAAGAAAATCATTAAAATTCAGAAAATTTGTGTAGCCATTTTAAATTTACATCTAACATTTAGAGTTACATTTAGTGAAGAAAGTTTCATGTTTAAGAGACATCTGAAGTCTTTTTACAATGCAATATTAATTCAAATAGAGTCAATTTATTGTCTTTTGTTTTCTACCCTTGTATTCCATATTTTACTTTTTATCACCATTACATTATAAACATACACCTATATGTGTAAGTAAATATGTATAGGTATATTTACTACATATATACACACATATATATAAGCCCTCTGTAGAAGCCTCAATCTTCTCCAGTTTATTCTAGTGAATTGCACAAATGTCATTTTTCTATGTTTACTGTTACATAAAAAAGGTTGGGACATACATAGAAATTCTGTGGAGAGGTAGAGACAGATGAGACAGAGGATAGTGCATAGATGATGGATCAGTGTAAATCGGACAACTGACGCATCCTTTGAAACAGGGAGGAAGAAGGAAATGAAAGGTACAAAATACCAGTTAATATATTTGTGAATGAAAGACAAGGGCGTTGAGGATACTGGCAAAAAAAATATTTGAAATGATGGGCAATAGAATTGAAGTTGGGTGGGGAAAGAGAGAAGAATCAGATAGGTATAAAGTTGGGGCTATCTGAGACCTGGCAGTCACCATGACAACAAAACATAGATGTATGTGGGCTTATCTGTTTGGGGAGCAGGAGGAATTCAGCATTGCCCAGAATGTAAGTATTTCATAGTCAGTGGATTCACACTGCTACTACAAAAGGCTTTGTCATCATTAAAATGCAGTTAATGGGAAATGAAAGGGAGGTTAAAAGAGTTTGAGGTTGCTGGGGTTCTGAGCTGCAGGATAGTTCCACAGGTTGACCTCCTATCCCTTAGCATAGGAATCCTGGGATTTTATAGGAGCTGAAGCAGTGCTACCTGAGAATGGAAGGAGAGATTGTCTCCACATGGTCAGACCCAGGTTACTTCATGGACCTCAGGAGTAAAGTCTGCATTTATTCACATATAAAGCCCATTCTAGTTTTCATACTTCTGTCAAAGTGTAACACTTCTTTAAGATCCTGCAGAAGGCAGGCTTCTCAAGGGATGTGAATTCACTGGCAGATTTAGCACATGACTCCAAATAAACACAGTTTTAGGCAAATGAAGTTTCAAGACAATTTACCCCCAGCTCCTCCTTGCAAACTCATTGTCACTCCTGAGTCTCTGCTACAAAGAAATCTTACCTCTGTCACTGTGTGAATTTCTTTTAGACCTAATTTGAAGGGATTTCAGAGATTTGGGAATCCTAGCATGTATCTGAAATTATGCTTGGACATATTTTCCTGGGGCACATTTTGTGCTTGGTTTCCCTTTCACAGTGGAAGATATGAAGAAAAGTATCAATGGAATTAGGGGTCTGTGTTTCTCGATACGAGCTTAAAAAGAGTCAATATTTTTGAGATCCTAAATCACATAAAGAAAGCACGAAGCACAGGGTGCAGCACTTAGTTTGTATGCAGTAAATGTGAGTTCTTTTATACTTTTTCTTCAGGATTTGAAGTGCTAGAAAGGAATTTAGGGGAAAAAAGAGAGCAAGTGAGATGTGTGTAAGCATACAGGTGATGTAACAAAGACTGTTAATCCCTGGTTAACAAATGCAATCATTTGTCCAGCTTTCCCATTAAAATTTAAAATAAGTTTATTTTTAAGGGCAATATAGAGCTTCCAATGATGAACTATCCTCATTCTAATCAATGCTGTGTGGTGGCTAATAAATCCCAATTATGTCATTTATTTGCTCTTTCATTGATTTCAGCTCTCTTTTTGGTATCCTATTATGTTCAAACATGAATCTGTCAAGTTTGTTGTAACTACACAGAGTCAACTCTTCGTCAAAGGGTAGAGAAGAATTTTTTTCCATATCTAGGTGACCCTCTCTTTTGCTAAGAATCCTTTCACTACAATGCATATTCGAAAAGAAAGCCTTTCTGAATAGCCATCCCCTGCTTTTTTTTGTATGAAAGTTTCTTTTGAAGGCAGAAGCAGGAAGGGGGAGGGAAGTCCTCCACAGGAGGTGACCCTTGCAGCCTGCTCCTTATGCTGTCAGTCAACCAGAGAACCATCTGTCCTACTTTCGATTTCAGGAGCCATCTTGCACATCTGCTGTGCCTTTTCTAATGTCACTAAACCCACTAAAAGCTGTTAGATGAATTGGGGGAACCAGAGCGCAGCTGTGCTTGGCTGATTTTGTGTATTTGCAGCTAGGTCCTACATGCCAGTCTCAGTTTTGAAGTTATTTTTTTAATGAAATTAGAAAAAAAAGGAATAACTTATTTTATAATAACTCCTAATAGAGTGAACCTTAAAATTTTGTCCTCTGAAAGTTTAAAATATATATAAACTCCCACCAAATGTTTAAAATTCAAGACTACTGTAAATATTTAAGTAATTATTTATGAGTTCCTCTTAAGAAAAAGTATCAAATAAAAATCTTTTTAAGACTGACTCAAGAGCCAACTTTCTGAGATGGAAGTAAGTTTTTGCTATCTATATGCTACAAGTTTGCAGGCTAGAAATCTAAAGTATTAAGAGGTTAGGCCAGTTTCTCTCTATCAACTTCAAATTGACCAAAAGACAAATACAGTATTTGTTTGTTTATCTGTGCAGGAAATGAGGACTTTTACATTCTTGTGAGGCTATATGATAGAATTTTAAAAGCTTATTGAACCAGAATATTGAGCCATAGGAAATTATTCCTGGCTGCATGCCTATAGACTCTGAAAATTCTCTTCAGTTTTTCTCAGTATTAGCCCCTGACAGCATTTTCATATGCCTTTTTGATAACACTTGCCACACCAAAGTTATTTATTTTCTTGTTTAAGCGACATAATGATCATTGCTTTGAGAAAAAGGACTTCCCCCTTCCATCTTTATATCAACAGTATCAAGCATACTAGGCTCTTGTTTAAATGTTTAGTTAAATGAAAATGAATCAGGGCAGGAACATGGGACAAGCATCATGATTAAGTTTTCCTGCCTATAATGAAAAATGCCAAGATATAAATAGTATAGTAAGAACAGGAGTGACTCCATCTTAAGGCTAAGATTCCATTTAGAAACCAGAGATTTAGGAGGTAAGATTCCTAACATACTTTATAGTAATCAGTAACCTACCCTATTTTAAGGTCGGGCAAGCAGTCCTAAATGATATGTCCCCACTGCTTGAGGGTAACCACTATCTTGGAAAAGAACAGAATCAAGAAATTCCTTGTGTTAAGTTTTTCTTACAGAATATCCAGGGGACTGACCATGGATAATGTCACAATGTCTCTCATTGGAAATAAACATCGTCAGTCCATAAGTTATGTCAAGCCTATGCCCCCAACCCCACCCTTTGCCACCATTCTCAGAATCTTTAAAAGACACAAATTCCAAGCTTAAGCGTGCCTCCTCTCCAATGTTATCTATACTCCCTTTTCTTCACAAAGGTGTGTACTTGGCCTTAAATAAACCCTCCTTGCTGCTCAGCTTATTGCATTTTGTCTCTGTGCTATTCCAGTGGTAAGCATCTTTGTTACCTCACTATTTTATTCAATTATCTAGATTTAAGCACAAGTCTTCTCTTTGTTCTACTTCAGACAAGTAGGCAAGGGCTACTGAGATCTCTGATCTGAGCTTGCAAGTTCTTGTCACCTGGGTGACCTGGACAGGACCATAGCTATGCAATCATGCTTTTTAGTAGCCTGTCTGAAAATCTCCTTTCTTTGCCTTTGGGAAGTTCTCAGAACATAATCTCACTCCATCCAGTGCTCTACAGTTCTCCCAAATCCTGGGATAGTAGGGACTTAGCTTACATGCTGTGCAGATTCAAGCAGACACTGGACACCAGGTGACCTTGGCTTTAGGAGTTGGCAAGAAATCTGCCCTATGTCGAGCAGGAGCTCAGTGAGCCTGCCTTTCCTCCCTCTGTTCTTTCTTGCTCTCTACTGCCCGTGCAGCTGCTGCCATTCACTACTGCTCTCGTTTTAATGAATTCCTTCCTTACCTACACTCTTCTGACCTGTTCAAGAATTCTTTCTCAATCACAGTCAAGAACCCTCCCCCATCCAGAAAGAGGTTTCACCTAGTGTGCAGAGAGAGACCTCCCCAGATGCAGCTGCCCAGCAATACAAAGTCATTTATGTGTGTAATAGAGAAACTTTGTTGTATTTCTTCAAAGGACCTTGAATAGATGGAATTAGCATCCACAGGTTCTTATCACAACATCTGCCTTCTCATCTGCTTCTGTCTTTCTGAAGTGGACTTGTCTGAAGTAGAACAGAGAGGAGACTTGTGCTTAAATCTAGATAATTGAATAAAATAGCAAAGCAATAAAGATGCTTACTATGGGAGAAGCACAGAGACTAAATGCAATATGTGTGCCAATATATTCTCTTTCCTCCTGTTACTACAAATCTTTCACCTGTGTTCCTATCCCAGACCAGCTCTACACTAGAGACAGAGCCTATCCTCTCATCCTCTCTCATTTACCCAAAGGCATCCCTTCAATAGCTCTATCTACTCTCTCCCACATCCCTGATTTCCCTCCATTGTTGAAAAATTCCCATTGACTTATCAACAAGCTGTCATTCTCACACTTTTAGCAACAAAACCTGCAAAGCTTCCCTTGATCCCACATCTCCATTTGGTTGCTATTCTATGGCAAAACTCCTTGAAAAATTTGTCTTTAATTCTGTCTCCATTTCCTCTTCTCCCAGTCTCTGTTGGACCTACTTTGAGCATGCTTTTATCCTTCCTTTTCCTTGGTAAATGTCCTTGTATAGTCCCCATGACCTCCATGTCACTAAACTGATGTCTCAGTCCTCAATCACTGCATTTCTTGACCTATTCTAAAGCATTTGACACAGTCGATTGTTGCTCTTCAGCAACAAGAAGGTGGGGGGACAAGCAGGACCAGCCTGTTATCCCCGGGGCTGAGTGAGAGGGCAAGTGTTGGTGGCTTGGACACCCTCCCCTGAGATCCGGGGAAAAACAAAACCACACCAAGCCGGGAGATGTGTCAGCCTTAAGGGCGCAGCAAAACTCAGCTTTATTCCATCAGAGGCTTAGTTATATAGGGGAAGATAAGGAAGTAACAGAAACCAATGGGAACTGATTATCTCATCTGTCACTAGGGTCTTTAGGCAGCTTTTGGGTTAGGTGGGGAGGAGGAGTTAGGGCCAAGAGCACGCATGCGGGAAGCTAGTTAGGCCACGAACGTGGAAGTAACGAGGGAGGGTGGAAACCTCCAGTGTGCGGCTGTCACAGGCCTAAAAGAGACAAAAGGTCCCAACAATTCTCCCTTTTTGTTTTATAAATGCTCTGGGATGTCTGGGGAGGCAAGGCCCCTGTCTTAGGTTGTCCCCCTCTGGGGATCTTACCCATCATGGGCGCATGGGGAGATAGTTAGGGGGAATTAATGGACATGGCCTCATCATAAGGTTCACAGTGATCATAGGGGTCACTAGCTTCTGTGGCAACTCTCTGGTAATGTACCTGCACACACATCAATTGAATTGATTCAATTCTTTTTTGGACAAACTGGATAATCTTGTTAATAATGCAGGGCCCAAAAGTGAAAAGTAGGAGCAAAAGGATAGGACCAAGGAAGGGCAGAATATAGGGCAACCACCCATGTAACTCAGTCCAAAGAAAATTGGCTTGTAATTCTTTTCGGCATCTCTCGAGGTCTTCTTGAAGTTGCTTGACCTTATTTTGGACTATGCAAGAGCGATTCACATAAAAGCATCACTCTTCCTGTAAAAAGAGACATAAGCCTCCCTTTTCAGCTGTGAGGAGATCAAGCCCCCTACGGTTCTGTAGGACTACTGTCGCGAGGGAATCCAATTGTGCTTGGAGGTCAAGAATTGTGCTGGCTACAGCTTGTATATCATCAATTATCTGTTGAGAAAGAGCTTTATAATAATGCAGAGAAGTCCCCAATCCTGCTGCCCCAGTGGCAGCTCCAGTGGCCACCTAAAGGCCTATAAGCAGGGGGATAACTTGGATGGCCCTTTTTGATCTACCTCCAATGTGGTCTAAAGCAGGAATAGGGAGGCTCTGATTATTAGGGACCACTCCAATGTCAGGGAAAATTACAGCTGGAGCACAAAGCCCCGTCCAGTCTGTCGGGAGAAAGCCAAACGCGTCTTACCCACAAATGAAAACTGTTCCATTAGGGGGACAGAGAAAGGTATTGTTCACAGTAATATTTTGTTGGCAAAAAGAATAGTGGATTCGACCTACATCTCTCCTACTAGTATTATCAGTACGGGGGTCAGCTTTGAAGCATGGGCCTTTAGGGGAAAGAGGGTCTAGATAGACTCTAGAACTTGGGGTAACAGATGGCACTGGGACTCGGTCTGTGACAGGTTAACAAGAAGAGCATTGGCTTGTAATGGCCCCAGCCTCAAGCACAGCCAGCAGTCCTTAGCTAAATCGGGACTGGTTCTATTGAGTAAGGTAAAAGCAGCCTGTATGATTGATTGTGTCTCAGGATCAAGAAGCAATTCTCCCCTGATCTCCGGGAGGCTAAGAGGGTGGTAAATCGGGGGATTTTGGTCTTCAATCAGCCTGTCTACAAGTTTTTTAATTTTGGTACTGTCGAGCCTGATCTTGGACTCTGCCCCCATCAGAGGCACCTATAGGGGCAAATTTATTCCAGCAGACGTTCTCTCCCCTATTCTTTCAACAGTCAGCATATTCATCCTTGCCTTTTATCAGAGTTGCATACCAGTATGTTTTGTTCTGGTGAGTGCAGGGGATAACATCCTGATAGCACTGAGCATGAATGGAGGCAAGAAAAGTGGTGCAAGGACACTCAGAGGGGGATTTCCCTTGAGCATGTGAAGATATTTTGGGACCTGGCCAACAATGGTGAGAGAGAACTCTCCCAGGGAATCCATTTTCTGTCCCTTGCATAAGTGTAACTGCCCATTGCCCATTAGGGCAGGTTTTGGTAGAAGCATAACAGTGTGCGGGGGCAGGGGCCTTGGAGTGAGTGCAGGCTGTACAGGGGTCTCCAATGGTTTTTCGTAGTATGGCTTTTGCTTGACCAGGATCTCCAAATCCTGTCCTAGCTAATGGGAGATTTATTGCCATTAACAGGAAGACCAGCATCATTGGGTTCATTACAGACCCTGAAAGAGAGAAAGAAGAGAGATATCCTCAGGAGACGTGGGGCCTTCTGGGTCATCATTGACATCAGTGAACTCCCCCTCCTTAGGGGGGTAATACTTGAGATCCCTTGCGGGGACCCAGATTGGCCTTTTTTCATTGGTCGGAAAGACACAGTCAAATCCCCTTCCTGCTATAATGAGGGGGTCTGGGCCCCTCCATTCTCCAGTAAGGGGGTCCTCCCATTGGGCTCTAATCATCTGATAAGTAACGGTTGTTGTCCAGTGCTTTTGGAAGGGCGAGAAGTGTTTGCCTTTGGCAAAATTTAAAATATTTAGAGTAAATAATGTCTTCTTTAGTTGATCATGGTGGGGGGAGTGTTCCCCCTTTTTGTTTTATTATTTGACATTTGAGGGTATGATTGTGTTTTTCCACAATTGCTTGTCCTTTAGGGTTATGAGGAATTCCAGTGGTATGGGAAATTTGCCATTTACTCAAGAATTCAGTGGAAGATTTACTAATAAAGCAGGGACCATTATCGGTTTTGATTTGATCTGGCAGGCCAAGAACGGTGAAGCACTGGAGAAAATGGCTTATGGCATGTTTAGATTTTTCTCCCATATGGGCTGTAGCCCAACAAGCATGGGAGAAGGTATCAACTGTTAGAAATATGTATTTAAGCTTCCCAAAAGGGGAAAATATGTGACATCAGTCTGCCAAAGGTTATTGGGCCTCAGGCCTCCTTTTGAAGCAGAGGAACTTGTAGAAAAGGTTGGCATGACTTCATGTCCTAATGATCTTTTTTAAGTCTCTGACAGGAACCTGATGGAACCGATGGTGTAGTCTCCTCCAATTAGCATGTGTAAGTTGATGAAAAGAGGTGGCCTCCTGTACTGTGTAGGCTGAAGCTAGTCGGTTGGCAAGAGCATTGCCTCTCTACAAAAAGCTTGGAAAATCTTGATGTCCCCTTAGATGTTGTACAAAAAGGGCAACTAGTCTCTGTTTTAACAAATTGCAGGCTTGAATCATCAAAGGAGTGATGGGATTATCGTCAAGTCTGATGTGTGTGCCCACAAGGTTGGGCAGTAGATTGACAACTAAAGGCTATCTGAAAACAGATTAAGAGGGCCTTGGATCTCAGATAGAGCTAAAACAACAGCATAAAGCTCTTTAAACTGGGTGGAGCCCTGTACCTCATGAAAGAGGGTTACGGCCGGAGGGCACTCACTTGTGCCTGGGGGGAACATTACCATAGAGGCTCCCCGTTTACCCCTGTTGGTAAAAACAGAGGGGAAAGAGGGGTCTGCCTCAGTGAGGAACATTTATGGTGGCTGCCATGCCAACTGGCTAAAAGAACTCATCCACTTATAGGGACCATAGTGACAGTCCACTATCCCCAGAAAGCTTTCCATGGCCATTGCTGATCTGGAATTATTTCTCTGTAGCCACAAGAAATCATTGACCTGAAAAGGGACGATCAAAGAGTGAGGTTCACACCCAAAAAGACAGACAGAAAGATCTCATCCCTTGACAATGCAGTTGGCCATTTGATCCACTATAGAGTACACTCGGGGTGCCCCTCCCACAGATAGATGTATCCAATGTACAGGATCTCCCTCCTGAGCAAAAAGGGCAGTGAGGAGGGTCTCTCCCACCATAATATAGAGGATTGGTGGCAAGTTTGGATTAAATCTTTTTAAGGCAGCGTTATCAATGGCATGGTGAACTTTTGTCAATGTGTCTCTATGTATAGGGGTTAAAGTCACTGTTGAAGCTAGGTTAAGGCCTTTTAATAGGTTGAAAAGAGGGATAAGATCAGCTGTGGTTATAGGAATCCAGGGCCTCATCCAATTGATTTCCCCCAGCAGTTTCTGGAGCTCTGGTAGTGTATACGCGTCCTGAATACATAACTGGGGCTTAACAGGGGAAACAACATCTAATGTTAAAGTAGTCCCCAAAATTTTAAAAGGAGCTATCTGTTGAACTTTATCTCGGGCAATTTGAAAGTTGTAGTTTTTGAGCAGGGAAAGGCACCTTTTAAAGAGGTCGTCTAATTTGTGGGAACAAGTGGCCCCCAAGATAATATCATCCATATATATTTAAAAGAGTATGTCAGATTCCTCTCAGCTTGTTGCTGGCATTCCTCTTTATACAAAGCACACCACTTAATATAAAGGGGGCCAGGGAGAACTGCCTGGGCAAGAGCTCTCCAATCTGCAGTGGTGCACGGATGGTGAGCAAGTCCCTGGAGGATGGTCTCAGTCCAAGGAGCATTGGGGCCATCCTCAAGAATGGCCTTCTTTAATTCCTGAAGGTCACCTGGCTCCCAAGGGTACCAGGGGCAGGGCGGTCACCTCTGGGATTAACAATGACTGGAAATAGCTGACATGGCCCTGGGTTAGGTTGTGGGTGGAACAATGGATTCTCTTGGGGTTGGCAGCCAATGGGAGAGCATGAGTCCTTATATGGGAAAGGAGCTGGAACCTCTGCCCATTGGCAGCCAATAGGAGAGCATGAGTCCTTATATGGGAGAGGAGCCAAAACCCCTGCTCGTTGGTATGGAGGAGGGGGTGCTGATGATGATTTGAAAGGGTTAAAAGAGGAACTAGTACCAGGAAGTGGTGGGTACAAAGGAGCCGTGGATTTGGGAGGCCAGGGGGTGGCATCAAAAGGGTCGAGGGCACCATTGCTACGATTCTCATCCAGCTCTTTATGGCTATCTTGTCCTGCCAGTGTGGACTCAGCATGAGGAAGGGGATCAGAATCTCCCCAGGAAGGGGCTCCCAACCCGGTGGTTTCCCTGTCTATTAAGTTCTTGGCAGCTGGCTTCGATGGCTGAGGAGGGAAGCAACTCTTAAGGGCTGCTAAAGTGGGGAAGGTCTCCGGAGGGGGGATATTGAAAGGAAGGAGCAACACACAGCAGCTATTCACCGGAGAATTCTGCTTTATTAGGGAAAGGTGCTGGATTATATAGGAAGGGGCATGAGCTGATTGAGGTGTCACTTCTACAGGGCTGGTGGCTATTGGCTAGGTGCTGGGATTGGGAGGGGGGCGAGAGGTGATTGGGCTTCAGGTGGCGCCAGCGGGAACTGAAGACCCGGAAGAGAAGCAGGAAGTTCACCATCTTATGGGTGGGGGCCCTTCATTTCCCCCTTTCTCCTCTATGGGGTTGTGGACATTTTTTTCTCTCTGACTGCTTCCTGCTGAACAGAGGCGGAGAAGGGAGTGAGGGCTTGAGGACTGGGAGGAAAGGGTTGATAGGACTCCCCACAGTAAGGACGAGTAGATGTGGACTTCTTCAGATTGGAAATTAATGAAGGTTCCCTGTAACCATAGGTCGAGGACCTGTTGATTCCAATGGTGCCAAGAGGATATGGGTGTCAGGAGCCAGGCGTCTGCGGCCATTGTTTCTAGGAACAGTTTCCAGTGGAGAGAGGGGTCCATCTCAGTGTGTAGTGAGGAGGTCACGTGAGGGTGAGGGATCTTCTGTGGCCAGAAGCTGATAGTTCCTGAGTAAAAGCTGGTTGAAAGTTTGATTAGAGATTTTTCCGACTTGGGATTTGATGAACTTTATGATACAGGGTAAGAAGAGACAAGTGAGAAGAATGATTATTATGGGGCCTGCAATGGGCCAGAGCCAGGTGAGGAGGGGGTTTGTTAGTATTGAAGAGAATGGGTTGGAATTGGAAGCAGAGTGGAGGCTGGAGGCAAGGTCGGTGAGTTTGGTAATGTCAGTTTCCACAATGCCGGATTTGTTGATGTAATAGCAGCACTCTTCCCGAAGGAAGATGCAGGTGCTGCCCTTTTCGGCTGTAAGCAGATCTAAGTCCCGCTGGTTTTGAAGGGTGACCTTAGCTAGCGAAGTGACATGTCTTTGGAGAGAGGCCAGGGAATCGGCAGTGGATGTCAGGGCTCCCTCAAGTTTGGCGTTGAAATCTCTAATTGCCCATAGAGAGTGACCCAAGGCTCCCCCTGAAATTCCTGCCCCAATGGCTGAGGTGGCTAGGGAAATACCAACCATAATGGGAAGGAAAGCAGCCCTTCTTGTGAGCAAGGGCAAGGGAGGTTGGAGCTCAAGGAATTCTGCCATGCTGTAAAGTGTAAGCTGTGGGATTAGGGTGACGAGAATGCAGGGTGTGCTGGAGTTGGGATGCAGTGAGTTGAAAAGACTGCCATTACACCAAAAGAAGTGTCCCGGTTGCGTAAAAGTTGTAGAGCCGGAGGTAGGGGTGTAGATAGACAGTGAAGTGCACTGGAGGGGAGAGGGGTTGGGCTACACAGTGGTGGATGGTGAGATTATCTGTGTATTCTGGTTCCCATGGGGGTATGTCTGCCAGGGGGCGGAGGGGTTGTCCTTCTGCATGGAAGGAGTAGTTGGAAATATTAAGGGGCAGGGCGGCCAGCAGTGGGCGCTGTAGTGATGTGCACAAGAAACAATTGGCGGTGTTGAGGGTGTGATTGAGAAAGATGATGGTATCTTGAATGAGCTGTAACTAAGAGTAGGAGAAATTAGAAGAGGGGTGGGGATAGGAAGATGATGAGGTGCCATCAAATGTTTGAATAATGACTTTTTTGGAATGTCCGATATCTGATGCAACTTGAGAGATCTAGGAATGAGAGGGAACATACTCTCGAGAGATATGAAGGGTACCATGGGGGGTCAAGGACCCCCATAGTAAACTGAGGCTGTGACTCCGGTGGCCCATCGAGAGTCCCAGGGATCTGGGATTGATAAGGAGAATGAGCCGTTGGGATATTTTATGAAACGGTTGGAGGAGTAATACTGTGGGTACCAGGAGTTACCCATGTAGTGAATGGTGCAAGACCAGTAAGGACATCCCCCATAGGTGTCTGGCCATCGCCTGCAATAGGTTTGTTTTTGGTCATAGAGGAAGCAGAGGTAGGGAGAATAAAGGTAGCTGCTAGTGAACACTTCAGTGGAGGGAGGAAAGTGGAGGTATAAAGGCTCGGAGCAGCCTTTCAGAGGGCAGTCTGATGTGGCAAAGAGGGCAGTAATTTTTGCTTGATGCTGTGTGTAAGTCTGTCTGACTTTGAATCACCATACAAAGGAGTCTGGGGTGGCAGGGAAGACAATAGGAATGAGGAAAAAAAGAGAGAGCAGTAAAGGAGGAAAAAATCATGATTCGGGTATGGATGGCAAAGGGGGTGAATGGGAGATGTGGAGTAAAGGAGGAAAAAATCATGATTCGGGTATGGATGGCAAAGGGAGTGAACAGGATATGCGGAGTTTCAAGGGATCAGAGGGTGAAGCGTGGTAGAGTAGACAGCGTCTTGGGCTGTATCCGAAGGACTCTGGGTTGTGACTGATGGGTCTTGGGTGTCCAGAGAAGGTGGGTTCTGGGTGTTTGGTTTCAACCTGGAGATATGAATCCAAGGGGTGACAGAGTTATTAGGCAGTGAGAGCTTGGCGGCCAAGGGGGTGCAGAGAATAACTGGTGTGGACCTTCCCATTTTGGGGTGAGAGAGGGCTTATTTTCTGGAGGCTTATAAAACACTAGCTGACCGGGTCGTAAGACAGGAGGGTTTTGGGAAGCGGATGGATCCGGGAGAAGCCAATCCTGATATTTCCATAGTTTGGTGCAGAGGAGAAAGTGTAGCGGAAGTGCCATGTTGGGAGGAATTGGTCCTTTGTGGGGAGGGAGCCCCGGGGGTAAAATTGGGCAGCCGTACATGATCTCAAAGGGTGACAAGAAAGAAGGTTTTTTTGGGAGGGCCCGAATGTGGAGTAGAGCTAAGGGAAGTAAGCGAACCCAGTCAAGGTGTAATTCCAGAGATAGTTTGGTCAGGATGTCTTTTAGAGTCCTATTGGCTCTTTCTACTTTTCGCAAAGCCTGTGGTCGATAAGGACAGTGTAGATGCCAGGTGAGTGAGAGTGACTTGGAGAGGTTCTGAATGATTTGGGCAGTGAACTCAGGGCCATTATCTGATTGGAGGGAAGTGGGCATCCCAAACCTAGGAAAGATCTGGGTGAGGAGGATAGAGGCAACCGCGGATGCTCGTTTGTTAGTGGTGGGGAAAGCTTCGACCCATCCTGAAAATGTATCTACTAACAGGAGTAGGTATCTGGTACGCCATACAGAGGGCATGTTAGTGAAGTCTATTTGCCAATCTGCGGTGGGGACATTACCCCTTGCTTGATGAGCCGGGAAGTGTCAGGCCTTGTGGGGCGTATTAGGGTTAGTGCGTTGGCAGATGGTGCACCTGCGGATGATTTGGTCAAGTAGGGTTTTGTCTTCAGGAGAGAGAGAAAAAAAGGATTGTAAAAAATGTATCAAGGATTGGAGGCTAGGATGGAACAGATTGGATAAGAAGCGGAAGAGGAACTCTTTGTCCTGGGAACAGAGGGTGTCTTGTGATAAGGCTAAAACCACAAGGGCAGATGGATCGTTGTCTGGTGCATCTTCTGATAGGGCAACCGACCGGGCTACTCTGTCAGCTTTGTTGTTACCCCTTGTAATGAGGGAGTCATCTTTTTGATGTGATTTGCAGTGGACTATGCCCAGTCGGTGTGGGAGTTGTGAAGCCTCTATAAGTTTGGTAATTAAGGCTGAATTAGTGATGGAATTTCCTTTTGTGGTGAGGAGGCCTCATTCTTTCCATACTGCCGCATGGGACAAGAGAATGTGGAATACGTATTTGGAATCAGTGTACAGTGTGAGAGACGTGTCCCAGGCTAAAGTGCAAGCTCTGGTGGCCGCAATGAGTTCGGCCTGTTGATTGGTTGTACCAGGGGGTAGGGCTCATGCCTGGTTGATGTCTTTGAGGGAGACTACTGCATATCCTTTGTAGTGCATGCCCTCATGTTTAAAGGAGGGCCCATCAGCAAACCAGATGAGGTCAGAGTGTGAGAGGGCTCCTTTGGAGATTGTGGAGTGGCATGGAAGGAAGTTGTGAAGGGTTTCCAGGCAATCATGCGAGGGAGTATGAGGAGAGTAGGGCAGAGGAAGAAGAGTGGCCGGATTCAGGGGCTGGCAGGGGAGGAAAGAAATGTCTGGATTTTGGAGGAAAGAGGACAGTAAGGTCAGGAGTCTGGAGGGAGGGAGAGTCTGTAAACTTTTGTAGGTTAAGAGGTCTTTTAGGTGATGTGGGGACAGAATGGTAAGGGGCGCCCCGAATGTCAGTTTATGAGCTTCCTTCTGCAAGAGCTGCCTAATGCTCGTAGGCAGGGGGCCCATCCCCAAACTGTGGGGTCTAATTGCTTGGAAAGATAAGCTACTGGGGCAAAGGGTGGGCCATAATATTGGCCTAGGACTCCTAGAGCTTGACTGGACCTCTCATGAATGTATAATGAGAAGGGCTTTGACAAATCAGGAAGATGGAGAGCTGAGGCTTCTACAAGGGCTTGACGGAGCTTAATGAAGGAGTGTCGGGGTGAGGAGGATAATGGTTCTTCAGGGGGGCCCTTGCTGAGGTCATATAGGGGTCTTGCCAACAGGGAGAAGTTAGGGATCCATGCTCTAAAATACCCAGCCAGGCCTAGAAAGGAAAGGATTTCTGTCTTGGTTTTGGGAACAGGCAGGTCAGAGAGGAGTCATTTTCTGTTTAAGGTAATGGACTTTCTTTGTTGAGATAGAAGGAATCCGAGGTAAGTGACAGAAGGGGAAGAGATTTGAGCTTTGACAGGAGATACCCGGTAACCTCTGGAAGCTAGAAGGTTAAGTAGGGAGGCAGTGTCAAGTTGAGACTGTTCCCACGAGGGACTGCAGAGTAGAAGATTGTCCACGTATTGTAATAAGGTGAACTCGGAGTGATCATGATGAAACTGTTTGAGGTCCTAAGCTAGGACCTGTCCAAAAATATGGGGATATGGGGACTATCTCGGAAGCCTTGTGGCAAAACTGTCTAAGTGAGTTGTTCAGAATGTTTTGTGTATGGGTCCGTCCAGGTGAAGGCGAAAAAATCTTGGGAGGAGGGGTCCAGAGGGATAGAAAAAAATGCGTCCTTGAAATCTAGGACTGAAAAGTGGGAGGCTGAGATAGGGATCCGTGATAAAAGGGTGTGTGGATTTGGAACTAAGGGATGGATAGGGACGACGGCCATGTTGATGAGGAGAAGGTCTTGGACAAGGCGGAAAGATCCGTTGGTTTTTTTAACAGCTAATATGGGGGTGTTAAATGGGGAGTGAGTGGGTCTGAGGTAATTTTTGTTTAAAAGATCTTGAATGATGGGTTGAAGGCCTATGAGGGCTGAAGTGGTTAGGGGGTATTGGGCCTGACAGATATACTGAGAGGGGTCACGTAATTTGATAGAGGCAGGAGGACACAGAGCCACGGAGGGGCTTGTAACGTCCCAAACTTTGGGATTTACAGGGTGTATGAGGGCGGAACCGGAGCTTTCATTGGGTAGAGGGGGGTCGTTGGCTATGACGGCCATCAGAAAGGGAGTACTGGGGGCTGTGGGAGTGGATATAGTTATGGAAACATGGAGGAGAGAAAGGATGTCCCGTCCTAGTAAAAGGATGGGACACTGGGGCATAACCAGGAAGGAGTGGGAGAAAGGTATGGGATTGTCTTGGATTGTGCATAAAAGGTGGGGGGTGGGGGGGGTTTAATGGGAAAATCTGTTTACCTCCTACCCCAACTATAGGAGTAATGGCAGGTGTGGTAGGGCCCCAGTATTCTTGCAAGACCAAGAAGGTGGCTCCTGTATCTAGGAGGAAGGAGATGGGGCAACTGTCTACTGTTAAATTAACTCTGGGCTCCTGTTGGGTGATGGAAATGGTTGGGTGAGAAGATCCCGGGCCCCATCAATCCTCCTCCGCCAGTCCCACTAAGGTGGGCTTAGGATGGGGGTTGTTCGTCCAGTCTCCCCTTCGGGTGGTTGGGCAATCAGACCCCCAGTGGCCCTTTTTGTGGCATCTGGGGCATGGGGTGGTAGGAGATCTGGGGGAGGGGCACGCCCTTGACCAATGTCCTTCTTTTCTGCACTTGAAACAAGCTCCTGGGGGGGGGGGTTGTTTGTGGAGGGGCTCCCAGGTTGTGGTTTTATCAACTGGACCAACATCTGAAAGTTGGCCTGATCAGCCTTTTGTTTACAGCGTTCTTTCTACTCCTCACAGTTATGGAAGACTTTAAAGGCCACTGTTAGGATCTCAGTCTGCGGAGTAGCGGGGCCCTGATCTAACTTTTTGAGTTTAGCTTTAATGTCGGGGTAGCTTTGAGCCAGGAAGTATGTCATAAGGACATGTCTTCCGTCCGGTGTTTCTAGGTCTAGGCTGGTGTACTGTAATAGGGCTTGGGTGAGTCTATCTAGGAATTCAGAGGGAGTTTCTTCCTTTTTTTGAATTATGTCCTGGAGCTTTTGAAAATTGACTATTTTACGAGCTGCCTTTTTCAGACCTGCTATTAAGCAGGAGGTGAAAATATCCCGAGAGCGGAGACCTACAGCAGTGTTATAATCCCAGTGTGGGTCTTGTTCGGGGACAGCGGTGCAGCCAGTGGGATAGGTGGGGTCAGTCCTGTGGGTTTCGGTAGCATGTGTTTGGGCGAAGTCCCAAACTCATCTACGCTCTTCAGGAAGGAGGGTATTGGCCAGGAGCATGAAAATGTCATGATGTGTGAGGCTGTAAGACTGGAGGGTCCATTGAAACTCCCTGATATATGTCGTGGGATCAGTGGAAAAGGAACCAAGGTGTTTTTCAAGTTGGGCTAAATCCCCTAAGGAGAAAGGGATGTGAACGGATCCTGCCACCTCCCGTAGGGGGGGGCAATAATTTGGGGAGATCCCCAGGATCGAGTCTGAGGGGGACTGAAGGGTTCTGGCTCAGTCTGTGGGGGAGAAACAGGTGATGAGGGTAAAGATGGAGGAGGCCCCCGGGACCTAGTTAAAGGGGGGCTGAAAGGCTCAGGCTCAATCTGTGGGGGAGGGGCAGGTGAGGGGGCGAAGGCAGAGGAGGTGAGATGGGGAAGGAGATGGTGGGAGAGGAAGGGGAGGGGCTGTTGTAGGAGAGGAGGGGGAAGGGAGAGGACGGGAGACTTGTGCGGGGGAGGCAGTGGAGGCTGCAGCGATGCGGGAAAAGGGCGGAGGGGTTGTAGGAGGGGGAGGGGCCGCGGGGGAAGCCTGTATGGTAGAGGTTCGTTGGCCAGGTCAAAAGTAATCGAAGAGGGACTGGGAGTGTGTGGAGGGGAGGGAGGCGGCCTGCAGGCTAGGAGAACTTGGGGTGGGCAACAGGTGGTGCAGAGGCCGGGATTTTAGGCTAGGAGGTGAAAAGCCTCAATATAGGGAATCTCCTTCCATTTTTTCAGGCGCTGGCAGTAGTTAAAAAGATCGCGAGTGATGTCAGGATCAAGAGTTCCCCCTGCAGGCCATTGGTTGTGATTGTCTAGAGGGTATGTTTGGCCAATCTTGGGAGCAGTATTTATGGAGAAGTTTTGGTTTTATATCAGGCGTCAGGGAGAGGGTGGCTAGATACTTGAGCAGGCATTCAAGAGGTGAACTTTCAGGGAGGGATGAGGAGGCTCCCATGGCTAAAGGAGAGAGAAGGAGATGAACAGGGGAAGATGAAAGGAGATCCTCAGACTGGGAGCAGACTGCAAGGAGACAAAGGGCATCCCCGATGATCCTTGGTGGTCTGCGGAAACTCGTATACGAGTCAGAATTTCTTAGGAAGTGTGGGTCGTCACCCAGACTTCCCTAAGAAGGCAGAGTGCCGGAGTCATGAGGAACCTAGTACTAGGAATTGCCGGACAATCATGGTCAATGGCGCTGCGATAGTTTGGGGAAGAGCGGCCTGCTCCAGGGGAAAACTTACCCAAAGGCCAAAGAGGAGTGGTGAGTGTGAGGAGCCAGTGCCAGAAAAAGAGACGAGGGCAAGGTGCTGCTGGTGTCGCGGGAAGACGGGCCCAGTTGGGGTGTCCCGTCTCCCGGGTTTTGGCACCAATGAAAGGAAGGAGTGACACACAGCAGCAATTCACCGGAGAATTCCGCTTTATTAGGGAAAGGTGCTGGGTTATATAGGAAGGGGCGTGAGCTAATTGAGGTGTCACTTCTACGGGGCTGGTGGCTATTGGCTAGGTGCTGGGATTGGGAGGGGGGTGAGAGGTGATTGGGGTTCAGGTGGCGCCGGCAGGAACTGAAGACCTGGAAGAGAAGCAGGAAGTTCACCATCTTACGGGTGAGGGCCCTTCAGATATCACCCCGATTAACTTGGGCTTTGCGTACAAGTTGCTCCACCTTGTCCCATGTTTCCCAGTCAAACAAATTACTTGCAGGCAGCCACGGGGCGACCTTTACTAAGGTCTCCCAGGTTTTGATAGCTTGGCTGTCAGAGAGCTCTAGGCCTCTACTTCGGAGGAGGACCCTAAGGGATTCAAGAGAGGGATCAGGCTTGGAAGAAGAATGTCCCATATTTTATGAGATTACACTTACCCATAGTCCGATTAGCTCGTCAGCGAAGTTCCTCATTCCTCACACGGGGCACCAGTTGTTGCTCTTCAGCAACAAGAAGGTGGGGGGACAAGCAGGACCAGCCTGTTATCCCTGGGGCTGAGCGAGAGGGCAAGTGTCGGTGGCTTGGACACCCTCTCCTGAGATCCGGGGAAAAACAAAACCACACCAAGCCGGGAGATGTGTAAGCCTCAAGGGTGCAGCAAAACTCAGCTTTATTCCGTCAGAGCTTAGTTATATAGGGGAAGATAAGGAAGTAACAGAAACCAATGGGAACTGATTATCTCATCCGTCACTAGAGTCTTTAGGCAGGTTTCGGGTTAGGTGGGGAGGCGGAGTTAGGGCCAAGAGCGCACGTGTGGTAAGCTAGTTAGGCCACGAACGTGGAAGTAACGAGGGAGGATGGAAACCTCCATTCTGCAGCCGTCACAGGCCTAAAAGAGGCAAAAGGTCCCAACAGTCGATCATTCCTTTTTTAAACATTTTCTTCAATTGGCTCTAAAATATCCCACTTCCACGTTTTTTTTTTTCTATTTTACTGGCCTCTCTTTTTCAGTTTCTTTTGCTGTTTCTTCCCCCCTCTCTGGCTTCTAAATTTTGGGGTGCCCTTGGATTTGGCCTTGGACATCTACATAGTCACTTCCTCAGTAATCTCTTCCAGTTTCAAGGTTATAAATACTATCTGAAAACTCTCAAGTTTAGTTTTCCAGTACAGCTCCCTCCCTCTGGAACTTCAGACTCATGTATCCATGTACATATATCTAATTGGCATCTTAAACTTTACATACCTTAATCCAAATTCCTGACCACCAACTCTATAATAGAAGAAAATTAACCTCTTATTTTCAATCTTTTCCAGCTAACTTGAAGGCAAGTCCTCTTTGCATTTAATTAGGTCAGAATCTTTGGAGGCATCCTTGACCCTTTTTTGTTGTACACCCTACATAATCTCTTGGTAAATCCTACTGGTTCTAATACCAAAGCATATCCATCATCTGATCCCTTCTCACTAGGCCCACCACTACCACCCTGGTCCATGATATCATCATCTCTTGCCTAAATTATTGCACAAGTCCCCTAACTGCTCTCCCTGCCTAGCTTCAACCTAATCTTAACATAGTGGCCACAGTGATCTTGTTAAAGTCCTAGTTAGACATTGACTCCTCAGTTCAAACCTTCCAATGGCTTCCCATCCCTCTCCAATAAAAGATAAAGTCTTTATAGTATCATACAAGACCTTCCAAATCTTTCTCAACCTCCCTTCTAGACCTCATACTCTACTATTTCCCTTACTAAGAACACTAGGGCAATGCTGCTTTTGCAGTTTCTCAAACATGCCAAGTAAGAGCCCATCTTAGTGTCTATGTAATTGTTTCCTCTGGGTGGGATGTCTGACTGCCCTTGGATATGTGCCTAATTAAGTCTTTCATCTATTTCAGATCTTACTTGAAATATCATCATTTCAATGAGCCCTTCTTGATCATCCTGTTTAAAAATCACATCCCCTCTCCTCCTTCTCTTCCATCCTCAATCCCTGCTCATTGCTTGCATATCCTATTCCCTCTCCTACTCCCTGCTTTTTGTTCCTCTTCCATAGCACTTACCACCACCTGTCCTATTGTTCTGCTTACAAGGGGAGCAGCTACATTAATTAAAACTGTTTTACGAGTCCAAAGAAGAAAGGATAAAGGCCTGAGCTAAGATAGTTGAAGTGGTGACAAAGACAGGAGAATGGATTTCAGAAATAAAATAAAATGTATAATCAAAAGGACATTGTTACCAACTGAGTAGGGTGGTTAAAGAGGAAGAGCACAAGAATGACTCCTGAGTTTCTACCTGTGGTAACAGTGCCAGATGATAGAACCACTGACTGACATAGAGAATACTGTAAGGTTGAAGGCACTGGGGGGAGGGGGGAGCATGTCAGACACTGATGATGTGCCAAAGTCCCTGGCTGCTGGCCCCTCCCAACCTGAAAAATGTGCCTTAAGCTAGCCAATCCTTGCTCCGCTGTAAATCTAAGCTCTGCCTCCCCCTACCTTCTTTAAAAACTCGCTGCCTGTCTACTTTCACTTGACTTCCCTCGCCTGTGATAGCCAGACCGCGGAACCTCGCCCCAGGGCATTCAAATAAATTACCTGGCCCTTTGTTGCCTCTCTTTGCCTGCTTATTTTGGCTAAAACTTATCTTACAAATACTGGAGGGGAAATGGATGGAGGGCTGAGTTTTGGACATGCTGATTTACATTGTCTACAGGATACCCAAGTGGAGGATTGTAGTATATTGGTGTGGAGCTCAGAAAAATACCTGGGCTAGTGTTCACAGGCTTTGATGGAGTTGATGTCAAATGGTGGATTAGAAGAATCGTGCATTTAAATGCACAGCATTTAAAGCATTGATTCCCAATCCAAGGACTTTGAGCATCAGATCACCTCAGGAGATTTTGAAAATATGGGTTCTCTGGAGCCCTTCCCCAAACTTACTGAATCAGAATTTTCAGAAATGAAACTGAAGGACCTATACATTTTTGGAAAGCTCCTGGTTGATTCTGCTGGGGCTAGTGTGCAGCATGTCAGAGGCAACTGAGAACCAGTCATTAAAATGATGGATAGAAGAGTCCAAGAAATATTACTCCAAAGAATAGGTTAGAAAAGTTAATTAATAACACCCAACATTTGTTGTGCACTTACTATAAGTCAGGCAGTGTTCTACATATTTCAGAGCAATATCAAATGAAATCCTCACAACAACCCTATAGATAGTAGGTATTACTATTGTTCCCATTTTACTATTCCATTTATCATTACTATTCTCCATTTATTATTTCAGATGAGGAAGTGGAGGCACATAGAGGTTTGCATAACTTATTCAAGATCACATATCTAATAAGTGATAGAGGCAGGATTTGAATTGGGCCCATACTCTAAATCAGTGCCTCTCAGACTTTAAAGTGCTTACAAATCATCTAGGATTTGTTTAAAAACTAGATTCTGATTGAGTTAAAATGTCAGAGATTCTGTACGTATAGCAAACTCCCAGGGGAAGCCAATACTGCTGGTCTTAGAATCACTTGAGACAGCAGAGTTCACCACTGGTTCTCAGCTTGGTTACATATTAGAATCACCTGGATGGATATTTTAATAAATCATGAGGCCCCCACCCCAAACTAATTCAAGCACATTTTTTGAGTGTGGGATCTGGGCAGGGAAGAAACTAGGGGTGGGAATGGAACACTGAAAGTAACTAAAGTTAATTTTTCCAAAGTGGGGAGGATGGCAGTAATGATACTGTGTCATCAACCAAAGAGTGTGATTAATCAAATCATTCTGTGTAACTGTGATCTAATTTTTATTAAAAAACCCACACAATTTAAAATGATTTTTTAAATATATTCTGTAAATATCAAGAAAATGTAAAGTCTTTCTGAGTAAAGATAAATTATAAAAGTAACTCAAGGAAAGGATGAAAACCAACAAAGTTCAAAGTTTACAAAGAAGATGTTCTAACAAAAGCAATAAAAATTGAATGTTTCTTTCAAATGTTTTCCCAAGTTTAAGTGACAAATGCTAAAGCCAGACATGAAGCTGTGAATGAATAGAATGTGGGTAGTTCTAATTTTTGAAGTTCTAGGATATTGTCTTTCCTAGAAATCAATTATTTATAAAAACAGCATAAAATGTATATATCCACATACCCACATAAAAAAATTGCTTATCACTTACATTTAAATGATATAATTTTCTTCTAAATAACTGTAAACTAAACATACATGTATATGTAGATAAACTAGGATAAAAGAGACAAGAGAGAATTCTGATAAATCTTATATATGTTCTTTTTGAAGCCTATCCAGTATAAGTCATACAATTAGCAAGACAAGAATTCAGATTGTTTATTATCTGTATACCCTCATCCATTCCTTTCCATTGCTGTGTAACAAATTACCTTCAAGCTTAAAACAATAAACATTTACTGTCTTGTAGTTTTTAGTGGGTCAGAAATTTGAGAGTGGGTTAGCTGTGTAGTTCTGGCTCAAGGTATCTCATAAGGCTGTGGTCAAGTTGTTACAATTATCTGGAGCCCTCTCTTGGAGCTGCCATTTCCAAGGAAACACACCCCCATGGTTGCTAGCAAGGGCCCCAGGTTCTCTCCATAGAGCTGTTTGAGTGTCATCATGACCACGCAGCTGGCTTCCGCAGAGAGAGCATTTTTCCCCCTTTAATTCTAATAGTTTATTTCCTAAACCCTAGTTACAAAGTTCAGAGCAAGTTTTCAGCTTTAAATAGTGACACATACGAAGTTTCAGACATCTATTAATGAGTGCAAACCCCAACACAATACACCAATGTGATTTCATGTATTTAGAGGGGAAATATTCCCTGGTTAAGTGGAAAATTGTGCAGATGGCTTCTGGAAGACCTTCATTCTAAGTTGCTGTATAATGAAACCATTTTATTTAGAAGTCTGAATCTTCTCTCTTCAGTTTTCTGTCATCTACATTCACTGAGAAGAGCCTGCATTGATCACTGGGACTCAATTTATTCCAGGGTTCTGGGTTATTCTTTCTATCACAACTGACATCTGGAATGAACAATGCCAGGCACAAGACATACGGTTCTGCTCCACTACCTCTGGCTCCAATTAAGATGAAGAAGGGGTCAAGCTCGGATGCTTCGTAGCCTTACTGACAATCTGGCAGAATTTGATTGCAGCAGAGGCCACAGGTCCAGAAGGGAGAGCCAGGGCAAGTATTCTAAGAGATAGAAAGGGGGAAACTGCTATGCCTTTTGTAATCAGACGCTACCACCATCACTTCCTCCACATCTGTTAGAAGCAAGTCACTGTGCAGCTCATACTCAAGAAGCGAGAAAGAGAGAAAGTTTCCCCTTGCTAACTTTGGAGTTCTTGGATCCAGGTGCACATGAGGTACAAATAGTCACTATTTTTTAGTAAATGAGAAAGTTGGTGTACAAGTGGTGCTATAGGATCATAGGATTGTAGATAGAATACTGGAGTGCTTCACAGTAGGACTGAGCATCAGACAATCATCCAACTTTTGTGACCTTCAGCAAATTAATTTCTCTGAACTGATTTTTACTCTGTGAAAGGTGGAAGATGCTCATAGTGCCTATCCCACACAGTTGTTGTGAAGAATAAATTAGATAATTCATGTAAAGCATCTTGCATGTAGCAAACTCTCCATAAAGGCTATATGTACACATTAGAAAAAGATATGAAACAATATACCAAAATTTTAGTGCCTTTTTTAGATAGTGAGCTTACTGATGAATTTTATTTTTTACTACTTTCCATATTTTAAAAATTGTAATAATAAAAAATCAGATTAAGGTATCTGTCTTCCTATAAAATACAAAATAGAAGGAATCATCACCAATAATATTAAATATCTCAGAGAGATTTGGTGCAGTTTCCCAATGAGAAGATTGGTCTATAACTATACTAGCAGATTTCTCTCCAGATAAAAATGCATGGGAAAGAGGAAATCCTGGGAAAGTTCTCAGTCAAAAGGGAACATTTGAAGGAAGTAATAATATCTCGTATTTATGTAGCACTTTTTACTTTACAAAGCATTTTTACAAATGTTCCTGAATCACCAGAAAAGGTCATAGAGATACGGTTATTTCCACTTTACAAACAAGAAGCTGATGCTCAAAGAGATTAAATGACAAAAATAACAGAATTTGCAAATAACACAGCTGGGATTGAATCGAGTCTTCTAGGTTCCAAGAAAAAAGATGAAGAAGAGAAAAGAACATAGCATTGTTGCTGTTTCAGAATCTGGAGAACCTTTTCCTAGAAGTTGCCCATGATAATAATATTAGATATTTTTTCCTGTGACTCATTCTGAAATATCTTTTCACTCCTTAGGGAAATTCCATAATATTATTTTCATCTTTAAACAGTATTTTGTTTTTTGTGTTGTTTGGTTTTTAATGGACAACAATTTCCAGTGTAGATGATTACTTGTGGAGTTCTTACTAAAAAAATCAAATTTCAAGAAAAATTTGAGTAAAGCACATAGCTCTGGAGATTTTTAGTGTGTATGTATTTGTGTTGGGGTCGGGGTGAAGGGAAGGTAGTGATAAAATGAGTAACTCCTGTTGACCAAAACGGAATTAAACGTTTACAATCCAAACATGAATGAACATAAAGAAGTTGAGAAGCTAAAGATTAATCACTCCAAATCTAGAGGAAAATGGCATGTGGATTTGTAAAAATAGGTAGGAACCTTAAATAAACTTGGACAGGAATAGTGTGTTTGTACTAAAGGCAGGGCAACAAGTTTGCTGCTCACATGAAGAGCAGCAAAGGCCATTAAAGGGAATGTTAGGAAGGGAGTGACATTGTCAAAAGGGCAACAGAGGAAGTTGATTCTGGCAGCAGCTTTGGGAAAGGACTTGAGAAAAAAAATCTGGAGAAGAGGCTTTTCTCAAGGGGAGTAATGACTATACAAAATACATAGGTGGGGTTGCAAAAATGGAAAAGTTTAAGCATACAAGATTCATCTGTTTTAAACTTTTATGGAACCTTTCCAGCTCAAGTCCTTTTCATCAAATCTTAATTTTCATCTGTCTCTCCACTATCCTTTTGAATTTAGCTTTCATTAAAACCTACTCAAAATCATTAAAACAAGTCTATTTTAAAATCCACTGTCTGATTTGACCACCTGCATTAACCTCAGGTTGCGTCCCAACAAGGCTCAGGCATGTGTAATCAGCTGTGGAGCCCAACCATCTGGGCATTCCAAACTCCAGCAGTAAGCATTAACACCTTGGACTTGAAATTCTAGAACAGAACGCCCATTGTTTCAAACATCGTCTGTGTCATGAATTTATGATAAGGGGTGTTAGGTTAGGGGGGAAAGGCTGTTACTCAGGCTTGTTGAACCACTTTTAACTTGTTGGGACATGAGTTTCAACTCTTTGAAGTCTAGTCCTCTCCTGTTTATCTGAAACAGTTCATTGTTGAATAAACACGTAAGAGCCTGTAAGTTTTCTTTTTCAGACTGTTGCTAGTTTAGTTTGCACTCAGCTGCTTTGTATTCTATGTATATAGAAAGGTTGCATGTAGAACGGCTCAGAGGACCCAAGGAAGGTGTCGAAAGTCAGCCTTGGTAAAAATCAGCGCTCTCCCTACTGTCACCCTGCCCTCAGCAGGGTGGAAGGGCGGGCCATGGGGCTGCACCTTCCCAAGGAGCATGAAACTGCTCACCTCTCTCCTACAAAGTGCCAAGAAATCAAGCCTAAAGCAGGGGCTGCCATGAAGATTGATACCCGCCCTCTTTTAAGTGACCATCAGAATTCATTTCATTATGCCAAATAGCTTATATACTTAAGCAGAACAAATAAGTCCAACTGCCTGGGTCACTCATTATCATTCACAGAGTTTAGTACATCCACAGATCTGAATAAGTCTCCCACTGCTTCCCACCAGCCAAACTCTTCTACTGTGTGCTTTGTAATTTATGGTTCCTCTTTCTTTAACTAAAACTTAGCTAGCCTTTGAAGACACTACATTGTCCTCAGCTTTCTCAAGTGGTAGCTGTGTTTTCTCCCACACTCCACTTAAAGAGGAACTAGAGATGATGTCCTCATTTTTCATTGCTGCTTTTAGATATTTTTATTGTTCTTCCTCCCTAAAAAGACAACATCAACAATAACCAACTCAGCTTCTCTGAAGCATGTGCTATCAGACCACTATCCCTCTATGAGTCATCTAACAGCCTTGCTAACTCTTCCTTGTTCAATGAAGATTTCAGATTTTGTTTTTCTTTCTCTCCACCATTACTCTACACTCCTGTACTAGGTGACTTAAGCATCCACAAAAATTATCCATGTAAATACCCTATCTTCTGAGTTCGTTAATCTAACTTCCAATATTATTTTCCTCCACTGATTTCAGCAAAATACTATCATGGTCATGTGGCTTAACAAACTTTTACCACATGTCTATCTCACCTCCAGAAATCTCAACTTTCAGTATTTCACCCTATTCTGATCAATCATTTCTTATCTTTCTAGCTCTACCATCACCACCACCCTCAATCAATCTCTTTGGAGCAACCAATCTAATGGCCTGCTATTTCTTTATTGTCCATTTTCCACTGTGTTACTGTCTTTTCTCCTTATGTGGTTCACTAAAAACCCACTCCATTGCATATATCCACAACTTCCTTGCCTTTCTCACTTCCAATCTTATTCACTAGAAAAACCCAACCCTACCTTAAACACAATTCTTTATATACTTCAAATCAGCATCGATCCGTTGAACATGGCTAGAGCCCATGTGGGCTTCTCATACTTCAAAAAACTTCTAACCATTGTCTTGCCAATGGGTTTCAGCCCTGGGCAAGTTCACTATGGATTCACTGTGACCAAAGAAATTGACAGCAAAACGTTCTTGGGGTGAAAGGGTTTATTACCCGGCTTGTTCTCCAGCAGTAGGTCAAGCACTAGCGTCTCTGCCTTCGCCCAGAGCTGATCTCTCTATATAGCACAATAATAGCTTATTGCCTACAGGTGTGGAAGCGGCAGCCCAGCAACAGGCCAGTTGCATCATCAGGTGGTTTAAGGTCAGCGAGGATCCTAGCGATAGGAACCCCAACTTCCCCACACTCCAGAATCTACAATCTACATACACCCTTTCAATCTTCTGCAATGGTCCCTGTGCAAGAAAGCTGGAGCACTGTAACCAGATTCCACAATAGCAACAGAGGATAACAACATCCTAGAGATAATAAAAATTAAGATACAGCAAGATTTTGATAGAAAAATTATAATTATCCTCAAGCCAGAGGAAGTTCCCAATCCATAAAGACTTTAGGGGCAATAAGACACATGTTTTAATGCCACCAACAGAGGCAAATCTTGTCCATCAGCTAGGATGCATGCAAGAGAGTGGTCCTGTGATAGGACTGTAGCAGGAAGGGGGTCCCTTCCAGGTCTAGTATACCATACTTTTACTCCTTTCCCCATGGGGGTTCCTGAAGGGTCTATATATAGTGCTACTGGAGGTGCATGCACTGGCCATAATGATAAAACTCTTGGGTAAGATGCTCTTACCTTCTAGCTGTTCAGGATATAATATTGTGACCTTTGGCAGCCACTTTGCTGTTATTCCAGGAATACACAGGAGGCCAGCTTCCAGGCCTTGTCCCCAAGGTGCCAGGAGAGCCAGCTATCATTGGTCCATGTGTCGAAAGGTCCAAGGCCACATCCACTCAATGGAGTCTCCAGGGTTCAGTGCAGTTGGTGCTGGCAGCATGATGTTATTCTGGTGGCCAAACCTCGGCTTCAGTGATTCTTCCTTGGTTTGTACTTGCAATTGTATGGGGGAGGCAGCCATATGTGCTAACATGTCTACAGGGATCAAAGCTCCCTTTTGGGGTCTCTCATTTGAATGCCATAGTATGGTCCATAAGTGGACTGACCATCCTCACAGACTATTGGTATCTGACTTTAGTCTGAATTTTAACAAGCCATTGTGCCTCTCTATCATGCCTGCTGCAGTAGGATTGTATGGCACATGAAACTTCCACTTGATTCCCAGTTGCCATACCCATTCTTGCAGTGTATGTCCAGTAAAATGGGTGCCCTGATCACTCTCAATCACCTGTGGTCGGTCATAAGCAGCAAAGAGATGCTCCAGGCCTCTTTTGGTCACCTGCTGGTCTGCACAACAGGTAGGTAAAACAACCAGAAGTCCAGTAGCTGTGTCCACACAAGTCATTGTGTACTGATATCCTTCTGACACAGGTAGAGACCCAATATAGTCTATCTGCCACATGACGAGGGGTATAGGCCCCTTAGCAATTTTTCCATGTTGCTGTGGAACTGGGTGTAAGTCTCTTTTGGAGCACACGACACACTCCTGCTGGGCTCTACTAACTTCTTCAAAGGTCAAAGGCAAGCCCCACCGATGGGCTACAGTCCTCATTGTCTTTTGCCCTGCATGCAGCAAACGCTGATATAGCCATTGGGCTACATCAGAGGCAGGTTTTCCTTCTAACCAACGTATCTGGGTCAATTTATCTGCTTCATCATTTCCTGGGGATGCCAGTGGCAAATGACCTGTCATATGGTATACTGTAATTATTTTGCTCTGACCACAGGCCCATAAGTCTTGCCATAGTTCTTGCCCCCAAAGAGGTCAGTGATCAGCCAGCCATTTGGCATGGTACCAGGTTGGTAGCCACAGGTTCAAGCCCCAATAGACAGCCCAGCTCTCAGTGCAGACAATTATAGGGGAGAGCTCCTGGCTGATCATAAGCCACACAGCCCGCAACTCTGCCCATTGGCTGCTCTTCCCCTCACCATCTTCCATCCATAGTGTCTCAGTCTTAGGATGGAAATCTATGGCCCTCCATTCTGGGGGCTGCCCACGGCTGGAGCCATCTGTGTACCATGCATCTTCAGGTACAGGGGCTCTTCCCTCCCAATAGGGACTCTTTGCTACTAATGGTTCAAAAGCAAGTTCTTCCTGCTTTTCACTAGTATATGTCACCAGCCCCAACAAGCATTGGAATTCTTCACTCAAGGGCCTACTAGAAAGAGCACTATGCTGCTATAGGTAAGCACCCCACTTGACTAGTGTGGGTATTTATGCCACACCACTCCTTGGCTTTTGGGTCCAGTCTCATACCCACCCCAAGATGGGATAGGTGGTATTACCTTTATCGGGGCCCTTCCAGTGATGGGTTCTGTAGCCATCAAGGCGTAATACACAGCAGCCAGTTGTTTTTCTATCAAAGTGCATCATACCTCTGCCCCCTTCCAGAGTTGTGACCAGAATCAAACAGGTTGGCGAGTTCGTTCAAGCTGCTGCCAGAGATGCCAGCCATAACCATCTTCAGTGACATGAACATCCAGCTCACAGGGCCTTGATTGGTCTATCACACTCAAGGCCTGCACAGCCTTGACTGCCCATTTTGCTGTAGTAAAGGCAGATGCACATGTCTCATCCCAGTCCCACCTGATGCCCTTTCATACCAGCTGGTATAAGAGCTTCAGAATTTGCACCAAGTGCGGTATAAACACTTTCCAGTAGCCTAGAAGACCCAGAAATTCCTGAAGCAATGTTACAGTTGTGGGGGTAGGAAAGGCCTGGACTTTGTCTATAACTGCTTCTGGTATAATTTTGGTCTTACCCAACCAGATGACCCCCAAGAATTTAACAGACAAACCAGGTCCCTGAACCTTGGTGCTGTTCAGAGCCCATCCTTTCTCCTGTAAATGCTGCAGTAATCTAGGTGCTGCACCTTCTAGACCTGAAAGAGAATCGGATATGAGCATGACATCATCAATATAATGGTACAGCCACACCGTTGGTGGTTTCTCCCATGTAGCCAAGTCCTGGGCTACAAGTCCATGACAGATGGTGGGGCTGTGGAGGTATCCCTGTGGGAGGATGGTGAAAGTCCATTGCCGTCCTTCCCCTGTGAAGGCAAACTGTTCCTAACTTTCCTGCTCAATGTCAATGGAAAAGAAGGCATTAGCAAGATCTACCACATAATGGTATGTTTATGTTCTCAGTTCATGGCTGAGGGTACCCATCAAGCCTGCAATAGAGGGGACAGCAGCATGTATAGGGGGTATTACTTTATTCGGTTCTCTATAATCTATAGTCATATGCCAGGAGTCATCTGGCTTTTTTCAGGCCACACTGGGGAATTGAAAGGATTATGGGTGGGCTTTATAATACCCACCTTTTCCAGCTCCTGGAGACTTTCTGCAATCTCTTTATGCCCTCCAGGCAGTTTGTATGTTTGGTATTAGTCAACCCCCCCCCCCCCCCCCCCGCGAGGCACAGGCAAAGCTATGGGTGGGTGCCTAGCATGTCCCTTCAGAACTGCCTTCACCACACGTACCTCAGTCTGAACTCACCTGCAGTGGTCTGCAACCATAGACCCTGCAGGATATCAATCCCCAAAATATACTCAGGAATAGGAGATATATACACAGTATACTCTTTTGGGGTAGACACCCTATTCCGGAAGGGATTTGGGCTCTTTTCACCCAGATAGCCTTCCCCCTGTATTCATCTATGATACTGGGGGTCCTGGGGAACTGCTTAGGGTTACCATGAATCAGCGAACATTCAGCCCCTGTGTCCACCAGAGCAGGACACGTTGTATGTTCACTGGGGACCAATAGACAGCTATTTCAACATGTGGCCTCTGGTTCCCCCCTGGTCCCTCAGGGCAGATACCTTGACCTTTCCCTCAGTCAAACCATGTTCCCCAATCACCTTCCTGTGTGGGCTCAAGTGAGGTTGGCTTGTTCTCCAGCAGGAAGTCTTGCAAACACACAGACCGGATTTGTGGCTCTGTTTCTGACCTCTGCCTCTTTTGTCTTAATGGCTGGAACTGCTGCTCTGGTTTCAGCTGTTGCCATAGCTCTAGTAAGATCCTATTTGATTTCCCATCTAATTTCCTTCCATCTGCTCCTGCCCATATTAAACCAACCCACATCTGGGTCTTCATAATCTTCATGGGGCCCTATAAATTCTTCTTGTGAGTAACAGGTCTTATTTCTTTCTGGATTCTCATTGCTTCTGCCTCTCCTAAGTCTGCTACTGTACGTGTCACCTCGCTTCTGGGATGCCCTAAGTGAGGGGAAAGAATGGCTACTAGAGACCCAAAGAGGGATGTAGGAGCCATTTGAAGTATAGTATTTCTCATCCCAGTAGTGAAAATCTCTTCACCTGTGTTATAATTCTCTGGACTATATATGGCATTCCTTATGCCTAGCTCTTGTAGCACCTGCTGGAGTTCAGCATATGTCTGCCATCTAACAGGAGAGGATGGCAGATCACCTGGATTGGGCCACACAGCATGAAGTACAGCCATAAGCCAATCGAGGAGGGAGTGACTCTCTAGAGTCTGATGTGCATTTTGTAGTTGCTACCTCAAGGCAGGCTGCACTGTCAGGGAAGACAGCTTTTCCATCTCTGATCCCGACAGAACAATTCCATCCACCCCTAAGTCCCACAGCCACTGGCTCAGCCTGAGTATAGGGGCGGACCATAGAGTGCTCCATGGCCTGGGGAGGGGCTGCTCCTCTCCTTGGGGAACTTTCAGCTGCTGGGTTTTTATTTTCTTTACAACCACTGGGCTTGCTTTCAATACAAGAGGCTCCAGTGCCTCTGGCACCACACCTTCATCCTTCCCCAGCTCCTCCTTTTCTGGGGCTGATGGCACCTTTCTCTCCCCTCGCCCGAGTGCCTCCTCTGCTACAATCTTTACCTTTTCTACTGTGCATCACAGTGATGCTACCTCTGTCTTCAGAAGGTCTCTTACCTTCAGCTCAATGCTTTGCAGCTGATGTTCTCATGCCACCTCCACCTGTGCTTCCCTCAGGAGTTCATCTTTTTTCTTGATGACCCCTTCCTCCTTCAGAACTGCCATCTCGTCTCCTATGGCACTTTGCTGCCAGCGCTTTCGTGCTGCCTCCTCCCACATCCAGGCCATCTCCTTCCTCAGGGAATCCACAGAGGTTTGCAGTTCGCATTCTCGTGCCACTCCTCCTGCATCAATGCCATTTCCCTCCTCAGGGAATCTACTGAAGTTTGCAGCTCATGTTCTGACGCTGCCATTTCTTGGGTCTCCTCTGTAGACCTTTTTAAGACTGTGAGAAGCAGCCAACCCACAGTCCCCCCTGCCTCAGAGGCACTCTGCTTCTCAAAGAATCTGCTCACTCTACCAAGAGTCACTCCTACTGCCTCAGGTGTCACCTCCACTTGCCTCCAGTCCTGGGGTGGGGCCCAGTCCTCTAGGAGGCAAGCCACCTCAGACCACATGCCCATTGGGGGACGATCCACTGTCTCACCATTCACAGGGGCAGCCTGCTGAAGCACCCCTCCCATAAGGGCAGCCTGTCTTTTCCCTTCATCAACAGTGAACCCTACCGACTTTTGCCAATTGTCTTGCCAATGGGTTTCAGCCCTGGGCAAGTTCACTATGTATTCACTGTGACCAAGGAAATCGACAACAAAATGTTCTTGGGGTGAAAGAGTTTATTATCTGGCTTGTTCTCTGGCGGTAGGTTGAGCACTAGCATCTCTGCCTCCATCCAGAGCACTGGGCTGAGCTCTCTATATAGCACAACAATATCTTATTGCCTACAGGTGTGGAAGCAGCAGCCCAGCAACAGGCCAGTTACATCATCAGGTGGTTTAAGTTCAGTGAGGATCCTGGCGATAGGAACCCCAACTTCCCCACACCATAGAATTCCTGTTGACAGTCTTGCTGCATTTCTCTAGTCTTTTCCACTCTCTTAGATCATTACTATACAGCTTCTCCTCTATCTTCAAAGGTCAAACATCCCCACCCCACTTCTCACTTTTAGGTAATGACAACTCTTCCAATTTGACTGAGAAAATAGAATCAGTTGGCAAAAAAACACCTCATTTTTTCTTCCTTAAATGTATCAGCCTGCCAGCACCTGTTCCTATCTATTTTGCCTTCCTTTCCATTACCCTGCATGGCTGTCAGTGTTCTCATCTGAAGCCAACATTTCCACATGTGTACTGATTCTGTCCTTTTGGCCCATCAATGATCTCAATACACCATTAACCCCTCTCTCCCCTGCATGCACAATTTTTCCTTTTCTTCTTGATTATTCCCATCAGCATACAAGCAGTATGTAAATTCTCTCTAGTATCCTTGTCCTCCTCAACTAATGTCATATTTTCCTACTCCTTTTTACTGCAATAGTCCATTAAAATTTATCATTACCATCTTTACTTTGTCACTGCATAATCTTCAATTCAACTCTCTCCATTTCTGGTGTTTACATTGACTATTTCTCCAAGAATACTCTTGTTAAGATCAAACAATAAATCTATATTGCCAAATCTGTTGTCATGTCTAAGTTCTCACCTTGCTTGATTTTCATAGCATTTGATTTGATGATCATTCCCTCCTTAAACATTTCTTCACTTGGTTTCTTGAGCACATCTTTTTCTTGCTTCTCCTACGTCACTGGCCAGTCTTTTAAGACTGTTAAATGTTGGAGCACATCAGTCATTGACCTTTACATTATCTTTGCTTGTTCATGCTAATTTCCTAAATGCTCTCACTTCATAGGTCTACAGCCGTAAGTACCATCTCTACAATAAAGTCTCCCCAATCTATCTTTCTGGCCCTAACCATTCCCCTGAGCTCCAGACTCATATCCCAGTTCCAACTTGATAGCTCCCCTTGTATGTGTACTTGGTATTTCGAACTCCAGCTCTTTATTTCCTTTCCCAAACCTGATCCTTTCCATGTGTACCCCATCTCAGTAATTGGCACTCATCTTTCATTCCTTTGACCTGGAGTCATCCTGGACTCTTTTCTTTCCATCATTTTTCCCTCTATTTTCTTTTCAGTGCTTCAGCAAGTCCTATCAGCTCTATCATCATAATATATTCAGGATCCAGTGAAATCTCACCACCTCCATTGTTACTGATAGGGAAAAACTTACAAAGACAGCAGTCTAGTCCAGGTGGCTCCCTTCTGCTGCTCTTCTTAGCAAAGACAACAGAAAGTCCCTTAACTTCCCCCTCCCCTTCACTCCCCACTCTGCCAGGCACTTACTCCCTAAACTTACTCCCCCTTGCTTGCTCCTTTGCTGTGCACATAGGAATGTTACAGAAGCAGAAAGATATATATTGCTTCATTTGCCTTCATTTGGGGCTCAGACTTTGGGAGATTACTCCCATCTGAGCCCGCCAGTGTAAAATAAACCCTCAACACTCCAAGACTTCCAAGTGCCGCTAGGTTCTTCCATCAGTGATCCAGTCCAAGTTTTTCCAGTATTTTCTGTAACATTACCATTCAAGTTCAGGCTTACATAACCTCTCCTGCAGTTTTTAACAATATTCTTCTCACAGGTCTCTCTGGTTCAACTCTTGCCCTTACACAATTCATTTACAGAATCTAGAATGATCTTTAATTGGTAAAGCCCTGCAGTGTTCTCCATTGCATTTAGAATACAAACCCAGTCTTTACCCATATCTACAAGGCTCTAATGACCAGGCCCACCTCTCTGACCTCATCCCTATAACTCTCCCACTCCTTCACTCTGATTTAGCAACTTGGACTTCCTGCTCTTCTTTGAATATACCAAACTTGTTCCTGTCATAGGGGGAAATACAGATCGGAGAGAATCTGAATTTGCTTTTAGGATAGACAAAAACATAGCAGTGATTTGGTTAATTAAGCATGCTGGGTTTCAGATGGATCTATCAGTTGAATCAAATTGCACTTGCAATGTTATACATACAGTATTTGTTGATGATTGTTGATGAAGTAGTGAATTCCATGGACATGTCAGAAGCCCATAGTCATACAGTACTTTGGCTATTCCTAGTGCTAGTTGCTCTTTAGCCAAGACTGCTTTGGTTTGAGTTATTTATATCACAATGTACTTCTTTTTTTCCAGTGGGGGATAAGATGGAAGATATTGCTCTTGTGATTAATATATTAATAACCTCTCATGAAACCTACCTGTGGCTTATTTTTTAATCAACTCAGGATTTTTCTTCTCTTCTCCTTTTCTTACTCTCGCCTGTCGGAAAAGGCCCACCCATCTCTTTTCCACTTTCTTCTCTTTTCCTTTCATTCTCATTCTTCTCCCAAAACCAGTTTGAAGAAATTTTACTTGCCTCAAATTTTAAGTTAGTCTGCACTACAAGCAACCCGAGGGCAAAGGCCATGCCTGTGTTGTTCACTGCATTCACAGTGCCTAGCACATTGCTTGGCACATAAATTAATAATAACTGTGAAATGCATGGATAAATGGAAAATACATTCCCTAGTTTGCAAACAAAAACCTAGCAATTTTTTGCATGGCCTAATAGAGAAAATAGAGACCCAGTCTTTGCAGAAATAAAAATGTTTCATGCGGTAAGAAGAGGATTGTCATGACAGAAAGGTCAGCAATTATCCTTTAAGAAACTTCCCAGGAGCATGTAATACCTGAATGATACTATTTACAACCTTTGCAGCCATCATTGTTGAGAGGCTCAGTCATAACCTTAACAGGCCCAATTTTATCAAAATACTGAGTATACATCCATTTCTTAGGACTGGACCAACATTACCGAAATTCATAATTATAACTTATGAGCCAGAATGCCAATCTATTAGTTTATCATGATAACTATAAACATTATAAGAATTAGAATAGATGAAGTTTCTATAAACAGTACATGCCTGTAAAAGAAGCTTTATAAGATGGTATATCAAGTAAGAAGGTTGCTTGGTGAATAGGGATTGCAGATCCATCACAACATAGTAATTAAGACTCAGACAGAGTTGACTTAAGATCCTAAGCCTGTCACTGATAACCTCTGTGACCCTGGGCAAATTATTTAAGCTCTGAATGCCTTAATTTCCTCATCTGTAAAATAGGGATAATAATGGTCCCTATGTGTAGAAAATGTCTTTTGGGATGTCTTCACAGGTCACACTGGTTCACTTCTTCTAAGAATAAAGACCCTTCTCTCTCTTCCTTAAATATAGGCTTCTTGTAGCCATGTTTTATTGATTGACTGATTGTTTGATTGATACAGTCTTATTTTATTTTCTAGTATACAACACAGTGGTTCACAGTTACCAATATTATTAAATCCTCACCCCCACTAGTACAGCAACTATCTGTCAACATAGGAAGATGTTACAGAATCAGTGACTATATTCTCCATGCTGTACTACTGTCCCCATGACCGACTTATAATTGAGAATTTGTGCCCCTTTTATTCCCTCACCCTCCCTTCCCACCCATCACAACCCCTCCCCCATGGCAACCACCCATCCTTTCTCAGTGTCTGATTCTACTGCTGTTTTGTTCCATCTGTTTTGTTTTGTTTTTATATTCCACAAATAAGTGAAATCATATGGTATTTGCCTTTCTCTGCCTGATTTATTTCACTGCCTCAAGACCCATCCACGTTGTTGCAAATAGGTGGATTTCTTTTCTTTTTATAGCTGAATAATATTACATTGTATATATGTAGCACATCCTATTTATCCACTTGTCTATTGATGGACTCTTAGGTTGCTTCCATATCTTGGCTACTGTAAATAATGCAGCAATAAACTAGTGCATATATCTTTTCAGATCAGGAATTTGGTTTTCTTTGGGTAAATTCCTAGAAGTGGAATTGCTGGGTTGAATGGCATTTTTGTTTTTTGTTTTTTGAGGAACCTCTGTACTGTTTTCCACAGTGGCTGTACCAATTGACATTTCCACCAATAGTGTAGGGGGGTTTCCATTTCTCCACATCTTCACCAACACTTAATATTTCTTGTCTTTTGGATAGTGGCCATTCTGACTGGTCTGAGGTGATATTTCATTGTGGTTTTGATTTGCATTTCCATGATGATTAGCAATGTGGAGCACCTTTTCATTTGCCTATTGGCCATTTGTGTTTCTTTGGAGAAATGTCTGCTCAGGTCCTCTGCCCATTTTTTAATCAGGTTATTTGTTTTTTTGGTGTTGAAGCATATAAGTTCTTTATACATTTTGGATGTTAACACCTTATTGGATAAATTGTTAAGAATATATTCTCCCATGGTGTAGGTTGCCTTTTTGTTCTGTTGATGGTGTCTTTTTCTATATAGAAGCTTTTTAGTCTGAGGTAGTCCCACTTATTCATTTTTTATTTTGTTTTCCTTGCCCAAGGAGATGTGTCTAGGAAAAAATTGCTCATATCATATCAAGAAATTTTTTTGCCTATGCATTCATTTTAGAGTTTTATGGCTTCATGTCTTACATTCAGGTCTATGATCCATTTCGAGTTTACTTTTGTGTATGCAGTTTGACAATAATTCAGTTTCATTCCCTTGCATGTAGCTGTCCAGTGTGACCAACACCAGTCATTGAAGAGGCTGTCATTTTCCCCATTGTATATTCATGGCTCCTTTATTATATATTAATTGGCCATATGTATGTGGGTTTATATCAGGGCTCTCTATTCTATTTCATTGATCTATGGGTCTGTTCTTGTACCAGTACCATATTGTTTTGATTGCTAGAGTTTTGTAGTAGAGCTCAAAGTTAAGGAATGTACTCCCCCCAGCTTTGTTCTTCATTCTCAGGATTGCTTTAGTTATTCAGGGTCTTCTGTGGTTCCATATGAATTTTTTTATATTCATTTTATATCATTAATCTACAATTACATGAAGAACATTATGGTTACTAGACTCTCCCCTTCACCAAGTATTCCCCCCAAACCCCATTAAAGTCACTGTCCATCAGCATAGTAAGATGCTGTAGACTCACTATTTGTCCTCTGTGTGTTGCATGTCCCTCCCTATGCCCCCCACATATTATACATGCTAATCGTAAGGCCCCCTTTCTTTTTCCCTGCCCTTATCCCTCTCCACCCACCCCTCCTGCCCAGTCCCTTTCCCTTTGGTAACCATTAGTCCATTCTTGGGTTCTGTGATTCTGCTGCTGTTTTGTTCCTTCAGTTTTTCTTTGTTCTTGTACTCCACATATGAGTGAAATCATTTGACACTTGTCTTTCTCTGCCTGGCTTATTTCACTGAGCATAATACCCTCTAGCTCCATCCATGTTGTTGCAAATGGTAGGATCAGTTTTTTTCTTATGGCTGAGTAATATTCCGTTGTGTATATGTACCACATCTTCTTTATCCATTCATCTACTGATGAACATTTAGGTTGCTTCCATTTCCTGGCTATTGTAAATAGTGCAGCAATAAACATAGGGGTGCACCTGTCTTTTTTAAACTGGAGTGCTGCATTCTTAGGGTGAATTCCTAGAAGTGGAATTCCTGGGTCAAATGGTATTTCTATTTTGAGCTTTTTGAGGAATCTCCATACTGCTTTCCACAATGGTTGAACTAATTTGCATTCCCACTAGCAATGTAGGGGGGTTCCCCTTTCACCGCAACCTCGCCAACATTTGTTGTTGTTTGTCTTTTGGATGGTGGCAATCTTTATTGGTGTGAGGTGGTATCTCATTGTGGTTTTAATTTGCATTTCTCTGATGACTGGTGATGTGGAGTATCTTTTCATGTGTCTGTTGGCCATCTGAATTTATTCTTTGGAGAACTGTTCAGCTCCTCTGCACATTTTTTAATTGGATTATTTGCTTTTTGTTTGTTGAGGTGCGTGAGCTCTTTAAATATTTTGGATGTCAACCCTTTATTAGATCTGTCATTTATGAATATATTCTCCCATACTGTAGGGTACCTTTTTGATCTATTGATGGTTTCCTTTGCTGTACAGAAGCTTTTCAGCTTGATATAGTCCCACTTGTTCATTTTTGCTTTTGTTTCCCTTGCCCAGGGAGATATGTTCATGAAGAAGTCACTCATGTTTATGTCCAAGAGATTTTTGCCTATGTTTTTTTCTAAGAGTTTTATGTTTCATGGCTTACATTCAGGTCTTTGATCCATTTTGAGTTTACTTTTGTATATGGGGTTGGACAATAATCCAGATTCATTCTCTTACATGTAGCTGTCCAGTTTTGCCAACAGCAGCTATTGAAGAGGCTGTCATTTCCCCATTGTATGTCCATGGCTCCTTTATCATATATTAATTGACCATATATGCTTGGGTTTATATTTGGACTCTCTAGTCTGTTCCACTAGTCTATGGGTCTGTTCTTGTGCCAAGAGGAGAGAATTCTTAAGTAGCCTTGGGAATATTTGGGTACTAAATGGTTTCAGGATTTTTCAATGAAAATGGAGCAATGGCAGGTAGACAGAGGTAATACCTGGAGGTACTCCTTCAGAAAAATCTTTCAGGGAACAATTTGAATTAGTTGTTCATGTATAAAACAAGGAAGCATCAGTTCTGCGATCCTCACCTCTTACATTAATGCCTACCTTTACCCATTGTAACAGGCTGTATTCCGATATCAGTTCTAGTAGTTTTGGAGTGGAGTCTTTAGGGTTTTTTATGTACAATATCATGTCATCTGCAAATAGTGACAGTTTGACTTCTTCTTTACCAATTTGGATTCCTTGTATTTCTTTGTTTTGTCTAATTGCCATGGCTAGGACCTCCAGTACTATGTTGAATAACAGTGGGGAGAGTGGGCATCCCTGTCTTGTTCCCGATCTCAGAGGAAAAGCTTTCAGCTTTTCACTGATCAGTATGATGTTGGCTGTGGGTTTATCATATATGGCCTTTATTATGTTGAGGTACCTGCCCTCTATACCCATTTTGTTGAGAGTTTTTATCATGAATGGATGTTGAATTTTGTTGAATACTTTTTCAGCACCTATGGAGATGATCATGTGGTTTTTGTCCTTCTTTTTGTTTATGTGGTGGATGATGTTGATGGATTTTTGAATGTTGTACCATCCTTGCATCCCTGGGATGAATCCCACTTGGTAATGGTGTATGATCCTTTTGATGTATTTTTGAATACGGTTTGCTAATATTTTATTGAGTATTTTTGCATCTGTGTTCATCAGGGATATTGGTCTGTAGTTTTCTTTTTTGGTGGGGTCTTTGCCTGGTTTTGGTATTAGGGTGATGTTGGCTTCATAGAATGAGTTTGGGAGAATTCACTCCTCTTCTATTTTTTGGAAAACTTTAAGGGGAATGGGTATTATATCTTCTCTGCATGTCTGATAAAATTCCGAGGTAAATTCATCTGGCCTGGGTGTTTTGTTCTTGGGTAGTTTTTTGATTACCACTTCAATTTCTTTGCTGGTAATTGGTTTGTTTAGATTTTGTTTCTTCCTTGGTCAGTCTTGGAAGGTTGTATTTTTCTAGGAAGTTGTCCATTTCTTTTAGGTTTTCCAGCTTCTTAGCATATAGGTTTTTCATAGTAGTCTCTAATACTTCTTTGTATTTCTGGTGGGTCCGTCGTGATGTTTCCTTTCTCATTTCTGATTCTGTTGATTCTCTTTTTCTCTTAATAAATCTGGCTAGAGGCTTATCTATTTTGTTTATTTTCTCAAAGAACCAGCTCTTGGTTTCATTGATTTTTTTCTATTGTTTTATTGTTCTCAATTTTATTTATTTATTCTCTGATCTTTATTATGTCCCTCCTTCTGCTCACTTTAGGCCTCATTTGTTCTTCTTTTTCCAATTTTGATAATTGTGACATTGGACTATTCATTTGGGTTTGTTCTTCCTTCTTTAAATATGCCCGGATTGCTATATATTTTCCTATTAAAACTGCTTTCACTGCATCTCACAGAAGTTGGGGCTTTGTGCTGTTGTCATTAATTTCCATATATTGCTGGATCTCCATTTTAATTTGGTCATTGATCCATTGACTATTTGGGAGTGTGTTGTTAAGCCTCCATGTGTTTGTGAGCCTTTTTGCTTTCTTTGTACAATTTAGTTCTAGTTTTATACCTTTGTGGTCTGAAAAGTTGGTTGGCAGAATTTCAGTGTTTTTGTATTTACTGAGGCTCTTTTTGTGGCCTAGTATGTGGTCTATTCTGGAGAATGTTCTATGTGCACTTGAGAAGAATGTGTATCCTGTTCTTTTTGGGCGTAGAGTTCTATGGATGTCTATTAGGTCCATCTGTTCTAGTGTGTTGTTCAGTGCCTCTGTGTTGTTACTTATTTTCTGTCTGGTGGATTTGTCCTTTGGGGTGAGTGGCGTGTTGAAGTCTCCTAAAATGAAAGCATTGCATTCTATTTCCTCCTTCAGTTCTTTTAGTATTTGTTTCACATATGCTGGTGCTCCTGTGTTGGGTACGTATATATTTATAATGGTTATATCCTCTTGTTGGACTGAGTCCTTTATCACTATGTAATGTCCTTCTTTATCTCTTGTTACTTTCTTTGTTTTGAAGTCTATTTTGTCTGATAGTAGTACTGCAACACCTGCTTTTTTCTCCCTATTGTTTGCATGAAATATCTTTTTTCATCCCTTGACTTTTAGTCTGTGCATGTCTTTGGGTTTAAGGTGAGTGTCTTGCAAGCAGCATATAGATGGGTCTTGTCTTTTTATCCATTCAGTGACTCTATGTCTTTTGATTGGTGCGTTCAGTCCATTTACATTTAGGGTAATTATCGATAGGTATGTACTTATTGCCATTTCAGTCTTTAGATTCATGGTTACCAAAGGTTCCAAGTTACTTTCCTTACTATCTCAGAGTCTAAATTAACTCACTTAGTATGCTGTTACAAACACAATCTAAATGTTCTTTTCTATTTCTCCTCCTTTTTCTTCCTTCTTCATTCTTTATATATTAGGTAGCAAATTCTGCACTTTTTGTCTATCCCTTGACTGACTTTGAGGATAGTTAATGTAATTTTGCATTTGCTTCATAATTAGCTGTTCTACTTTCTTCACTGTGGTTTTATTACCTCTGGTGACAGCTATTCAACCCTAGGAATGCTTCTGTCTATAGCAGTCCCTCCAAAATAGACTGTAGAGGCGGTTTGTGGGAGATAAATTCTCTCAGCTTTTGCTTATCTGGAAATTGTTTAAGCCCTCCTTCAAATTTAAATGATAATCTCACCAGATAAAGTCATCTTGGTTCCAGGCCCTTCTGCTTCATGGCATTAAATACATCATGCCACTCCCTTCTGGCCTGTAAGGTTTCTGCTGAGAAGTCTGATGTTAGCCTGATGGGCTTTCCTTTGTATGTGATCTTATTTCTCTCTATGGCTACTTTTAGCAGTCTGTCCTTATCCTTGATCTTTCCCATTTTAATTACTATGTGTCTTGGTGTTGTCTTTCTTGGGTCCTTTGTGTTGGGAGATCTGTGGATCTCCATGGCCTGAGACACTATGTCCTTCCCCAGATTGGGGACGTTTTCAGCAACTACCTCCTCAAAGACACTTTCTATCCCTTTCTCTCTCTCTTCTTCTTCTGGTATCCCTATGATGCAAATATTGTTCTGCTTGGATTGGTCACACAGTTCTCTCAATATTCTTTCATTTTTAGAGATCCTTTTTCCTCTCTGTGCATCAGCTTCTTTGTATTCCTCTTCTCTAGTTTCTATTTCATTTATTGTCTCCTCCGCCGTATCCAATCTGCTTTTAATACCCTCCATCGTGCTCTTCAAAGATTGGATCTCTGACCTGAATTCATTCCTGAGTTCTTGGATGTCTTTCCATACCTCCATTAGAATGTTGATGATTTTTATTTTGAACTCCCTTTCCGGAAGAGTCACTAGGTCCATATCATTTAAATCTTTTTCAGGAGTTGTATTAATAATTTTACTCTGGACAAGATTCCTTTGGGGTTTCATGTTTGTATATGGCGCCCTCTAGTGTCCAGAAGCTCTATTCTGGAGCTGCTCCGCCCCTGAAGCAATGTCAGGGTTCGCAGGGGAGCAGTACTGGTGCCTGAGGGGAGAAAAGAGCTGTTCCCCACCTCCCGGCTGCTGTGCCTGTCTCCACTGCCTGGGCCAGTGAGCCGAGCACACAGGTATACGTTTTTGTCCCAGAGCAGCCGGATATGGATCCCTGCTTTCCACAAGCGGCTAGAATCCCAGTCTCCCCAGGAACTCTGCCTGTATTAACTTTCCAACCCAGTAGTCATGCGAGTTTCATGAAAGAACTATGAAATGTAGGTTTGTGCTCCCAGTGCAGATCCCTGGAGCTAGGTATTCAGCAGTCCCAGGCCTTCCACTCCCTCCCTGCTCCATTTCTCTTCCTCCCACTGGTGAGCTGTGGTGGGGGAAGGGCTCGGGTCCCGTGGAGCCTCAGCTCTGGTACATTACCCCGTTCGGTGGGGTCTGCTCTTTTTTCCAGGTGTGTGCAGTCTGATGCTGTCCTCTTTCCTGTTGCTCTCTCAGGATTAGTTGCACCAATTTTCTAATTGTATGCAGTTTTAGGAGGAAACCTCTGTCTCTCCTCTCATGCTGCCATCTTTAGTCCATCAATCTGGTTCCATATGAATTTTAGAACTATTTGTTCTATCTAGTCCATTGGGAGATGCTTTTGGTATTTAGATAGGGATTGCATTGAATCTGTAGATTGCTTTGGGCAGGATGGTTATTTTGACAATATAAATTCTTCCCATTCATGAGCATGGGATAGATTTCCACTTATTCATATCTTCTTTAGCTTCTTTCATGAGTGTCTTATAGTTTTCAGAAGATAGGTTTTTCATTTCCTTGGTTTATTCCCAGGTTTTTTATTCTTCTGATGTAATTGTAAATGGAATTGTTTTCCTGATTACTCTTTCTGCCGGTTTGTTGTTAGTATATAGGAATACAACAGATTTCTGTGTATTGATTTTGTAATCTGCAATTGGCCTGAATCCAGTTATTAATACTAGTAGTTTTTTGGTGGAGGCATTAGGGTTTTCAATGTATAATATCATGTCATCTGCATATAGTGACAACTTAAGTTCTCCCTTACCAATATGGATGCCTTTTATCTCTTTGTGTTGTCTGATTGCCATGGCTAGGACCTCCAGTACTATGAAGAATAAAAGTTGTGAGAGTGGACATCCTTGTCTTGTTTCTGATCTTAGAGGAAAAGCTTTCATCTTTTTGCTGTTGAGTATGATGTTGGCTGTGGGTTTGTCATATATAGCCTTTATTATGTTGAGGTACATACCCTCTATGCCCATTTTGTTGAGAGTTTTTATCACAAATGGATGTTGAATTTTGTCAAATGCTTTTCCAGCATCTACTGAGATGATCATATGGTTATTATCCTTCTTTTTGTTAATGTGGTGTATAATACTGATGGACTTACAAATATTATACCATCCTTGTATCCCTGGAATAAATACCACTTGGTCATGGTAGATGATCCTTTTGATGTATTTTTTAATTCTATTTGCTAATATTTTGTTTAGCACTTTTGCATCTATGTTCATCTGGGATATTGGTCTATAATTTTTTTTGTAGTGTCTTTGCCTGGTTTTGGTATTAGAGTGATGATGGCCTCATAGAATGATTTTTGAAGTATTCCCTCCTCTTCTACCTTTTGGAATACTTTAAGAAGGATGGGTGCAAGTGTTTCTTTAAATGTTTAGTGGAATTCAGTTGTGAAACCACCTGTCCCTGGATTTTTGTTTCTTGGGAGTTTTTTGATTACCAATTTAATTTCATTGATGGTAATTGGTCTGTTCAGATTTTGTGATAATTTCTGGGTCAATCTTGGAAGGTTGTATTTTTCTAGAAAGTTGTCCATCTCTCCTGTCCAATTATTGGCATATAATTTTTCATTGTAATCTCTAATAATTCTTTGTATTTCTGTGGTATTTGTTGTGACTGTTCCTTCTTTATTTCTGATTTTGTTTATTTATGTACTCTCTTATTTTCTTGGTAAGTCTGGCTAGGGGGTATTTTGTTTATTTTCTCAAAGAACCAAATCTTAGTTTCATTAACTTTTTCTATTTTTTATTCCTTATTTTATTTACTTCTGCTCTGATCTTTATTATGTCCCTTCTTCTACTGACTTTGGGTTTCATTTGTTCTTCTTTTTCCAGCTTCTTTAACTGTGAGTTTAGACTGTCTATTTGGGATTGTTTGTTTCTTGAGGTAGGCCTTTATTATTATGTACTTCCCTCTAAGAATGGCCTTTGTGGCATCCCATATATTGGATTGTTGTATTTTTGTTTTCATTTGTCTCCATGTATTGTTTAATTGCTGTTTTAATTTGATCATTGATCTATTGATTATTTAGAAGCATGTTCTTTAGCCTCCATGTATTTGTAGGTCTTTTTATTTTCTTTGTGTAATTTATTTCTGGTTTCATACCATTGTGGTCTCAGGAATTGCTTTATACAATTTCAATGTTTTTTAATTTATTGATGCTCTTTTTGTGGCCTACTGTGTGATCTACTCTGGAGAACATTCCATATACACTTGAGAAAAATGTGTATCCTGCTTCTTTTGGGTGGGGTGTGCTGTAGATGGTCTCTTAAATCCATCTGATCTAATGCATTCTTCAGTGCCTCTGTTTCCTTATTTATTTTCTGCCTGGTTGATCTGTCTGTTGATGTGAGTGGTGTGTTAAAGTCTTCTACAATAAATGTATTGTAATCTATTTGCCCCTTTAATTCTGTTGGTATTTATTTTATATATTTAGGTGTACCTATGTTTTTTGCATGTGTGTTTGTGTATCTATTATAGGCTCTAGGTTTGTGATTACCTAAGGTTCAAGTATAGCTTCCTGACTATATAAAAGTTTATATTAAGTTGCTGATTGCTGATTGCTGTATTTCAAGCACAGTCTAAAAGATCTTTTTTTCTTCTTCCTCCTCCACACTTTATGTGTTAGATATCATAATCAAAACTATTTAGCTTTAGGAATATTTCCATCTATAGCAGTCCCTTTAACATATCCTGTAATCATGATTTTGTTGTTATAAATTCTTTGAGCCTTCATTTATGTGGAAATTGTTTAATCCCTGTTTCAAATTTAAATGATAATTTTACTGGGTAGAAGATTTTTGGTTGAAGGTCCTTCTATTTCAGTACATTAAATATTTCATGCCACTCCCTTCTGGCCTGTAAAGTTTCTGCTGAAAAATCTTCTGATAGCCTGATGGGGTTTCCCTTATAAGTAATATTTTTTCTCTCTCTGGCTGCTTTCAATGCTCTATCCTTATCCATAATCTCTACCATTTTAATTATTAAGTCTTTGTGTTGTCTTGCTGGGGTTCCTTTTGTTAGGGGCTCTCTGTGTTTCCATGACCTGAATGTCTATTTTCTTCTCCAGAGTGGGGAAGTTTTCAACAATTATTTCCTCAAAGAGACTTTCTATCCCTTTGTCTCTCTCTTCTCTTGGTACCCCTATTGTGTGAATATTGTTTCATTTGGATTGGTCACACAGATCTCTTATCATTCTTTCATTCCCAGAGATCCTTTTTTCTCTCTGCTCTCAGTTTCCTTGTGTTCTTTTTCTCAATTTCCATCTCATTGATTGTCTCCTCTACTTGCAGCAATCTATTGTTCATTCCCTCCATTTTGTGTTTCATTTCAGTTACTGTATTCTTCATTCTGGCATCTCTTTGTTGAAGTCCTCCCTGAGATCGTTAATACACTTCTGCAGATCAGTGAGCATATGTATGACTTCTACTTTGAAATCTCTGTCAAGAAGATTGGTAATCTCCCTTTCATTTAGCCTTTTTTCTGTTGTGTTATCCTGTAGTTTTGTTTGGAATATATTATTCTGCCTCCTCATATTGTCAGAGTTTCTGTGTTTCTTCCTTTGTTTTAGATGGATCTGCTATGCTTCCTGATCTAGAGAGTAATGGCTTTATGAAGAAGGTATCCTGTGGTGCCCAGAACTCAGGATTCTTTCCTCTCCAGTGCCTACTTTTCCTTTGCTGTGGAGCTCCAGCTGCTATTGGTGGGCAATGTGCGGGATTGCCTTTCTGTCTACCTGCAGTGGGTTACGTCAGTCTGCTGATGCTGGTGGTTTGCCTCTACCAAGTTTATGTGATCAAGCAGTGGTTTCTTCTAGGATCATTGTGGGTGGGGCCACCCTCTGCCTGCCTTGCAGTGATAGTGGGCTGCTGGGTTAATGGGGTGGAGAGGGCAGTTGCAGGATGAGTTACACAAGGGCAGGGTGCATAGTCTCATGGCAGTGGCAAGTCACTTGCTTGTGGTGCCCTTGGGTGCTCCACAGTGGCATGGAGTCACGTGGTGGAAGGGCCCTTGGGCTTGGGGTGGTGTGCAGAAAAGAGGGCATCATAAGTCCAATGGTGGGAGGCCATGTCAAGTGCAGAGGCAGTTAGAAGTGCTGCAGGGAAACACTGCTGCAGCAGTGAGTCCTGTGGGTGCCTTCTAGCAGCAGTGAGGTGTGCAGCACCAAGCTTGGCCACCTGTGAGGAGGAAGGAGCTTTTGGAGTTGGCTCCTGCAAGGGTCTCTCCAGTTGGGCTGAGATACAGCTGTTAAAACTGGGAGATTCTCCCTGTGCCTGCCAGGCAGCAAAGATGAATGCTGCTGGGTTGAGTGGGCTAGCAGATGGGTGGAATGCAGGAAGCCTATGTGGGGCCCAGCCACCAGTGAGGGGGATGGAGCATCTGGGGCTCCTGAGAATGCTCAACATTGTGGGCCAAGGGAGGGCTGGAGAGGTATTGTCCACCTGCCTGTTATCCTGCACAGACAGCCCTGTCCAACTTTCACCCCTCTGGCTTTTCTCTCACTGCTGGAAAATCTTTCAAAGTGCTGCCTCAGAGTTTGGTCTCAGTGGGACCATCAAGCTTGCCTGTCCTCCCAGTGTTCCAACTGTCCCTGACGTCCAACCCCTTTAAGCACCAGAACCCAATGCAATGTGGACTCATATTCCTGAAGCAGATCTCCAGGGCCATAGTTCCTGGGTACCTATCCCTTCCCTGTTCCTTTTCTCTCCCTCCCACCTGTGGGCTGGGATGGGGAAAGGGCTGGGGTCCCACTTTGTCATGGCTCTGCCACTTTACCCTTGTCTGTATGGTCTTCTCTTTTTCCCCAGGTGTAGATGGTCTGTTTTGCAGTCTTCAGTTCATTTTCAGGTTTAGTTGTGTTTGTGGGCCAAGGGAGGGCTGGAGAGGTATTGGCTTCCTTTGTGTGTGTGTGGGAGGAGGTTTCCATCTTGCTTTCATACTCCACCACCTTGAGGGTCCCCCTCCCGCCCCGCCCATGATTTTATATTATAACCTTGTACCACTGTCCACAAGGAAATGGATGATGTCTGAACTTATTTAGATGGGGTTAATCAGATTCTCTCCCATGAATTTGCAATTTAGACCCAGAGATTCCATCTAGTATGTTCTGTTTGCTTGAATGAAGTGACATAAACCTGGGATTGGAGCTGCCACAGTAGAGTATGATGCCTGCCTATGTGCTGCCAGAGCTAGCTGAGGCTGGTCTGTGGAGAAAGGGAGAGGGGAATGAGTGAAGTAGACTTGCCAGAGAAACAGAGATGAGGACTATGGGGCACCAGAGAGAGATACTGGGGCAGTGTCTGCCAGCTCCCTGTTCCAGGTCCTTCAGAGGCTCAGCAGCTTTACTCTTTCTGGAGACATCCCTGTGTTCTCTCATAATAAAGCTCCTCTTCTTGCTCAAGCTATTTAGGGCTGGTTTCTGCCACTTGCAACAAAAGAACCTTGACCGATATAGCACTACATGGTATTTTAAAGAAGTCAGTAAGTTAGCATGTGTAATCATAGTACTTTGCCACTGGGACTGATAGATTGACTCCTTCAATCCAGTCATTCTCTCTCCATAAGAGCTTGGATGAAGGCTGTTAACAGTTCTGTGACTCTCCTATTTCTCAGTATCCATGGCTAACCATCCACATTCTGATAGGCTTTTTAGATACAAGGCATATTTTATCCTTTCAGACTAGTCTTGTAATGTTGGGAGCCATTCCTTTTATGGTGACTTTGGATTTCTCTTCCCTAATTCATTGTGTGTTGGCTTTACAATGAACTCCAAGATGACCTTTTAATCCCTTTCATTACCAGATACTGTAAGGAATCTCAATGCAGTCTCTAAACTTTGAAAATAGCTTATGATCCACTTGGCTTGTCTGTTAATGGGTATTAAATAAGCTGAGAGATCTTAACAACTCTGTTGTCTATCTTGTTCTCATCTTCTTCAGATTCCTTTATTGATTTCTTAAGGTAATTCATATGGGCTAAGTCAGTCTTCTCTGTCTCAGTTGTTCCAATGCCCCCATAGTTAGATACCACTCTCTTAATTGCTCTGTTAACCTTCTTGGACCCTACTCTTCAGAGGACTTTCTCTGATGTAGGCTAGGGTAATGAAGGAATTAGGAGAAAAACACACAGACCAATTGGATATAAATACTAGAGAATAGTGGAAGATGGTGGTAGCAAAGAGTTTTGGGGTCTGTAATGGAGTGGCCATTAAAAACAGCAATAACTCAGGTTCTCTGAGGTTGCAGAATCTCCATGTCTGAGCACAGATTGAGGCCCAGATGCTTTCTCTGTCACCATCACTCATCAGTGACTGCTGTTGCCGTCATGCCTGCCAGGAGGAGCCACTGCTCTCCTTCAGACTTGTTATTGCCACCATTTTCACTGCTTTTTCTGGAAGCTCTTCAGTCACAAGTTCTCCAATGTGAAGGACACTTTTGATGTCAGTACCATTTTGGAAGCTAGAACAAACTGTTTTCTTACTTGCATGAAAATTACCAGGCTGACATTGTACAGGCTAAAAATATTCACATAGCAGAACTTCTATAAATAGATCCAAAATACTAAATTGTGTTGAATGCGATTGCACAACATCCATCAGATATCTACATATGGTTTGTAAAATGTGTGTTATGGAAAATATGACCTGCTAAAGTGCTGGGACTTAGAAAGCTGAGGATTTTCATGAGTGGAAAAAACCCTCACAGATAAAGATTTACATAGCTTTACTGATTGAGTGAAAGAGCACAATTCTCTAAAGGTAAGATGCCTCTTTGAAGGACAATTTAGAATATTGTTCAGTTATTATGGATTTTATTCTATGTCAAGCAGTAGTTTACTGAAAGGTTTTTATTTTTTCAATTGGTTTGTAAAAATATTTACTATGTTGGTACTTTTATTATATGTAGAAGATAAATAATTTTTGGTGTGGTCAACATCCTGAAAAAATTACAAATCAATTGCATATTGTTTTGCTACTTGAACTTCAGCCTCTGCTTCTCTATGATCATATTGGCAGAATTGCTAATATATTTCTGATCTGTTTGTCATTACATAATTAACATATAGGATATATAGGTATATATACATATCTATGTCAGTTATCAGAACTGAAATTCATGCCAAATATGCTTGCAGAAAAATAGTAAAACATTAAGGTTTTTATCTGGATAGTTCAAACAAAAGAAGCCCATTAATCAATGGATGACTAATATCAAGATAATTGTGGCAAAGCTTTTTTTTTTACATTTTTAAAAATTTTGTTATCATTAATTTACAATTACGTGAAGAACATTATGTTTACTAGGCTCCCCCCTTCACCAAGTCCCCCCCACAAACTCCACTACAGTCACTGTCCATCAGCATAGTAAGATGCTGTAGAATCACTACTTGTCTTCTCTGTGTTGTGCAGCCCTCCCCATAACCCTCACCCCTGACATTATACACGTTAATTGTAATGCCCCCTTTCTTTTTCCCCACCCTTATCCCTCCCTTCCCAGCCATCCTCCCCAGTCCCTTTCCCTTTGGTAACTGTTAGTCCATTCTTGGGTTCTGTGATTCTGCTGCTGTTTTGTTCCTTCAGTTTTTCTTTGTTCTTATACTCCACATATGAGTGAAATCATTTGCTGCTTGTCTTTCTCCACCTGGCTTGGCAAAGCTATTTTTAAATGTACCTGTGGGATTGAGCAAGTTATTGGTTTCCTTTTGCTATAGATAACTTCAAAGAATATTTATTTGTATATCTTTGTATTATTATTCCAATTGGCTAGCAGGACTACTATATATATACTGTGTATCTTTATGTGGTTTTTGCAGTATCTAGGAACCACCTAGAAAATAGGCAAGTAATGGTGAAATTAGAGGATAATCCTGGAAAAGATAATGAAATAGGGTCTAAGGTTCCAAGGCTGTGGTTCCACAGAGCCCACTTTTTCCTGATCTTTCTGTCCCCTTTCCTCATCACTCTTACCTGTGGAGTTTACATGATAGTAAATGTCTTTTTTATTTTTAAAGATCAGGTAATACTTCCAGCTATAACAAATGATGGTGTGCTTACCAAAAGACATATTCTTCCTTTTCTGCATGCTGTCAAAAAAATGATATTGTAACAATTTAAGAAAAAGGGATGCTTGTCTCAATGGCTTGGATCAGAATTCTTTTTCGGGAGAATTTCAAACTGTCTCCGTTTTGGGAAAATGCCTCAATAAGTTACTAAGCCTGGACATCTTGAATACCAGCTTTAGAAAGGGAGTAAAAATTGCTTAGTTTGGGAATTTGCAGGTTAGGAGGCGAGAAATTCTTGGCTACTGGGAGAATGTTGAGAAGAGAAAGAGGAAAGAGCCTATCAGAAGGGTGAGCATGATCCAGGGATCATGGCAGACCATGAGAAACCATTGGTGGTATATGGCTGAAAGGACTCTGAAGAAGAGAGTATATACAATAAAGCACTCCGTTGAGCTTTCCTGAGGCTGTGCCTTCTGCCTGAAATACTTTCCTGCTCCCCACCGCTACTTCACCATGCCAATTCATACTCATTTTCAATCTTCGTCCAAGAATCCTTCCTCAGGGAAGCCTTTCCTGACTTCCTAGCCTAGATTAGAACTCATTGTTCAGAGCAACCCATACTTTTCCTTCGTAGCCAGTTATTACGGTTTCTATAATCACACTTATATATATTTGTGTGATTATTATGCCATAAGCTCCCTGAGGATAGGGATCGTGTCTATCTTGTTAGCCATTAGAGTCTGCATGCTTAGCATAGTGCCTAACACATACTAGATACTTAGCCAAGAATGATTTTTTAATGACTTAGAGTTATTTTAGAGCCGGAGGTATCACTACAACCCACTGGCTAGCCCATAGGTAAATCCTGCCCACTACTTGTTTTTACATTACCTGCAAGCTAAGAATTGTTTCTGTATTTTTAAATGGCTGGAAAAAAAATCAAAAGAAGAATGACACATCTTGACCCATGAAAATTAAGTTCCACTTCAGTGTCCATAAATAAAAGTTTCATGGGATCATAGCCGGGCATATTCATTTATGTATCTCTATGGCAACTTTTGAGCTATAGCGACTGAGTTGAGTAGTTGTGACAGAAACCATATGACCCTCAAAGCCAAAAATATTTACAATTTGGCCCTTTACAGGAAAAAAATGCTGACCCCTGTGTTAAACAATAGTAGTTCTTGGCTCTGGGGCAGCTTGTGTTCAGAGAAGCACCTGCAGGTGGCTTTTCTCAATTGTTAACAATTTGCTTCTGTTGCTGAAACAAGTGGTGTATTTATTTTCCTTAGCTGGTAGGATAATTAAAGAGACTTTCCTTTGTCCTTTGTTTTTCTGCTCCTCTATCAACAGCCAGAAGCCCCCACAGGCAAGCAGTCATATAGTAGATTCCTTTGCCAGTGGTATGATCATGTAACTGTTTTCCTTCCCTAATTTCCCAGGTTTTTTTTGGACAATTCATGAATTCCTTTCCCAAGTGAGGTAATGAATTGATAGGTGGTAGCAATGGATTTAAATAACATGCCTCATTTTCCCTTTCCTTTAGCTCATAAACTGGGAATGGATTAGAATTATTTTCTGTCTTCTTTTAAAGGGACTATATTGCTTTCCAGTTATAAATTCCTACTTAGCAGAACAAAACTTTAAAATACACATTAAAATCTAACAGGATTTTAAGAGAGTTTCAAAGTGTTTTCATCAGAGTTCTAGACAACCATCCCAACAGGAACAGATGAACTGTTCATTACTTCAAATAATTTAATTAAAACGTCTAATCTGAAAAGTAACCACTGTATATGTTCTTGGCTGCTGCATTCAAATATATTTTTAGCTTCAGAGTAGACAAAGGGGATTGTACTTTAATATAGGTATCTTTCTTTACATTATGCCTTTTACTTCTGAAAAGCTGTTTGCGAGTGGATATAGATCTAAATTGAAAAATATTTTAAAAATTCCCTCAGAGTAACTCACTTACAAAGTAAGTATTTAATCCTTGATTTGTCTTTTCTTTAAGTTCACATTTTATGCAATGGATCTGTTTAAAATGGAAGTCCCCTTCAAATGCTAAAAAGAAAGAAGAATGTTAGAATACTAACTTACCAGCAGTAAGATACTTTGGATAAAGTTAAGATCTTATTGACAAGGCATTCCAATCTATATAAATACTATTAACATTTCTATTAATAATAAAACTAAAAAAATATTCAAGAAGCATTTAGCAAAGGCCTCCATAAACAATAAGAGTTTCTCTTCAAATATTTTGGCAGGAAGCTAAAAAGTCAATTAGTGATGACACTAACATTTACTCATGGGCAGAGTGAAAATTAATAAATAAAAAGTCAAAGAGTTTTTTTCCCCTATGGACATTGTGGAGTTAAAAATACTTTAGGAATATTTTTATTTCTAAGCCATCCTTTAAAAGAGATGAAGAATCATCAGATCAAGTAATGAGTTGAGTGTAATGAGTATTCTAGACTCAGTTGGAAGTTTGTGTAATTCCCTTATAACATCAAATTTATTCAATGAACTTTCATTCTAAGTTACAGTTTTCCCAATTTTGAGTTCTGAAATATTCTGATTTTATGAAATAATGCTGAGAATAAACAGAAGATTTATTTATATTTATATTTATTTTATTTTTTTAAATTTTGTTATCATTAATCTACAATTACATGAATAACATTATGTTTACTAGGCTCCCCTCTTCACCAAGTTGCCCACACACATCCCATTACAGTCACTGTCCATCAGCATAGTAAGATGCTGTAGAATCAGCACTTGTCTTCACTGTATTGTGCAGCCCTCCCCATGCGCTCCCCCATATTATACATGTCAATTGTAATGCCCCCTTTCTTTTTCCCCACCCTTATCCCTCTGTTCCCAGCCATCCTCCCGAGTCCCTTTCCCTTTGGTACCTGTTAGTCCATTCTTGGGTTCTGTGATTCTGCTGCTGTTTTGTTCCTTCAGTTTTTCTTTGTTCTTATACTCCACATATGAGTGAAATCATTTAATACTTGTCTATCTCCACCAGGCTTATTTCACTGAGCATAATACCCTCTAGCTCCATCCATGTTGTTGCAAATGGTAGGATTTGTTTTCTTCTTATGGCTGAATAACATTCCATTGTGTATATGGACCACATCCTCTTTATCCATTCATCTACTGATGGACACTTAGGTTGCTTCCGTTTCTTGGCTATTGTAAATAGTACTGTGATAAACATAGGGGTGCATCTGTCTTTTTCAAACTGGAGTGCTGCATTCTTAGGGTAAATTCCTAGAAGTGGAATTCCTGGGTCAAATGGTATTTCTATTTTGAGCATTTTGAGGAACCTCCATACTGATATCACAATGGTTGAACCAATTTGCATTCCCACCAGCATTGCAGGAGGGTTCCCCTTTCTCTGCAACCTCGCCAACATTTGTTGTTGTTTGTCTTTTGGATGGTGGCAATCCTTACTGGTGTGAGGTGATATCTCATTGTGGTTTTAATTTGCATTTCTCTGATGACAAGCAATGTGGAGCATCTTTTCATGTGTCTGTTGGCCATCTGAATTTCTTCTTTAGAGAACTGTCTGTTCAGTTCCTCTGCCCATTTTTTAATTGGATGGTTCACTTTTTGTTTGTCAAGGTGCATAAGCTCTTTATATATTTTGGATGTCAACCCTTTATCGGATCTGTCATTTATGAATATATTCTCCAATACTGTAGGGTACCATTTTGTTCTATTGATGGTGTCCTTTGCTGTACAGAAGCTTTTCAGCTTGATATAGTCCCACTTGTTCATTTTTGCTTTTGTTTCCCTTGCCCAGGGAGATATGTTCATGAAGAAGTCACTCATGTTTATATCCAAAATATTTTTGCCTATGTTTTTTTCTAGGAGTTTTATGGTTTCATGACTTACATTCAGGTCTTTGATCCATTTGGAGTTTAATTTGTATGGGGTTAGACAGTGATCCAGTTTCATTCTCTTACATGTAGCTGTCCAGTTTTGCCAGCACCATCTGTTGAAGAGACTGTCATTTCCCCATTGTATGTCCATGGCTCCTTTATCATATATTACTTGACCATATATGTTTGGGTTAATATCTGGGGTCTCTATTCTCTTCCACTGGTCTGTGGCTCTGTTCTTGTGCCAGTACCAAACTGTCTTGATTACTGTGGCTTTGTAGTAGAGCTTGAAGTTGGGAAGCGAGATCGCCCCCACTTTATTCTTCTTTCTCAGGATTGCTTTGGGTATTCGGGGTCTTTTTTATTTCCACATGAATTTTTGAACTATTTGTTCCAGTTCGTTGAAGAATGTTGTTGGTAATTTGATAGGGATTGCATCAAATCTGTATATTGCTTTGGGCAGGATGGCGATTTATGATATTAATCTTCCTAGCCAAGAGCATGGGATGAGTTTCCATTTGCTAATGTCCTCTTTAATTTGTCTTAAGAGTGTCTTATAGTTTTCAGGGTATAGGTCTTTCACTTCCTTGGTTTAGGTTTATTCCTAGGTATTTTATTCTTTTTGATGCAATTGTGAATGGAATTGTTTTCCTGATTTCTCTTTCTATTAGTTCATTGTTAGTGTATAGGAAAGCCACAGATTTCTGTGTGTTAATTTTGTATCCTGCCACTTTGATGTATTTTGATATCAGTTCTAGTAGTTTTGGAGTGGTCTTTAGGGTTTTTTATGTACAATATCATGTCATCTCTGCAAATAGTGACAGCTTAACTTCTTCTTTACCAATCTGGATTCCTTGTATTTCTTTGTTTTGTCTAATTGCTGTGGCTAGGACCTCCAGGACTATGGTGAATAACAGTGGGGAGAGTGGGCATCCCTGTCTTGTTCCCGATCTCAGAGGAAAAGCTTTCAGCTTCTCGCTGTTCAGTATGATGTTGGCTGTGGGCTTATCATATATGACCTTTATTATGTTGAGGTACTTGCCCTCTATACCCATCGTGTTGAGAGTTTTTATCATGAATGGATGTTGAATTTTGTCGACTGCTTTTTCAGCATCTATGGAGATGATCATGTGGTTTTTGTCTTTCTTTTTGTTGATGTGGTGGATGATGTTGATGGATTTTAGAATGCTTTTCCATCCTTGTATCCCTGGGATGAATCCCACTTGGTCATGGTGTATGATCCTCTTGATGTATTTTTGAATTCGGTTTGCTAATATTTTGTTGAGTATTTTTGCATCTACATTCATCAGGGATATTGGTCATTAATTTTCTTTTTTGGTGGGGTCTTTGCCTGGTTTTGGTATTAGGGCCATGTTGGCTTCATAGAATGAGTTTAGGAGTATTCCCTCCTCTTCTATTTTTTTGGAAAACTTAAAGGAGAATGGGTATTATGTCTTCTCTGTATGTCTGATAAAATTCCAAGACAAATCCATCGGGCCCGGGGGTTTTGTTCCTGGGTAAGTTTTTTGATTACCACTTCAATTTCTTTGCTGGTAATTGGTTTGTTTAGATTTTGTGTTTCTTCCTTGGTCAGTCTTGAAAGGTTGTATTTTTCTAAGAAATTGTCCATTTCTTCTAGGTTTTCCAGCTTGTTAGCATATAGGTTTTCATAGTATTCTCTAATAATTCTTTGTATTTCTATGGGGTCTGTCATGATTTTTCCTTTCTCGTTTCTGATTCTGTTGATATGTGTTGATTCTCTTTTTCTCTTATTAAGTCTGGGTAGAGGCTTATCTATTTTGTTTAGTTTCTCGAAGAACCAGCTCTTAGTTTCATTGATTTTATATATTGTTTTATTCTTCTCAATTTTGTTTATTTCTCTCTAATCTTTATTATGTCCCTCCTTCTGCTGACTTTAGGCCTCATTTGTTCTTCTTTTTCCAATTTCGATAATTGTGACATTAGATTATTCATTTGGGATTGTTCTTCCTTCTTTAAGTATGCCTGAATTGCTATATACTTTCCTCTTAAGACTGCTTTTGCTTCTTCCCACAGAAGTTGGGGCTTTGTGTTGTTGTTGTCATTTGTTTCCATATATTGCTTGATCACTATTTTAATTTGGTCATTGAACCATTGATTATTTCGGAGCATGTTGTTAAGCCTCCATGTGTTTGTGGGCCTTTTTGCTTTGTTTGTATAATTTAGTTCTAGTTTTATTCCTTTGTGGTCTGAAAAGTTGGTTGGTTGAATTTCAGTCTTTTTCAATTTACTGAGGCTCTTTTTGTGGCCTAGTATGTGGTCTATTCTGGAGAATGTTCCATGTGCACTTGAGAAGAATGTGTATCCTGTTGCTTTTGGATGTAGGGCTCTATAGATGTCTATTAGGTCCATCTGTTCTAGTGTGTTGTCCAGTGCCTCTGTGTCCTTACTTATTTTCTGTCTGATGGATCTATCCTTTGGAGTCAGTGGTGTGTTGAATTCTCCTAAAATGAATGCATTGCATTCTATTTCCTCCTTTAGTTCTGTTAGGTTTTGTTTCACATATGCTGGTGCTCCTGTGTTGGGTGCATATATATTTATAATGGTTATATCCTCTTGTTGGGCTGAGTCCTTTATCACTATGTAATGTCCTTCTTCATCTCTTGTTACTTTCTTTGTTTTGAAGTCTATTTTGTCTGATAGTAGTACTACAACACCTGCTTTTTTCTTCCTCTTGTTTGCATGGAATATCTTTTTCCATCCTTTGACTTTCAGTCTGTGCATGTCTTTGGGTTTGAGGTGGGTCTCTTTTAAGCAGCATATAGATGGGTCTTGCTTTTTTATCCATCCTATTACTCTATGTCTTTTGATTGGTGCATTCAGTTCATTTACATTTAGGATGATTATTGAAAGATATGTACTTATTGCCATTGCAGGCTTTAGATTCGTGGTTACCAAAGGTTCAAGGTCCCTCAACTTTTGCTTGTCTCGAAATTGTTTAATGCCTCCTTCATATTTAAATGATAATCATGCTGGATACAGTATTCTTGCTTCAAGGCCCTTCTGTTTCATTGCATTAAATATATCCCATTCTCTTCTGGCCTGTAAGGTTTCTGTTGAGAAGTCTGATGATAGCCTGATGGGTTTTCCTTTGTTGGTAACCTTTTTCTCTCTCTAGCTGCCTTTAAAACTCTGTCCTTGTCCTTTATCTTTGCCATTTTAATTATTATGTGTCTTGGTGTTATCCTCCTTGGATCCCTTCTGTTTGGAGTTCTGTGTACTTCTGTGGTCTGATCGATTATTTCCTCCCCCAGTTTGGGGAAGTTTTCAGCTATTATTTCTTCAAATACACTTTCTATCCCTTTTTCTCTCTCTTCTATTTCTGGTGCCCCTATAATGCAGATATTGTTCCTTTTGAATTAGTCACACAGTTCTCTTAATATTGTTTCATTCCTGGAGTTCGTTTTATCTCTCTCTGCTTTAGCTTTTATGCATTCTTGTTCTCAGGTTTCTATTCCATCAATGGCCTCTTACATCTTATCCATTCTGCTTATAAATCTTTCCAGAGATTGTTTCATTTCTGTAATCTCCTTCCGGACTTCATCCCTTAGCTCTTGCATATTTCTCTGCAGCTCCATCAGCATGGTTATGACCTTTATTTTGAATTCTTTTTCAGGAAGATTGTGTAGGTCTATCTCTCCAGATTCCTTGTCAGGGGAGGATATCTGGGTTAGTCTGTTCTGTAGCAAATTCTTCTGCCTTTTCATGGCAATAGAGGTAGTTGTAGGGAGTTGGCGCCTGTGTTGGCTGGGAGAACGTCCCTTATTGTTGGTTTGTGGCCTTCCTCTCCTGGGAGAATGGCAACCCCTAGCGGCTTGTGCTGGGCAGCTGTGTGCAGATGGGGTCTCTGATTCTTGTCTGGCTGCTGTGGAGTTAAGCTCCACATTGCTGTGGGCGTGGCCAGCATCAGGCTGCTGCTCCACTATGGCAGAGCGGCGTCGGAGGGGAAACAGGCGTGAGGCTGTTTATTTCTGTGAGGGGCCTCCAAGCTGCACTGCCACCCAGGGCGTTAGGGTGATCAGAGTTCCCTGGGATTCCCAGCTGCTGGGCTAAGTGTCCCAGGATGTTTCTGTCCAGCTGTGGTGTCCCTGTCCCTTTAAGTCTTTCAAAAGCACTCACTTTTCTTTGTCCCAGGGGCACTGCCTGCGGGGACCCACTCGCAGGTTTTACTGTCCTGTTTCCCTAGCATCCAGCACACCACGCACTGTGTGTCTGCGCTCCAGTGCAGATGCCTAGGACTGGCTATTTAGCAGTCCTGGGCTCCCTCTCCCTCCCTGCTCTGACTCCTCTCCTCCCACCAGGAGCTTGGGTGAGGCTTGTATCTTACCCCCTTTGTGAGGTGCTGGGTTCTTGCAGGTATAGATGTAGCCTGGCTGTTGTCCTATATCTTCTGGTCTCTCTTTTAGGGATAGTTGTATTTGTTGTATTTTCAAAAATATGGTTTTGGGAGGAGATTTCCCCTGCTCTACTCATGCCACCATCTTGGCTCTGCCCCTATTTATATTTATTTTTATACCTCAAAATAAAATGTTGTTTAGCCTATATCAGTTCTCAGAAATTCCTTGCAAATTTTACCATTGCATGGAATTAAGAAGTCTGGGAACCAGTTATCTAGACTAATTGATAAGGTAGATTTACAATAAAATATCAATTAATTAAAATACTCTCAGGATAGTATTCTCCTTATTATATTTTCCCTTTGTAGCTTAACCTTTCTGTTTCATTGATCCCATTTTGACATGCATTTATTGAAATCCTTCAGTTATGCCAGCATCATCCTAAGTGCATAAAGATGGATGCAAAGATGCATAAACACAGATTTTTCCCTTGGAGGACAAACCAGGTAAGTGCGAAAGACAAAAAGAAATGCTAAATTCATATACCTGCTATCAGAATAATAGATGTATATATGTGGTAGAGAAATCATTAAGTTGGGGAAGAGGGTGCAAGCAGAGAAGACTTCAGAAAGAAAGTAACACTTTCACTGGGTTTTGACGGACAGGTAGGAGAGTCCTCCAAGTGAGCATGAGAGGATGGCTATTCTACACAAAGGCAACCACATGCCCAAAGGCAATGGAGGCTTGAAAGAGCAGGATCATTGATATTGAAAGAGCAGCCATTTCAAGAGTCAAATAGGTGTGCAGGGAAGAAATCTGAGAGGTAGTCTGGAGTCACATTATAGAGGGATTTATATGTTTGGCTGACATGATAGACTATATTCAGTTTGTATACTTATAAGGTGATTCATTATACTCTTTGGAGAATGGAAATCTATTCTTCACTGCCCCCCTCAACATTCTTCCTCAACATGTAATAGTTACTATAAAAATGCATGATGAACTGAAAATAATTTGCAAAATAAATGGCAACACAATTTTTCTGAGAAGAATTAATTACTGGCTTAACAGGTGGTTCTTTGATATATATTCTTCCTTATAAAGAAACAGGAAGAATAAGTGATCATACTGTATTTCACGCTTTGAAAGAGTTTAACAAAGATCTATATACAAGGATGTTGAAATCTTTGGTTTTATTGGTACTCTGCAGGGATATTTCTTTTTTTTTTTTTTTTTTTTTACTATTTTTTATTTTGGTATCATTAATATACAATTACATGAGCAACATTGTGATTACTAGATTCCCCTCATTATCAAGTCCCCACCACATACCCCAGGGATAATTCTTTTTAAAGAATCTGGATCTGACTTAGAGATGGGAAACAAAGGTAGGAAATAAAGTCCCTCTAGAGGGAAAAGTTCAAGTTGTACATTTCTCCAGTGTTTGAGTTGGGGCTGTTTTCAGTAACAGTGAACATTCTTAAGAATGACCTACTGGAAGCTCCTGATTTGTAGATATTCTAACTTATTCCTCACTATGAAATACCAATAGGTTAGGTGTATAGGCTAAAAAATGATAAATAATCCTATTGTGTGCAAGTGTAAAATAGAGAAAAAAAACATAAACTATACTTATAAGGTGATGGTCTCAGCATGGTTGGTTAATGAAGGGAAGAGAATCTAGAGGTTATTGTAGACTAGTTTCTGGAGTTGTGAGTCCAATATGCTAGTGTTAACAAAACAATCTGGACATCATAAAGCAGGTGTTTTACAAAGAACTTGAAAACATCGTATAGACAGATGGCGAATGAAATCTGCAATTGCGTACACATCTGAAATACTAGATGTCTGTATATCCAGGAGATCATACAGGATATTAGAATATAGAATATTCTTATTCTGACTATATTCTAATATAGAATATCAGAACACAGCAGCAGCCTCTAAGCTTGAGAACATTAAATCAGGAGAAAACCAGCAGTATTTGGCTGTAGTAAAAAAGAAAAAAAAAGTAACAACCAGAACCCAAGCAGAATAGCCTGAACATAGGGGTTTAGGTATGGCCACTTAACAAATAATTTATAATAAATATTTGTGAAGGCCATATAAGTATAACCCATATATTTCCTTGTCTCTTGTCCCCACAAACACCTACACGACCTACACGTTTTTCCCTTTTCTCACTCTTAGATATTAATGGGAATCCCCAAGAGATTTTTCACCTGGGCTCACAGAAAGTAGTTTTATTTACTTAAAAAATGTATAAATAAAACAAGTTTATTTCACCCTTTCTAGCACTCAATCCACTTCAAGATACTGCTTGCTGAGCGCTGACACTCTCTTGGCACTACGGGGTTCCACTGGGCGATCACTGCAAATGCACTAAATATAGTAAGGTCCAAAGTCTCTTAAAGTTCATTGTACTGGCAAAAAGGGGCAGAACGCTTAACCATTTTCCTCTTACATCCGTAGATGGGTACCAAAGCACTAATTGTACCCAGTTTTAGTCGTCACAGCCCTTTCAGTTCTTATGGCTTCAGCGGGAAACGGGAAATCCTACTGCAGACTGCAACAGGCAGCCGCAGAATTTCTCCTCTTTTCACGCGTGAGATTTTGCTGTAGGGTCAAGCTTCCGGTGCCATACTCCCTTTCCCTGAAGGAACAGCCTTCCGGTGCCCGCTTGGGCTCCCCCTGGGCTCCCCCTGCTACATTCCTAGCAAGGAAGACGGACGTCTTCAACTTTTGAGGTTGTCATGAGGGGGATCATCTCTTCAATCTACTCAGAAGAGTAATATAGCTCTTGCGACAAACGCCAAGACAACACAAACGACATGAATTAAAGGGAACTTTTAATGGAAATGAGTTAAATGATTTTTAAAACGGATTGCGAGACAAGGACATCTCAAGGTTTGCAGATACCTTTATTGAAGTTCTTCGAGGGTAGCGAAATGCCAGTGGAATCGACAGAGAAGCGCACAGTGAGTGAAAACTTGTCGAGTGTATCTGGGACTAGAATTTCAGGTATTCTACTCATTGTGCCCACTCCTAGACCACGCAAAGAGGTTTCACAGGATCCCAGCTCCAGTTCTCTGGAGAAAATTTTGAAATTTCCTCTTCTCCCTTTCCGCCTTTCCCCACACACGCTGTGATTTTGTTCACGAGCACTACCAACATTTAAAGGAAAAAGCCTCTAGGAGTGGCAAAGTAGGGAAGATTTTGCGGTTCTATTTCTCAAACCCCCACAGGGAGAGTGATAAAGGGTAAGGGGCGTGCAGGCCAAGTTCTTCCTTGTCCAATCAGATGCACAGGAAGATGTCCTTTTACCAATAAAAATAAAGATCGCTTTCCGGAGGCGGGAGGCGAGCCTTGACTGCCAGTTTTCCAAAGCAACGATAAAGTCAAGGACAGAGAGTGATTGTAGAGAGAACCAACCCGGAGAAGGGGCGGGGTCGGGGGTTGTGGGTGGGGAAAATATTGAGCGGCGTCTGGACTGGCCAGTGGGGAGCGAGAACTGCTGTTCCTGTTGTAGGACTTTCCGCCAATCAGGAAGGCAAAGGAGTGGGCGGGGTGGTGAAGGGGTGGGAAGAGCTCGCAGCACCACCGGGCGTCCGTCGGGCTTTGGGAGAGAGAGAGCAATCCGGTTAAGATCCGAGTCGGAGGGAGGTTTAACCGAAGATCTATTCCGATCGGATTATTCCTTAAAGGGGACGCGCCATTGTCAAGAGAACCGAGTCTGGGCGCCGGAGGGCGGGGACCGGCGGCGCCCGAGGAACGAGGCAGCTGTATTTGGACTGGGGACCGGGTAGGTGCTTCCTGGGGAAAGGCTTCATTTCACTTTCTCTTCCAGCCCCAGGGGCAGGCGCCGGGATGCCCGGCGGCCGCAGCCACAGCCCTGGCGGGGAACGAGGTCGCTGGCCCTCGCCGGCTGCGCTTCCCGGTGGGAGCGGAGAGAGGCGGGCCCGGATGGCCGGCGAGCTGCGCCGCCCGGGCGAAGGTTCCTAACGGACACTAAACCTCGGCGCAGCCCCCGCCTCAACCGAAAACCCGCCGGAGTGGCAGCGTGTCCTGCGGGAGCGCTGCGCGCCGCGGCTCCTCCGCTCCCCCGTTCTGCTCGTGCGCGCCGCCTTCTCGCGCCCTCGCGGGAGCCGCCCGGCGGGGAGGAAGGCGGCGGCGAGGCGGAGGAAGGTCGAAGGCTACGGCTTCGCGGGCCCGGCTGCCAGGGGAGGGCTCGGGAGCAAACGGCGCGGCAGCAGGGGGCCTCGGGTGGGAAGGGGCGCTGGGGACCCGTGGAGCGCGCGGAGTCGCCAGGCTACCCGGCATTGTCCCTCTTTTCCTTTGCTTGCGTCTCTCCGCCCACTGTTGGCGGTCGTGGGGAGGGGCGCGGCCGCCACCGCGGTGCCTGCGCCGCTCGTGGCCGGCCGCGCACCCCCAGACCCGGAGCCTCCCGGAGCCGGAGTGGGCTCCGCGGACGCCGCCGCCGCCGCTCGCCGGCCGGCCGGGCCTGCGGAGGGTCTGTGCTGCTCGCAGTGTCAGCACAGGCGCAGGCTGTCTAGGCGCTAAGCAACTTTTCTCTGCCGATTGATGGAAGTTGTGACTTCCGGGCGGCAGGTTCTTTGAGCTTAGCCTCGTTTCCTGCGTTCTGGAGAGGCTGGTTTCTAGGCGGAATGGTTTTTCGATTGCTGTCGGTCTTGCCTCCCATCCCAGTTTCGTCTCTGGACACCTGAAATCGCTTCTCTCCTGGATTTGCAATTATATGGAGACATTAATCTCTCAGGACAAGATAATTTGAAAAGAAAAGGAAAGGAGATGGTGGTGCTGGTGAGGTACAAGGACTCTACATAGAGCTGAATTTACCTTAACCTTTGAAACCGTGAAAAGTATGACCTCCACGTATTGGCGAAGGTTTTTTTGGAAGGAAGGAGGAAAAAAAAAAGTTGCTAAGGTCTGTAGGACCAAGAAAAAAGACTTGATAAAAATAAACTTAGTTTTGTAAAAGGCTCTTACATCTAGCAGATTTCTTCCGTAAAGTTAATTTCTACTACCAAACTCATAGGCATTATAATTAGTAACAGCAGCTTTTGCTGTTGATAAAACGAGTATAAGAGATTTCTTTCATCAGCATTATTGCTATATTCAACCTGTCAATACTTGCTAAAGAGACCTATTTAGGAAGAGCACATTCCTTGTTAGATACCTTATTTAGAAAAGGAATGTTTTCATAAGCATTCATTTTTGACAGTTTCTTCTTATGCAATACTTTGTACTGGCATGTGCAAGTTACAACCCTATAAACAAAGTAGCAGGGCGTGTGTTATTCTGTAGTCTTTTTTTTTTTTTGTTATAAAAAATAGCGTTCTATCCTGTCTCTTCCCTTCTGAGTTTTTTGTAAGAATACTTCTCCAGAAGAGTGAACTTTGTTGGAATACCTGGCCCTGTGTTTTGTTTTATTTTTTTATTTTTTAAAACAATACTGACAACTTCCCAAAGTGTTCATTGACTAACTCACTGTCTAGTAACTTTCAGGGTGGTGTGGAACAGAAGTTCACCAGGCTCATCAATAACACCAAAGGAGAAACTGTGCTTGGGAAACAGAAAGCCAATTTCAGATGATAATGTTTGAGAGATACTCTTCCCACAGAATTTAGTAATTGTAGACACACAAAAACTTGATCTTTTGTACTAACTTTGATGGTATCTGACATTGTTACACCTAATTACCACCACCGCCCCACACTCCCGAAGTCCTCTTCTGTGATAAGGATGTCAGGCAAGCTTGCTGGCATAATCTTCCTTTGGGTCTCATAATAGAAAGTAGAAGCCTAAAGCAAGTTCCAAGTGTCTGCCTTTGTTTACTTATCAGCTTATTTGAACAATAGAGAAAAGAATTTCTGAACTTTTAAAAGATCATGTATAAAGACAGCATTCAGAAAGAATCTTTGAAATATTGAGGCTGTGTTTCCTGGGAAACATTTTTTTCTGGTGTGTGTTTTGCATTGTTTTAAACACATTGTCATATATACACATTGCTGAGACATTTCTTGAGTTGTGAACTGTCCCTTGAGGTCCTTGGGAACCAGCCCTGTCCTCCATTTCTGTGCAAATTCACTCTATCACAATAAATGTGTTATCTTAGATCTTTGTGACAGAAAGAGGTAATGTTCTATAAGGCTGCTCAAGAGACTTATTCAATTTTTTTAAATACGTTTCTGAACAAATTATACCTGAAGAACAGCAGTTAGTGCAGTGTCTGGGGGAAGATTTGTTAATATAGATGATTTTCGTTTGTAATTTGTTTGTAGTATCTGTTCCACAGACATCTTTTGTAATAGTGGTAACTTACTGTCACAATTAGGTTTAATCTGTCCACATCTGTTTAGTATCTCTTTATTTAAGAACTGTTATGGGCAGATAAGTAGAAATGGATGACAATCATTGCCCTCAAAAGTATACAGTTTAATGGGAAGATATAAAATTATCATCATAGGAAGAAGTATGTATCTCAGTCCAGTAACATGTGCAAAACAGCAGTGACACAGGATTTGTGCCAAAATGGTAAAGGAATAGCAGAAGGAGAGAAAAAAACCTAGGGGACCTGGGAAAGTTTTCATTGATTTATATAACAGATTTTATGGTATAGTTTGAAATAAATTTTTTAGAAAGTCTGTTTGGCGGTTGGCTGTGTGTATTTCTCTGCCTGGACTACTTTTATCTATAAAATATTTTTTTGGGACAGAGCATGTGCTCTGAATTTCAACTATTACATCACTAGAGGAGTCATCCATCTAACCCTGCTCAGGTGTCACTTTGTGTTCTCTTAATCATAAGTGATTGGTCCTCTTACTCCTGTAAAACCCTTTTATAGCACAAGCCATGCTGACTTGTAGTATGGTAATGTGTATATTTCTTCATTGGATTGTAGACTTTGGTAAAAACCATTAATAAAACTTGAGTGTTCCCCCCCCTTTTTTTCACTGTTACTGAAATATTTGAGCAGTTTTATTAGCCCACCATTATTCTGTAAAACTGTAAGCTACAAAGAAGTTCAAATTGTTTATTTGGGGAAAGTGTGTATATGTGTGTTAAATATAAAACCATTTTTTAAATCAAAATTTCACTTGCTCATTGTGAAATGTTGATATAAAAGAAATGTATAATTTAGAAATTAGAAGTGCCTCCATAACTCTGCCTTTTATCACATTATAACCATTGATACTGGTTTGCTGTTTTTTTTCACCTTCTTTTATTACCTTCAAATAGGACTGCCTTAAATTATTCCAGTTTTTCCCCCCTTCTTTTATTACCTTCAAATAGGACTGCCTTAAATTATTGCACTTGAAAATTTTAATTAGTAAGTTAGGTATACTGGGAATGGAGAAAGAGCATCAATTTTATATACTCATTTATTATTAATTTCTCCAGGCTCAGGAATTCTAATTCTTTTACCTTTTCATGAAATATAAGGCTGCCACTAGGGTGTTTGTATTCAAAACAGAGCCTTCATAATCATTTCTAAAATTGATCAAAACCTGTGTCCCTGATAATTTGGAGTGCATATTCTTAGTATAATCTCATGTTTTGATTCTTCTAATCTCTAGAGAGCATTAAAAATTGCTTTGAAACTGTCAACAGACACTCCTCATAGTAGTCCAAGGAGGATAGTAGGAAGCCATTTGTTCATGATCAAATCACATGCAGAAGTTTGCTATGTTGCTCATGACAAAAAAGGAGCTACACTCCAGGCTGATAAATAGGTGATGCAATTCTGTTGTTCTGGGTGCTTCTGTAAGCTAGCCCAGAGGGGAAAAAGGTTTTCCAAAGGTCCTAAATAGAAACCCAGCTGCAAGCTGCCAACTGGCTTAATCAGCTGAGAAATCTCCATTCATTCAGCAGATTTTAACTAAGAACTGCACCTACTATGTGCACCAGGATAGGCATTGAAGATAACGTCTCTACCACAAGTTATGAGCTCCTCTGAGTAGGATCCTCTGAGTAGGGTCCTTAAATAGAGTGGTACCTATGCATTAAAGGTAGTGTGAACAAAGTGCATGCCTACCTAGGTGAATTTATTATTCACTCCTGTGTATTGTTCTGCATAGCTTCTTCCAAAGTGTCCTAAGAAACAAACTTGGACTAACGTAGGAGGTGGATTGGGGTCCATGGAACCTGTTAAATTACATCTGTAAGCTCTAGAATTTTTCTTGAACACTGCCCTTTCTATGGGGCAGAATATTTTTGAAATTATGCAGAGATTGATGTGTCTTTCCTTAAACCCTACAGGGATCGTCCATTTCAAAGACTGCCATTATGTGACTATCTGTAGCCAGCCTATAGTTCGTAGTTTGCTGATAAAGAGTAGTAACACATTCTTTTAAACTCAAAACGTTATAATAAGCAGATGCCTTTATCAGGATTTTGTTTTTATGTTACAAAAATAATTATTTTGGAAAATCACTTGTATTAAAATACAGTGTAAAGTATATCTGACTTTTACAAAATGGACTGCCCCTACCCTCACCCCCTCCTTTTTATTTGCCGGAACGAATTGGATGGTTAGGAAAAGGGCCTTGTAGGACTGCCAGTGATAGAATCAACCAAGCCAGGAGTATCTGACAGAGGGGTACTCTCTGGAGTCTGACCATAATGCAGCAGTTTGTGAAGAGTTAAAATTTAAATAACAGCGTTACTGAGAAATAATTTACATACAATTCACCTATTTACAGTGTACAGTTCAGTGGTTTTTAGTATATTCCAGAGTTGTGCACTACCACCACAGTCAGTCAGAACTTACTCCCCTCACTTTGTCACCTCTCTTAACCTCCCTTCCCAGCTCTGGGCAACCACCAGTCTACATTCTGTCTCTATACATTTGCCCATTATGGATATTTCATATAAATAAAAAATAACATTTTAATAAATGTTAAATTATTTTCTCTTAGTATGTATAAATCCTAGGAGTAGAGAGAGTCCTTTTATGATATGTGTAGTTCTGAGTGTTGAAACAAATTTTTAAGAAGGAATTACCTAAATCCTTATTTTACCTAAGCCAGGAGAGCAATGGCAAAAGAGGTTTATTTTCCCCTCTAAGAATCTTAAGGCTCACTTTAGTAACACATTTTTAGATTCATTTAATTATTTGGTGACTCTCTACAAGCAAGCAATTTATGTCTCAAATTCTATATACTAGACTTATATAAAGGACAGTACTCTAAAAGAAATGAAAAGTACATAGTAAGTTCTGTTCACTGCTGAATATAATGTGATATTTACTTTATTGGTTCAAAATGTACTTGTATTGTGCAACTTGCCATTTATTTGACCAAACAGTACTGCATAGGTGGATCATGGTGAACTTGTATTGTCCCTGCACAGTGTGGGTGGCCTTGTAGGCACTGAACAGTAAGTGCATATTGATTGCCTGATCACTACGATCATAGATATTTTCCTCAGCTCTCTTGGCCCTTATTTCCCATCTTGAATAACAATGGTAGTGAAATAATATTATTGAGTACTCACTAAGTAATGTGATGAGTACTTTTTTTGTACTATCTTTTAAGGTAAAGGGATGCACTTTAGTTTTGAGAAATTTCTGTAATTACCTCCATTGAGTGTAACTGTAAAGGCTTCTGATCATGTCTTTGTCTGTTTTTTTTTAAATTTTGGTAGCATTAATCTACAATTACATGAGCAACATTATAGTTACGAGACTCCCCCCATCATCAAGTCCCCACCACATACCCCATTACAGTCACTGTTTATTAGCGTAGTAAGATGCTATAGAATCACTACCTGTCTTCTCTCTGTTGTACAGCCCTCCCCATGCCCCTCCCCTACATTATGTGTGCTAATCGTAATGCCCCTTTTTCCTCCTTATCCCTCCCTCCCCACCATTCTCCCAAGTCCCATTCCCTTTGGTAAATGCTAGTCCATTCTTCTGTGAGTCTGCTGCTGTTTTGTTCCTTCAGTTTTTTCTTTGTTCTTATACTCCACAGATGAGTGAAATCATCTGATACTTGTCTTTCTCCACCTGGGTTATTTCACTGAGTATAATACCCTCTAGCTCCATCCATGTTGTTGCAAATGGTAGGATTTGTTTTCTTCGTATGGCTGAATAATATTCCATTGTGTATACTTACTACATCTCCTTTACTATTCATCTACTGATGGACTCTTAGGCTGCTTCCATTTCTTGGCTATTGTAAATAGTGCTGTGATAAACATAGGGGTGCATATATCTTTTTCAAACTGGGCTGCTGCATTCTTAGGGTAAATTCCTAGGAGTGGAATTCCTGGGTCAAATGGTATTTCTATTTGAGGTACCTCCGTACTGCTTTCTACATTGGTTGAACTAATTTACATTCCTACCAGCAGTGTAGGAGTGTTCCCCTTTCTCCACATCCTCACCAACATTTGTTGTTATTTGTCTTTTGGATGTTGGCCATCCTTACTGGTGTGAGATGGTATCTCATTGTGGTTTTAATTTGCATTTCTCTGATGATTAGTGATGTGGAGCATCTTTTCATGTGCCTTTTGGCCATGTGAATTTCTTCTTTGGAGAAGTGTCTGTTCAGATCCTGTGCCCATTTTTTAATTGGATTATTTGCTTTTTGTTTGTTGAAGTGCATGAGCTCTTTATATATTTTGGATGTCAACCCTTTATCGGATCTGTCATTTATGAATATATTCTCCCATACTGTAGGATGTCTTTTTGTTCTATTGATGGTGTCCTTTGCTCTACAGAGGCTTTCAGCTTGATATAGTCCCACTTGTTCATTTTTGCTTTTGTTTCCCTTGTGCTGGGAGATATGTTCATGAAGAAGTTGCTCATGTTTATGTCCAAGAGATTTTTGCCTATGTTTTTTTCTAAGACTTTTATTGTTTCATGACTTCATTCAGGTCTTTGATCCATTTCAAATTTACTTTTGTATAGGGGTTTAGACAATGATCCAGTTTAATTCTCTTACATGCAGCTGTCCAGTTTTGCCAATACCAGCTGTTGAAGAGGCTGTCATTTTCCCGTTCGGTATCCATGGATCCTTTATCGTATATTAATTGACCATATATGCTTGGGTTAATATCTGGACTCTCTATTCTGTTCCACTGGTCTATGGGTCTGTTCTTGTGCCAGTAGTAAATTGTCTTGATTGCTGTGGCTTTGTAGTATAGCTTAAAGTTGGGAAGCGAGATTCCCCTTGCTTTATTCTTCCTTCTCAGGATTGCTTTGGCTATTCAGGGTCTTTTGTGGTTCCATATAAATTTTTGAACTATTTGTTCCAGTTCGTTGAAGAATGCTATCGGTATTTTGATAGGGATTGCATTGAACCTGTAGATTGCTTTAGGCAGGTTGGCCATTTTGAGAATATTAATTCTTCCTATCCATGAGCATGGGATGAGTTTCCATTTGCTAGTGTCCTCTTTAAATTCTCTTAAGAGTGTCTTACAGTTTTCAGGGTATAGGTCTTTCATTTCCTTGGTTAGGTTTATTCCTAAGTATTTTATTCTTTTTGATACAGTTGTGAATGGAATTGTATTCCTGATTTCTCTTTCTGCTAGTTCATTGTTAGTGTATAGGAAAGCAACAGATTTCTGTGTATTAATTTTGTATTCTGCAACATTGATGAATTCAGACATTCTAGAAGTTTTGGGGTGGATTCTTTAGGGTTTTTTATGTACAATATCATGTCATCTGCAAATAGTGACAGTTTGACTTCTTCTTTACCAATCAGGATGCCTTGTATTTATTTGTTTTGTCTGATTGCTATGGCTAGGACCTCCAGTACTATGTTGAATAACAGTGGGGAGAGTGGGCATCCCTGTCTTGTTCCCAATCTCAGAGGAAAAGCTTTCAGCTTTTCGCTGTTCAGTATGATGTTGGCTGTGGGTTTATCATATATGGCCTTTATTATGTTGAGGTACTTGCCCTCTATACCCATTGTGTTGAGAGTTTTTATCATGAATGGATGTTGAATTTTGTCGAATGCTTTTTCAGCATTGATGGAGATGATCATGTGGTTTTTGTCCTTTTTGTTGATGTGGTAGATGATGTTGATGGATTTTTGAATGTTGTACCATCCTTGCATCCCTTAGATTAATCCGACTTGATCTTGGTGTATGATCCTTTTGATGTATTTTTGAATTCGGTTTGCTAATATTTTGTTGAGTATTTTTACATCTATGTTCATCAGGGATATTGGGTCTGTAGTTTTCTTTTTCTGTGGAGTCTTTGCGTGATTTTTGTATTAGAGTGATGTTGGCTTCACAGTATGAGTTTGGAAGTATTCCCTCCTCTTCTATTTTTTGGAAAACTTTAAGGAGAATGGGTATTATGTCTTCTGTATATGTCTGATAAAATTCTGAGGTGAATCCATCTGGCCCGGGGATTTTGTTCTTGGGTAGTTTTTTGATTACCAATTCAATTTCTTTGCTGGTAATTGGTCTGTTTAGATTTTCTGTTTCTTCCTTGGTCAGTCTTAGAAGGTTGTATTTTTCTGGGATGTTGTCCATTTCTTCTAGGTTTTCCAGCTTGTTAGCAAATAGATTTTCATAGTATTCTCCAATAAGTTTTTGAATTTCTGTGGTGTCCATTGTAATTTTTCCTTTCTCATTTCTGATTCTGTTTATGTGTATAGCTTCTCTTTTTCTCTTAAGTCTGTCTAGGGGTTTATCTGTTTTGTTTATTTTCTCAAAGAACCATATCTTGGTTTCATTGATTTTTTTTTCTGTTGTTTTATTCTTCTCAATTTTATTTATTTCTTCTCTGATCTTTATTATATACCTCCTGCTGACTTTGGGCCTCATTTGTTCTTCTTTTTCCAGTTTCAGTAATTGTTAATTTAGACTATTCATTTGGGATTGTTCTTCCTTCTTTAAGTAGGCCTGGATTGCTCTATAATTTCCTCTTAGAACTGCCTTCACTGCATCCCACAGAAGTTGGGGCTTTGTGTCATTGTTGTCATTTGTCTCCATTAGTGCTTGATTCTATTTTAATCTGGTCATTGATCCATTGATTATTTATGAGGATGTTGTTAAGCATCCATGTCTTTATGAGCCTTTTGTTTTCTTTGTACAATTTATTTCTAGTTTTATACCTTTGTGATCTGAGAGGTTGGTTGGTAGAATTTCAATCTTTTTGAATTTACTGAGGCTCTTTTTGTGGCCTACTATGTGGTCTATTCTGGAAAATGTTCCATGTGCACTTGAGAAGAAGGTGTATCCTGCTGCTTTTGGGTGTAGAAGTCTGTAGATGTCTGTTAGGTCCATCTGTTCTAGTCTGTTGTTCAGTGCCTCTGTGTCCTTACTTATTTTCTGTCTGGTGGATCTATCCTTTGGAGTGAGTGGTGTGTTGAAGTCTCCTAAAATGAATGCATTGCATTCTGTTTCCTCCTTTAGTTCTGTTAGTATTTGTTTCACATATGCTGGTGCTCCTGTGCTGGGTGCATATATATTTATAATGGTTATATCCTTTTGTTGGACTACCCCGTTTATCATTATGTAATGTCTTTCTTTGTCTCTTGTTACTTTCTTTGTTTTAAAGTCTGTTGTTGTCTGATACTAGTACTGCAACACCTGCTTTTTTCTCCCTATTGTTTGCATGAAATATCTTTTTCCATCCCTTTACTTTTAGTCTGTGGGTTTGAGATGAGCCTCTTATAAGCAGCGTATAGATGGGTCTTACTTTTTTATCAATTCTGTTACTCTGTGTCTTTTGATTGGTACATTCAGTCCATTACATTTAGGGTTATTATCAATAGATATATACTTATTGCCATTGCAGGCTTTGAATTCATGGTTACCAAGGATTCAAGGGTAGCTTCTTTACTATCTAACCATCTAACTTAAATCTCTTACTAAACTATTATAAACACAGTTGGTTGATTCTTTATTTCTCTCCATTCTTAGTCTTCCTCCTCCATTCTTTGTATGTTAGTTGTTTTATTCTGTACTCTTTTGTGTTTCCTTTGACTGCTTTTGTGGATAGTTGATTTTATTTTTTGCCTTTAGTTAGTATTTGGTTGGTCTACTTTCTTTGCTCTGATTTTATTTTCTCTGGTGACATGTTTAGCCTTAGGAGTGCTTCCATCTAGAGCAGTCCCTTTAAAATATCCTGTAGAGGTGGTTTGTGGGAGGCAAAGTCCCTCAACTTTTGCTTGTCTGGAAATTGTTTAATCCCTCCTTCATATTTAAACGTTTATCATGCTAGACACATTATTCTTGGTTCAAGACCCTTCTGTTTCATTGCATTAAATATATCATGCCATTCTCTTCTGGCCTGTAAGGTTTCTGTTGAGAAGTCTGTTGATAGCCTGATGGGTTTTCCTTTGTAGGTGATCTTTTTTCTCTCTCTGGCTGCCCTTAATACTCTGTCCTGGTCTTTAATCTTTGCCATTTTAATTATTATATGTCTTAGTGTTGTCCTCCTTGGGTACCTTGTGTTGGGAGATCTCTGGGCCTCCATGGTCCGAGAGACTCTTTCCTTCCCCAGCTTATGGAAGTTTTCAGCAATTATTTCTTCAAAGACACTTTCTATCCCTTTTTCTCTCTTCTTCTTCTTCTCATACATGTATACTGTGAATATTGTTCCATTTAGATTGGTCATACAGTTCTCTTGATATTCTTTCATTCCTAGAGATCCTTTTATCTCTCTCTGCCTCAGCTTCTCTGTATTCCTGTTTTCTGATTTCTATTCCATTAAGTTCTCTTGCATCTTGTCCAGTCTGCTCTTAAGACCTTCTGTTGATTGTTTCATTCTGTTATCTCCTTCTGGACTTCATCCCTTAGCTCTTGCATATTTTTCTGCAGGTCCATTAGCATGGTTATGATTTTTATTTTGAATTCTTTTCAGGAAGATTAATTATATCTGTCTCACCAGGCCCTCTCTCTGGGGATGTCTGAGTGATTTTTGACTGGACCAGATTCTTCTGCCTTTTCATGGTAATAGAAATGGTCGCAGGCAGGTGGTGCATGTGTCAGCTGAGAGAACAAAATCCCTTCCTGCTTGCTGGTTGCCTTGCCTTTCTCCGCTGCCTGTGTTGATTACCCACACACTGGGAGCAGTTTCTGGGATAATCTCCTGAGCTGCTGTTGGTAGGGTGGCCCTTGGGACAGCCTAGCATATTGTGGGTGGTGGCAGACGTGCTGGGTATGTTCTCCTGTGAAAACAGCACCCCTTTGTGCCTTCCCGACCTTGCTCCGGCTTCCACTGCCTGTGCTGATTACCCTCACACTGGGAGCAGTCTCTGTGATAATTTCCTGAGCTGCTGTGGGCATGGCGGCCCTCAGGATAACCTAGGGCCCTGTGGGGTTGGCAGACTCACTGGTGTATTCTCCTGTGCGAATGGCACCCCTTTGTGCCTTCTGGACCTTGTTCTGGCTTCCTCTGTCTGTCTTGGGCAGTTGTGCGCTGGTGGCAGCCTCTGGGTCTGTCCCAGTTAGCTGCATGTTGGGAGAAGACTGTGTTGTTGCTATGGGCCATTGTGCCTTCTGGCTGCTCTGCAGCTTTGGCGGGTCCACTGGTTTGCTTGCAGCGCCGGCTGGGGGGAATGAATGGTAGACTATTGCTGTGAGGGGCTTTGGGGCTTTGTTAATGCCCAAGGGGTTAGGGTGCCTGAAGTTGCTAAAGATGACCAGCCTGCTGGCCTGAGTGTGCCGGGACGATTTTGTCCAGTTGTTAAGCCTTGTTCCTTTAAGACTTTTAAAAAGCACCCGCTTTTTTGTCTCAGGGGAGTCTGCTATGGGGACCCGCTCACAGTCTCCATCTCGGACCCTACCCTCCATTTCTCTAATATCCAGTACATCATGCAATGTGTGTCTGTGCTCCCAGTGCAGAATACTAGGGCTGGTTATTTAGTAGTCTTGTGCTTCCACTCCCTCCCTGCTCTGATTCTTTTCTTCCCGCCGGTGAGTTGGGGTGGGGGGAGTGCTTGGGTCCCACCGGGTCACGGCTTTGTATTTTACTCTTTTAATGAGATGCTTAGTTCTCACAGATGTAGATGTAGCCTGGCTGTTGTACTGTGTCTTCTGGTCTCTCTTTTAGGAGTAGTTGTATTTGTTTTATTTTCAAAAATATATATGGTTTGGGGAGGATATTTCCGCTCCCCTACTCATGCTGCCATCTTGAGCCCCTCCCCATGTCTTTGTCTTTTTAAGATTATTTTTTAATGACCGTTTCTGATCAGTCCTGAAACACTTTGATGCTACTTTCTTGATCTTGCCAGGAGTTGTCAACATGAGGTTTTCACAACTACATCCTGCTGTTGGATGACAGCATTTGCAAGATACAGATCTATTTCAAAGCATCCATACTTCAGAGAGGTTAAAGTACTGTTTTTTTAAAATGGCACCTGGGAATTGATTAGAAAAGGGATATTATTAGTCTGTTCACTGACTGCAGTGCAGTGCAGTCTTACTTTTTTGGCTGTAAAATATTCACATGTATGCTTTGTTGCCTGAATAGACCTCAGCATAATGTTTCAGCTCTTCAGGATTCCTTGTTTTATTTTGTTCTGTTTTGTTTTTTGGTGTGTCTGCATTTCATGGTAACCTTTAGATGTGACATAAATTCAGTTTAATACTGAGTAATGCTGGAAAGATAATTTAAATGCGATATTCAGTTTTGTTCTCCATTTACAAATTTCAGATGGATTATGCTGTCTATAATACTAGTAAAAGTACTGTTGGTGGCTCCATTCATGTGTCTCGGGTGTCAGAAGAACCTTCAGTCATTAGTTTCAGCCAGCAATATATACCCCACCGTATTTTGTTCGTTTATTGGTGAAACTGTTCCTTTCTAAATCATGTCTCTTAGTATACTTTGAAAATGGTTAGAGTTTTAGTCATATATGTCTTTATGGTTGTTTCACTTTCTCCTGTTGTAGGACTCATGGAGTTATGTTTTTATAGCTGGAATGTCCTTAGAAATGATCTAATACAACTCCTACATTTTTAGATGAGAATGAGACTGTGACTTGTTTAAAGTGTGGATAGAATTGAATTCTTTTTGATTCTCAGTTCAATGTTTTTACTGTTTTAACATTGCTTCCCCAAGTAAAACTTTCAAGGATAGAATCTTAGACTTTCATAGCCTCTGTAACAGAGGTCTGCAAAAATCTTACATCACTCCCCAGCAGTATAAAAATTGTGTCTACATTCCCAATATATGTGTGTATGTCGTGACTATATTCTACATATTATATGCATAATAAGACATTGACAAAAAATGAGATAAAGATGAAAAACGTTTTAGAACAATTTAAAATGTATTATTTCTGTGTTTTTGATTCCACTTAAAATATTAATAGTTAAAATAAGAGAAGTATGATTAAATGTCATCACTTAGAAAGGTTTTTATTTTGAAATAATTATACTCATTGGAAGTTAAGAAAATATATAGAGGGAGTCCTTCAGTCAGTGGCCCCCAGTTATAATATCTTACATAATGTTTTAATAACAACATTAAATCAGGAAACTGACATTGGAACTATACTGTTAAGTTGCCATATTCATATTTCACAGTTTTTAATGCACTCATTTGTGTATGTGTTTAATTCTCTGCAATTTGTTAACATTTCATGTCTAGGTTCATTTAACTGCCACCATAATCAAGATGTAGTACTGTTCCAACACTGCCAAGAAATGTCCGCCATTGTGCCCTCCTTCCCCATCTCCCCTGGCCCTATTTACTGGCAACCATTTATTTGTTCTTTACCTCTGTAATTTTGTCATTTTGAGAATGTTATCTAAATGGATTCCTACTGTATATAACCTTTGAGATTTGAGATTGACATTTTTCACTCAGCACTATGCCTTAGCAAACCATCCAAATTATTTTATGAATCAGTAGTTTGTTTCTTTTATTGCTGAATAGAATTTATTGCATGGATGTACCACAGTCCACAGTTTACCTGTTGAATTAAGAATGTATGAGTTGTTTCCATTTTTTGGTGTTTCAAATAAAGCTGCTATGAACATTTGTGTATAGGCTTTTGTATGAACAAAGTTTTCATTTCTCTGGGATAAATGTCCAAGGTTCAACTCTAAGTGTATGTTTACTGTTATAAGAAACTGTCAGACTGTTTTCCAGAGTAGCTGTATATTTCCACCAGCAAAGTATGAAAGATCCAGTAGCTCTAAATGCTTGGCAGAATTTGGTATTTTCACTGTTTTTAAAAATTTGAGTTCATTTTAATAGTTGTTTAGTGGTATCTCCTTGTGGTTTTCATTTGCCTTTCCCAAGTTGCAAATTGTTTCCCTAATGAGCATATTGGATTGTTTTTCATTGTTGAGCTTTGAGAGTTCTTTACATATTCTACTTATAAGATAAGTCCTTTGTCAGAGTTCTTTACATATTTAATTCGTAAGTCCTTTGTCAGATATGTGGTTAGCAAAAATTTTATTCCCATCCATAGCTTGTCTTTTCATTCTCTTAACAGGGTCTTTTACAGAGAAAAAAGTTTTAAATTTTCATGTAGTGCAGCTAATCTTTTTTTTTTTTTTCTTTTGTCAGTTGTACTTTTGGTGTCATGTCTATGGACTCTTCATGTAGCCTATGTAGCCTTAGGTCTTAGAGATTTTTTCCCCTATATTTTCTTCTTAAAGTTTTATAGTTTTATGTTTTATAAGGTAATCACTTTTATGCCTTACAGATAAAGTACTGGGATTGGCAACTGGTAGTTTCATCTCTACCATTTTCTTGTCTTGCTTGTATTTTGTTTTATTAATAGTATTTATTATAGTAATTTGCCTTTCTTTGCAAAAAATCTTTTAAAAACCCATTATAGAATGACATCATTATTCTGATGAGATCTGCAAATCTACGTAATTAGGCCCATGTAAACTCCTGATGTTGCAGTGTGCTGAGAGGGAACTAACAAGTGAGGATGGCACAGAAAGCCCCTCCCTAGTGTGGCACTGCCACCTTTCCTTTGGGAAACTTAGCTGTTGTAATGTATTGTGTGTTTTCAGTGTCACAAACAAAAACTCTTCTGAGATTCTGAAGCCAGAAGAGATTTAATACAGGTGTTAGGAGCTTACAGAATTGTTAGAAGGGCATAACATCAGGCTTTAGGGTGGCAGTGTAGCAGTAACCCACCCACAAGGAATGCTTAGGGTACATCTCTGGAGCTGTGCTGGAATCTGTTTTGGGAAACATTCATTAGAATTCAGTCAGCACTATTCTTTCTTGCTCTCAGGACCTCTGTCTAACACCTATGTTTTCTCTGCTCTTCCTGGAGAATAATGTAAAAGAGGTGAGTTTTCTCTTAGCTGTGCATGCCAGTGGCTTGATTGCCAGCAGTCATCACTACCTTGGTATTTGTTGAAAATAATTAAAGTTTGGTTTGCTTTATTGTATCCCTTGCATTTTATTCCTGGGTGTAGCAAATTTTGGCATGAAACCAAAAATGAGACATACAGATATCCTGCCAAAGACTGGTTTTATATAATCTGTGATGGCAGTTGACTTAAAATGCAATAAAATAAATTGAGAAATTTTGAGTATGTGTTCATGTTTGTTTTTCTGGGGAGAAGTCCATAGGCTCATCAGATTCCCAAAGCAGTCATGACCCAGGAAGAGTAAAAATGGCTGTTGTAGAGGATTAAATTCAGTCAATCATTTAACAGCAAAGCTTCTGCCATCAATCACAGACCCTTTTCCCTGATCCATCCTGTGTAGCCTTTTTTCAGGAAAAAAAAAGAAAATTACTCCTACCCAAGTGTTTAGGAATGGGCCAAGGAATATCCTAAGAGTTCATTATTAGATGAGAAGGGATCCCTGGGAGTCAAGTATAGCATCCCAATAACTGTTTTTTGAAAATGTTCCCATATGACCAATAAGATCCTGAAAAATAATGGGTTATGTATCAAGATATATTAAAATGTTGATAATCTATAATATAATTCACCTTGGGGAATTTATCTGAATGCTTGAAATAGTTATAAAAAACTTATATATTCAAATGTGGAGCCTGAAGTTGTACAATTTAGGAGGGAACTGACAAACTTAAACTCTGTAATCTGAAATTGGTAAGATATGTAAATGTATTGGATTTTCAGATCTGATAATGCCACCTTTTCACATAATTTTGGCCTTACTTCTTAACATATGACCTCTTCTCATATACCAGAGCCTAACTGGAATGTTACTTAGTGTGTAGAGATTTAAAAGCCTTTTCTTTATAAACACAATCATGCACAGAGACCTCAAATTTAAAGTAATCAAAGGAGAGATGATTTTGGTTGAAGTAGGGGGCAAGAAAAACCTTATGTTCTGTACATTTCCCTTTATTCTCAAATACATGTGCACATCCACAGATACACACATGAATACATAGAGCAGTGAAGGTTTTAGAAACAGGCCAGTGGAGGCTCTGCCTTCTGAATCCTGGTCCAGGTCCACAAACATAATAGTATCTCCTATAAGCCTAGGAGTTTGGGTAAGTTTATTCGAAGTTTCTAACAGTGCCATGTGTAGCTTCCCATTCCTCATGTATAAAATGAGTAAAAGGTGATTTCCCTCAAAGAGTTGTTGTAAGGATTAAGTAAACAGATTTAAAGGAAACACTTAGTGCTTGTGGCAGGCAGAATAATGGCTTCCTCAGAGATGTCCACATGGTAATCCCTGGAGCCTGTGAATTTTGTGTTACATGGCAAAAGGGAATTTAGGTTTCAGATGAAATTTAGGTTGCTAATCAGCTAACTTTAGGGAGTGTATCCTGCATTACCAGGTGGGCCTAATGTAATCACAGGGGTCTTTAAAAGAGGCAGGAGGCAAGGGTGTCAGAACCAGAGAGATGGCATCCTGAGAAGAAATCAACTGGCCATTGATGGCTTGAAGACAGAAGGGGCCAAGGAGTCCACGTGGAGAGCTTCATTAAACTGCCAAACAAGAAAACGAATTCCTGAGAGCTTCCAGAAAGGAATGCGGCTCTGCTGACACTCTGTTGAGCTCAGTGAGACCTCATATGGATTTCTGACTCCCACAGCTGTAAGATACTCAATTTGTGTTGTTGTAAGCCACCATAAGCCACCGAGTTTGTGGAAATCTGTCACCACAGCAATTGATCGCACTGTACTGATACAGTGCTTGCTTAATACATGAGAGCACCTAAACATTTTCTCTCAAAACAGCCTGAATTTGATTGAGCCTTTGTCTACATTAGCATATCTCTACCTAGTTTTCCCTTTTTCCAAAGAAAGATGTCCTTTATCGCTCTTCACTTAAGCCCCAGAATCTCATTTCTTCCACATTTTCCTTTACCTCCTGTAGCTTCATTTCTTTCCTGTCATTTTGCCCACTGCCTTGAAATATGCACAAAGCTGCCTCATCTGGGGAATCACCTGTTTGATCCTGCTTTACCACACTACCATTGCCCTGAAGACCCACAGGATCCTAACAGGTCTTTAGATTTATCAGATAGTTTTCACTTTAATTCTTTATAGGTTTATAACTATTATATGTGATATAAATTAATATAAAAATTGTAGTGCCTACCATTTCAAGCACTAAACTCTGTTGGTTGTGATGAAGTTTGAATGAGAAGGAGGTACATCTCCACAAGATCCTATTGTAGATAATAAGCAAATTGCCAAATAGTTAGCAAGCAATAAATACCAAGTATCAGGTGACTGAGTGTCAAAGTGAGTGGTAGAAAAGAAGAAATATGGGTGGCCAACAGACACGTGAAAAGATACTCCACATTGCTAATCATCAGGGAAATGCAAATTAAAACCACAATGAGATATCACCTCACACCAGTAAGGATGGCCAACATCCAAAAGACAACAACAAATGTTGGTGAGGATGTGGAGAAAGGGGAACCCTCCTACACTGCTGGTGGGAATGTAAATTAGTTCAACCATTGTGGAAAGCAGTATGGAGAACCTCAAAAAACTCAAAATAGAAATACCATTTGACCCAGGAGTTCCACTCCTAGGAATTTACCCAAAGAAAACAACTTCTCAGATTCAAAAAAACATATGCACCCCTATGTTTATTACTGCACTATTTATAATAGCCAAGACATGGAATCAACCTAAGTATACATCAGTAGATGAATGGATAAAGCAGATGTGGTTCATATACACAATGGAATATTATTCATCTATAAGAAGAAAATAAATCCTACCATTTGCAACAACATGTATGGAGCTAGAGGGTATTATGCTCAGTGAAATAAGCCAGGCAGAGAAGGACAAGTACCAAATGATTTCACTCATTTGTCAACAAACCAAAACTGAAAGAACAAAACAGCAGTAGACTCACAGACTCCAAGAAGAGACTAGCGGTTACCAAAGGGAAGGAGTTGGGGAGGGTGTGTGGGGAGGGAGAAGGGGATTAAGGGACATTATAGTTAGCACACATAATATAGGTAGGTTATGGGGAAGGCAGTACAGCACAGAGAAGACAATTAATGACTGTAACATCTCACTATGTTGATAGACAGTGACCACAATAAGGGGATAAGGACTTGATAACATGGGTGAATGTTGCACCACTGTGGTGTTTATGTGAAACCATCGTAGGATAGTTTATCAATGATACTTAAATAAAAAGAAAAGTGAGTGGTAGAAGACAGTAATAGGTATCACAAAGGGCAAAGCAGAGGCTCATTTTAGAAGTAACAACTTCTGAAGGCTTTGTAAAAGATTTTTGAGCTAGGAACATGCTTTTCAAGGAAGTAGGGAAATTGGTTTCAACAAAATAATCTGTTACTAAAAACAGTAAACTTCTCAACGTTTACTAGCTTTTATTTTTGTGAATATATAGGGAAACGTTTTCCTGTTGGACTTAAAGTTAAGGAGAGGCTCTTCTAGTATTAGAAAAACCTGTGAACTGAAATTACAGTAAATTGACGACACAGTTGTCTTGATAATTTGAAGTATAACCCAAGATACCTTTATTCCCTGTGTTGTCTTGAGTGATATGTATTGCTTTTCACTGTATTTTATTTTAAAGCTCTGTAAAAATCTCAGAATATGATTTGAAATCTAGCATGGTTTAATCTGAGTTCATTGTGTTTTATGTCCTAAAAACATTGACTGTGATCACATTTTTAAAGGAAAGTATTACATGGCCTCACTAAAGATAATTATGTTAGACTAACCTTACTTCTTTTTAGGTACCATTATTAGTTGCCAGTGGAGAGAATGCAGAAGATATGGTGTAACCAGATTTCCACCAGACATTCTGCAACATTTCTCTCTGTTGACGAGAGGGAGAATGTGGGCTGGATGACCATAAAATTAGGTGAAATGTGATTGGTTGAGTAGCACCTCTAAAAATTAATAATGAATTGATGACAACTGCAGAAAAATTTCTAGTTACATGCTGAAGGTTACTATCCCTAGTTTTTTATGATGTAAATGAAAACATGGCTACTTTGCTTATCAAATTTTTAGATGAAATGAATTTTTGGGGATGACTTCTGAAAATAATATTTGTCTGAAATGGTGGACCAAGGCTGCATAACTTAATGGAGCTTGTGTAGTCCTATATATGGGTTCAGAAAACAGCTGCATAATTACAGGGATGAGGGAGAGAGATGGTTGAATACAAACAACTTAGGTATTTCAATTGCTGTAATAAACTCAATATGGATATGAAATGTACTGTGAGTACCAGAAAGGCTTTATAGAATCATAGTCTGGACTAATAGGAGAAAGAGGTTCTGAAGAGGAAAGGTATTAGTCTTACTTTATTCTCTACAGTCCAGACTACACCTGGAGTATTGTATTGAGTTCTGGATGTCACATTTGAAAATGACTCAGAGAACAAAATAACAGGTATAGGTAAGGATGTGCAGAAATTGGAACCCATATACATTGCTGGTAGGAATGTGGAATGGTGCAGCTGCTGTGGAAAATAGTTTGGTACTTTCTCAAATAGTTAAACCTGGAATTATGATTTGACACAGCTATTCTACTCCTGTGTATGTACCCAAAATAATTGAAAACAGGTATTGAAACAAATACTTGTACACAAATGTTCATAGCAGTACTTATAGCAGGTTACGGTAGCCAAAAGGTAGAAACCATCCAAATGTAGATCAGCTGATAAATGGATAACCAAAATATGGTATATCCATACAATGGAATATTATTCAGCCATAAAAGGAAGTATTGATAAATGCTACAAGGTACATGAATCTCAAAAACATGCTCAGTGAAGGAAGCTGGACATAAAAGATCACATACTCTATGAGTCTATTGATATGAAATATCCAGGCCAGGTAAATCTGTAGATACATAAATTAGATTAATGGTTGCCGGGGCATAGGGAGTGGGAAGTGACTGCTTAATGGGGACCAATTTTTTTGGGGGGTGATGAAAATGGGAAGTAAATAGAGGTGTTGGTTGGAAAATGTGCATGTACTAAACACCATTAAATTGTATAGTTTAAAATGGTTGCTTTTATATTAGATGAATTTTACCTCAATTAAAAAAAGTGTTAGTACATATAAATCAATTGAATAATATTAAGACTTCAGAAATCTATGCTCAATTGATTTTTTTTTCTTTTTTTGGATAGAGGTGCCAAGACAATTCAATAGGAAAAAATAGTCTTTTCATGCCTTGAGGTCCATGTGCAAAAGAAGGAATTTGAACCCCTTCCTCACACCATATATAAAAATTAAGTAAAAATGGATCATAGACCTAAATGTAGCAGCCAAAATTATAAAATTCTTAGAAAATACGTGTAAATTTTAGTGATCTTAGATTAGGCAAAGCCTTCTTAGATGGGACACTAAAAAGCACAGGCAAAACAATATATATAAATTGGACTTCATCAAAACTTTTATGCCTCAAAGGACACCATCAAGAATGTGAAGAAAATACAGAATAGAATATTTGCAAGTCATATCTAATAAGAGACTTGTATCTAGGATATATCAACAACTCTAACAAGTCAATATTAATGTTAGGAAGGAAGGAACTTGGCTCCGTGTCGCAGGGAAGTCAGATATAGTGACATGAGAAACCAAAGTCAAGAAAGCAGTAAGTTTTAATGAACTCTGCATATAGTTGAGACAGGCTCTGGTGCTCATTCTGAGGCTTCTTTTATGTGGTTTTGGCGGGGCAGCAAAGTTCTTGACTGATAGCTCTTAGCTCTCTAGGCTTGTTCGGATTGGTGAAATGAGCACATGGGCTGTGCTGTGCCTATACTGATGTTTCTTTCCTGGGGAGACCCTAGACATCGCCTGAGTCACTCTTGGACCCTGTGGCTTCATCTGATCAACTTCCTGAGTCATTTTTTGGGGGCCCCCTTTTCTTTTCATCCGGCTCATTTCTGTCTTTCTGCCTAACATTAAGACAAATAACCTAATGAAAAATGATGACTAAACTGGTAAATTTTATGGTATGTAATTATATCTCAATGGAAATTGTTAAAAAGATGAATCAAGTATGTTTAGAGGCGATTTCTAGTCTTACGGGATTCAAAGTTGAGATCCTACTCTTTTTACTGCTTCTCTTTTTCCCTTTTTCCCTCCCCCACTCCATTTGCCAACTTCTATCAGTTTTACTTTTTATACTGACAAGGTTGAAAGCATTTACATTCTGTTCTGTAGCCTTAATGAACTCTTCTGTTGGTCATGTGCCTTATAATTATTCAAATATTCATTGCAGAGTGGAGTAGTGAGTTATGATGACATTTCCTTCTTTACACGCCAGTGCCATAACCCCATGTCAGTTGAAGGATGATGTCTCTAGTATGAAAGACAAATGGGCTCTCTTTTCCTGTAATCCATCAATTGCTCAAAATCATGTCATATATATATTTTCACACTTGAGCCATGACTTCCTTGAATAGCTTTTGTTGTTTTTATTGGTGTATCATTTTGGGTGTGTAATTCCAGGGGGAATATATTTTCCCAGCCCGGGGCAAAATACCCTTGAAACTGAAATCAGTCAAAGGAAGAAATAAAGTGGGAGAAACCCATTTATTGCTTACAAGCAGTCATCCATTTCTGCTCACCTGTGCCTCTTGCGACCCAATTGCAAAAAGGGACCCGACCCAAGCTCCCTGGTCCACGCTTGCCCTGGCTCCCCATTCCCCTTGTAATCACCTATTCATATGGAGATGGCTGCTTTTCTTCATCCCTTGGAAACGCCTATTGTTATAGAGATGCATTAAGGCATCTTGATCTCAGGTGAGATATTCTGGAAATACTGCAATTTTACAGATGACATATCTGTATGTCCTGACCTTATGCCAGTTGCCACTTTAGTTCTAAACACCATTTTCTCACAGGCAGAAAGAAGGGGAGAGGGTGGGTGCTGCTGCTTTTGAATCCTCCCCCTTTTAAAACATACTTAAAATTTTTTTAAACATAAAATTGTGAGAATAGTAATGTGAACCCCTGTCTAACTTTCCTAGATTCATCAGTTATAAACAGTTTGCTATACTTGCTTTTCCTTTCTTTACCTTTGCCTATATATCTAGATCTGTAGCTGTTTTTATTTTGGCAGATCTTTTGAGAGAAAGTTGAAGAGATCATGACTCTTTATTTACCCTTATGTACTTCACCACATATCACCCAAGAAAAGGACTTTCTCAGGTGATAGTGGAACAGTGATTAAATTCAGGAAATTTAACATTAATTGTCACAGGTTGAGTTCTTTGAGAGACAGGTGGAGCTGTCAGGTTGTGATGGTTCCCTGTCTGCCAGGACAAGGAACAGATGTGGAGTCCAGGTTGTCCATTAGAGGAGTTCCATACTGGGCAGAAATTGCTTGGCCTGTACCTGGACTTTCTCAGTTATGGGTTGGGAGCTGTCCAGAGAATATTGAGAGCCTCTCTTGGAAGTTGAGGCCAACTCTGATGAAGCTGACAGCTGAACCATACCACTCACACCCTCACACTTGGTCGTCATTTGGATATAAGTGGTACATCTCCATGTCTACCCAGCACAATAAATACCATTATCTAATATACAGCCCATATTCATATCCACCAATTGTCCAGTAATACTCTTCATAGCAAATTTCTCCCCATCAGATCTTTTTATCTTGGAGGAAAATGTTTTAAGAAGCTCCCCAGATGACTTCCCTGTGTATATCATTTGCCTGAAGCAAGTGGCTTGTTCATGGTGGAATGGGAGCACTTACTTGCTCAGGCCAGTAGCTGGCAAAGGTGAATGGGATTCTCAGGCTTAGTTTAGAGCAGCAAGTGATTCATCCCATGGGTCTGGGGGAGGGGCTACCTTCTCTAATCCTGTGCTTGTCACCTGATACTTTAAACAAAAATTAGGTTTCTTTATGAAAGAATAAGGGAGGAAAGCTGTGGGTTAATGATCAGCATTTTGCTGGAGTTTTCTGTTCCATGTCTCTTTCTTTTCTATTGAGAAAAGAAACATGCTGTCATTATAAGCCAGCCTCTTAGTTATTCTGTCTTTTGAACAACCCATCTTTTCTTCTTTTCATGGAATTCACTAATTTTCTGTCTTAATAGGATGAATTATTGTCTAGTCTTACTACACAGCTGCCATCTGGGACTTCTTTTTCATTTCACCCTTGGATCATTTCCACTGTTTCTTGTGTTCCCACATCTACTATATTGGTTTTCATCATTGTTTGCTAGAGAATACCCTCAAGTAATGTCCTTACATGTCTGAAGTCTTTTTATTCTGTCTTATCACTTGATTGATCATTTGGATATAAAAGGTCAAAGTTATTTCACTCTGGAAATTTTGAGACATTGCACTTTTATAATGAGAGTTTCTGAATTTAGATTCTAAATTCTTGTTTTTTCCTCAAATTAAAATCTTTTCTTGGTTGTGACATTTCACAAAATTTGTCTTTTTTCATGGGACAGAGGGTAGGTTGCTTATTCATCACCTGACTCCCTGTCTTATTCTGTACCTGTACCTTTATTACTGACCTTACTTCTTTTATTCTGGGTCATTTTAATATTGATTTCGGTGGTTCCTGCAATACCTTTGGCAGGTCCTGCACGTGTTAGTAATTTCTCCCTTTCCTTGATAATAGAAGCCCAGTTTGTTCAGATGTTTACTGCCCATGTGCTTTATGGGCTGCCCCGCACTCAGCCCAAGGGGGGAAATTCATGAATGTCACTCAGTTTAAAGTCAGTTGTGTCAGTTCCATTTTCCTTGACAATGATGGTTAGGCATAGTGATACATAAGGGAAGGGGAAGTCTGCTGGGACTCTGGTTTCCTGCAATATATGAAGGTACAGCCCTTCTTTTGGGTATTGTCATGTGAGCTGATCATACTTGGAACTGCTGCAGCCATCTTGTGTTATTGAGGAAAAGATAATGAATGTCCCTCAACTCAAAATTAACTTATCTAAAATTGAACCCCTTATTGCCAGTCCTCCCTCCCCCCATTTTTCAGTCCATCTTTCTAGTTGCTAAGGCCAAAAATCATGGCATTCTTTTTTTTTTATTAAGGTATTGTTGATACACAATCTTAATGAAGGTTTCACATGAGCAACATTCACCCATATTATGAAGTCCCGTACCCACCCCCCATTGCAGTCACTGTCCATTGGCGTAGTAAGATGCTATAGAGTCACTACTTGTCTTTTCTGTACTATACTGATCATGACATTATTCTTAACTTTACTCTTTGTCTAACACCCCATGTTCTATTAGAAGATCCTATCAACTTCCCTTTCAGATTTTATTTACAGTCTTATTACTTTTTCCTATTTATACCACTACCACACTGATCCAAGGCACTACCATTTCTTGCCTAGGTTACTGCAATAGAGCAGTACCTATCCAGGGAATTTTCTTTGGGCTCAGCTGGACAGACCTATGGATTGCCATTGATCACACTTGACATCATGTTCACTTGGGAGGATAGGGGATAGGAAAGAGCTTACCATCAGGGAAGCATCAGATGTTCTGTTTGGAAGTGTTCCCTGTAGCAGTCCACAAAGAGAATAGCCAGGACTATTTTCTGAGCCTCTCTTCTCCTTCCAGGTGATGTTAGGTGTGAATAATGAGGCTAACATGAGTGAGTGTGTGGCTAACCTGGCTTAGGAGCACCATGTTCCACAGAGCCATTATCTTGTATAACAACCCATGAGCATAGCTTCCCTTCTAGTACATGCCCAATTATAGGAGTCACCACAATGAGAGAAGGCCAGAGTTATGGCTACTCACCAAGAAATTCACCAATGGGTCATTTTTACTATAGCAATGTTGACTAGTGATACAGCTGACCTTCTATCTGTATGGTTTCTGGGGGACCAGAGCTAGAAAGGTCCACTGAATCCCAAGAGCAATTGCTCATGCTGAAAGACAGGGTTTCGCCAATACTTGAGTCATAAATAGCCTTTAACAGAAAGGTCCCCTGCTTCTGTGTGTTCCCTGTGCACTCTGTTCTAGGCATTGTAGCCAGAGCAATCCTTTCAAATGTATGACAATCATGTTACTCTTCTGCACTTATTACCTCTTTCCAAACTATTCTTTCTTCATTCATCTGCTCTAATCACCCTTGTTCTTTCTTCAGTGTGCCAGTCTTGTTTCCACTTTAGGGCCTTTGTATTGGCCCTTCCCCATGGCTGGAATGTGCTTGTTCCTGATAACCAACTGGCTGACTCTTTTTCCAAATCTTTGCTCAGATGTCACCTTTCAATGAGCTGTATTCTGACTGTTAAAAATTGCAATCCCTACCATCCCTGGCACTTGCCATTCCATGATTCTTTCTCCCTTTTTTTTTTCAAAGCTTCCCACACCTTTTCATACTCTGTAATTTACTTATTATATAAAGTGTTTGTTGTCTTCCACTGTTAACATGTAAGCTACAAGAGGGCAGGGTTCTTTTGTCTGTTTTGTTCATTGACATATCCCAACTGCCCAGCACAGTGCCTGACACATGCTTATGTGTTTAAATGAGTGGGCGCACTTTTACAAAGGGCTTACTGTGTGCTGAGCAATTTAACATATAGTAATTAATTAATCTTCATGCAAACCTCTTGAAATAGGTCCTTCTACTGCTTCTTTTTTAATGAGCTTGGAAACACAGGATAAGAAACTTACTTCATGTTGCATAGCTTGTAAGTGATTCCTCACAGGCTGGCTGTAGAGCTCTTAGTGGATATATGCATCTTTCTGTATACATAATTGCAAACCTACTTTTGATTATTTCTTTGGGTAAAATTTCCTTTATTAGGTTAGGGGTATGGACATTTTAATGTCTTAACATATATAGGTCAATTATTTTCTAGGATCCCATCCATCACAGGTGAATGCGTTTTTTTTTTTTAAAAATATTGCGGTGATTTGATTGCCTTCTAGTTGTCTTCTTTTTCTGATAATGAACTCTTACAGTGTTCCCTAGTATTTCTCTATATACTTGGGTGACAAATTATTTTCCTTTTATGTCTCTGGAAAGGGGCAACACACCCAGGATGAAATTAGGGAAGGTTTCCTGATTAATGGCAGCAGAAACCTCAGTGTTAAATAATGGGTGAATGTCTTGATTTAACTAACCCCTGAGAACTTGTCATTCTCAGTCTGTTCTGGGTCATGGGTCCCCTTTGAGAATCTGATAAGAACTGTAGACCTCTCATTAGAAAAATGTCTATTAACACATAACTTAAAATTTTTCATACAACTTACTGTATTGTATATTGGTTTCCACCACAGGCCATGTAAAACCAGTCTGCAAAGGTTTCTGTAAGTCTCATTTTTGTTTTTGTGTGTAATTATTTGCTATATTGAGGAACAAAATCCAAAATACTTGATAAAACAAAGTAAACTTTAGTTATTTTCTAAATGTAATGGGAAGGCTGGTTTATAATAAGTTGGAATTGTGGCATTGCCTTTGATATAGTGATATATATATATGCCACTTTTTAAATTTCCAAAAATGTTTACCTTTTGGCTTAATGGCAACCAAAGCTGAAAACCTGATTTGTAAGATACGTGGAAACAATTGGAGTTAGAGCCAGATCAGGTAAGAGGTTTTTTTAAAAAATTAAAAATAAAAAAACCCTTATATTTTAATAGACATTATTTATTTTTTATGAAGACTTTTTAAAGAGCCGTTACTGAGTCACAGCGAAATTGAGAGGAAAGTATAGATTTCTCATGTACCCACTGTTCCCACTTACATAGAGCCTACCCCATTATCAACATTCCACCCCAGAGTCATACATTTGTTTCATTCATGTATTCACATTGTCACATCATAATCACCCAAAGTTCCTAGTTTACATTATGGTTCAGTTTTGCTATTACACATTCTGTGGGTTTGGATAAATGTATAATGACATGTATTTGTCATTATAGTACCATACAGAGGATTTTCACTGCACTAAAATCTTCTGTATTCTACCTGTTCATCCCCTCTTCCTTAAACCCTGGCAACCACTAATCTTTTTACTATCTCCATAGTTTTGCTTTATCCAGAATGTCATATAGTTGAAGTCATAGAGTATGTTGCTTTTTCAAATTTGCATGTCTCACTGAACATTATGTATTTATGTTACTTAATGTCTTTTCCTGGCTTGGTGGCTCATTTCTTTTTAATGCTAAATAATATTCCTTGGTCTGGATGTACCACAGTTTGTCCATTTGCATTCCAAGGAACATTTTCATTGTTTCCAAGTTTTGGGAGTTATGTATATCTGCCTTAAACATCCATGTGCATGTTTTTATGTGGAAATATTTTCAACTCGTTTGGGTAAATACCAGAGAGTGCAATTGTTGTGTCATATGGTAGGACTATGTTTAATTTTGTAAGAAAACATCAAACTGTTTTCTAAAATGGTATACCATTTTGCATTCTGCCAGCAATGAATAAGAGTTCTGGTTGCTTCACATACTCCCAGAATCTGTTGTTGTCTGTGTTCTACATTTTGGCCATTCTAAATGTGCAGTGATATCTTGCTGTTTTAATTTGCATTTCCCTGATGGCATAAGATATGGGACATCTTTTCAGATGCTTATGTGTGATCTATCTTCTTTGGTTAGGTGTCTATTAAGGTCTTTGGGCCATTTTGAAAATTGGGTTTGTTTTCTTACTCAGTTTTAAAATTTCTTTGTATAATTTGGAAAACAATTTTTTATCAGATTTGTTTTTTGCAAATATTTTCTCCTAGTCTGTGACTTGTCTTCTCATTCTCTTGTCATTGCCTTTTGCAGAGCAGATGTTTTTCATTTTAATAAAGTCTAGCTTATCAATTGTTTCCTTCCTGGATTGTGCCTTTGGTGTTGTATGTAAAAAGTCATCTCCATATCTCAGGTCATCTAGGTTATCTTCTGTGTTGTGTTCTAGGAGTTTTATAGTTTTGTATTATACATTAAGGCTTATGATCCACTTTGAGTAAATTTTTTGAAGGGTGCAAGGTCTGTGTTTAGATTCATTGTCTTGTATGTGGATGTCCTGTTGGACAGCCCCATTTGCTGAAAAGACTGTCTTTGATACATGGGATTGCCTTTGTTCCTTTGTCAAAGATCAATTGCCTATATATATATTTCTTGAATTTATTTTAAATTAATTTTTTTGGCATCATTAATACACACTTACGTGAACAACATTGTGGTTACTAGATTTCCCCCATTATCAAGTCCCTACCACATACCCCATTACAGTCACTGTCCATCAACATAGTAAGATGCTTATAGAATCACTACTTGTGTTCTCTGTGCTATACTGCCATCCCTATGCTGCCCCCCACCACATTATGTGTGCTAATCGTAATGCCCCTTATACCCCTTCTCCCTCCCTTCCCACCCATCCTTCCCAGCCCCTTTCCTTTTGGTAACTGTTAGTCCATTCTTGGGTTCTGTGAGTCTGCTGCTGTTTTGTTCCTTCAGTTTTTGCTTTGTTCTTATGCTCCACAGATGAGTGAAATCATTTGATACTTGTCTTTCTCCACCTGGCTTATTTCACTGAGCATCATACCCTCTAGCTCCATCCATGTTGTTGCAGATGGTAGGATTTGTTTTCTTCTTGTGGCTGAATAATATTCCATGTGTATATGTACCAATCTTCTTTATCCATTCATCTACTGGTGGACACTTAGGTTGCTTCCATTTCTTGGCTATTGTAAATACTGCTGTGATAAACATAGGGGTGCATATGTCTTTTTCAACCTGGGCTCCTGCATTCTTAGGGTAAATTCCAAGAAATGGAATTCCTGGGTCAAATGGTATTTCTGTTTTGAGTTTTTTGAGGAACCTCCATACTGCTTTCCACAAAGGTTCAATCAATTTACATTCCCACCAGCAGTGTAGTAGGTTTGGTTCCCCTTACTCCACAACCTCGCCAACATTTGTTGTTGTTTGCCTTTTGGATGTTGGCCATCCTAACTGGTGTGAGATGATATCTCATTGTGGTTTTAATTTGCATTTCTCTGATGATTAGTGATGCGGAGCATCTTTTCATGTGCCTGTTGGCCATCTGAATTTCTTCTTTGGAGAAGTGTCTGTTCAGATCCTGTGCCCATTTTTTAATTGGATTATTTGCTTTTTGTTTGTTGAGGTGCATGAACTCTTGATATATTTTAGAAGTCAACCCCTTATTGGATATGTCATTTATGAATATATTCTCTCATACTGTAGGATGCCTTTTTGTTCTACAGATGGTGTCCTTTGCTGTACAGAAGCTTTTTAGTTTGATATAGTCCCACTTATTCATTTTTGCTTTTGTTTCCCTTGCCTGGGGAGATATGTTCATGAAGAATTTGCTCATGTTTATATTCAAGAGAGTTTTGCCTATGTTTTGTTCTAAGAGTTGTATTATGGTTTCATGACTTACATTCAGATCTTTGATCCATTTTGAATTTACTTTTGTGTATGGAGTTAGACAATAATACAGTTTCATTCTCTTACACATATTTGTCCAGTTTTGCCACACTAGCTGTTGAAGAGGCTGTCATTTCCCCATTGTATGTCCATGGCTCCTTTATCATATATTAATTGTCCATATATGCTTGGGTTAATATCTGGACTCTCTGTTCTGTTCCACTGGTCTATGGGTCTGTTCTTGTGCCAGGAGTAAATTGTCTTGATTACTGTGGCTTTGTAGTAGACCTTAAAGTTGGGAAGCAAGATTCTCCCTGCTTTATTCTTCCTTCCCAGGATTGCTTTGGCTATTCGGGGTCTTTTCTGGTTTCATACGAATTTTTGAACTATTTGTTCCAGTTCGCTGAAGAATGCTGTCAGTATTTTGATAGGGATTGCATTAAATCTGTAGATTGCTTTAGGCAGGATGGCCATTTTAACAATATTAACTATTCCTACACAAGAGCATGGGATGAATTTCCATTTATTAGTATCCTCTTTAATTTCTCTTAGGAGTGTCTTGTAGTTCTCAGGGTATAGGTCTTTCACTACTTTGGTTAGCTTTATTCCTAGGTATTGTATTCTTTTTGATGCAGTTGTGAATGGAATTGTATCCCTGATTTCTCTTTCTGCTAATTCATCGTTATTGTATAGGAAAGCAACAGATTTCTGTGTATTAATTTTGTATCCTTCAACTTTGTTGAATTCAGATATTAGATCTAGTAGTTTTGGAGTGGATTCTTGAGGGTTTGTTATGTACAATATCGTGTCATCTGCAAACAGTGACAGTTTGACTTCTTCCTTACCAATCTAGATGCCTTTTATTTCTTAGTGTTGTCTGATGGCCGTGACTAGGACCTCCAATACTATGTTGAATAGAAGTGGGGTGAGTGGGCATCCTTGTCTTGTTCCCAATCTTAGAGGAAAGGCTTTCAGCTTCTCACTGTTAAGTATGATGTTGCCTGTGGGTTTGTCCTATTTGGACTGTATTATGTTGAGGTACTTGCCCTTTATACCCATTTTGTTGAGAGTTTTTATCATGAATGGATGTTGAATTTTGTCAAATGCTTTTTCAGCATCTATGGTGATGATCATGTGGTTTTTGTCCTTTTTGTTGATGTGGTGGATGATGTTGATGGATTTTTTATTATTGTACCATCCTTGCATCCCTGAGATGAATTCCACTTGATTATGGTGTATGATCCTCTTGATGTATTTTTGAATTCGGTTTGCTAATATTTAGTTGAGTATTTTTGCATCTGTGTTCATCAGGGATATTGGTGTGTAATTTTCTTTTTTTGTGGTGTCTTTGGCTAGTTTTGGTATTAGAGTGATGCTTGCATCATAGAATGAGTCTTTAAGTATTCCCTCCTCTTCTATTTTTTGGAAAACTTTACGGAGAATAAGTATTATGTCTTCTGTATATGTCTGATAAATGGATTCAGTGGTGAATCCATTTGTCTTGGGGTTTTGTTCTTGGGTAGTTTTTTGATTACCACTTCAATTTTGTTGCTGGTAATTTGTCAGTTTAGATGTTCTTTTTCTTCCTTGGTCAATCTTGGAAGGTTCTTTTTTTCTAGGAAGTTGTCCATTTCTTCTAGTTTATCCAGTTTGTTAGCATATAGATTTTCATAGTATTCTCTAATAATTCTTTGTATTTCTGTGGGGTCTGTCGTGATTTTTCCTTTCTCATTTCTGATTCTGTTTATGTGTGTAGATTCTCTTTTTCTCTTAAGTCTGGCTAGGGGTTTATCTATTTTGTTTATTTTCTCAAAGAACCAGGTCTTGGTTTCATTGATTTTTTTTCTATTGGTTTAGTCTTCTGAATTTTATTTATTTCTTCTCTGACTTTGGGCCTCATTTGTTCTTTTTTTTTCAGTTTCAATAATTGTTAATTTAGACTATTCATTTGGGATTGTTCTTCCTTCTTTAAATAGGCCTGGATTGCTATATACTTCCCTTTTAGAACTGCCTTTGCTGCGTCCCACAGAAGTTGGGGCATTGTGCAATTGTTTTCATATGTCTCCATATATTGCTTAATCTCTGTTTTAAGTTGGTCATTGATTCATTGATCAATTAATTTGGTCATTGATCCATTGATTTTTAGGAGCATGTTGTTAAGCCTACTTGTGTTTGTAAGCCTTTTTGTTTTATTAGTACAATTTATTTCTAGTTTTATACCCTTGTGATCTGAAAACCTTGTTGGTAGAATTTCAATCTTTTTGAATTTACTGAGGCTCTTTGTGTGGCCTATTATGAGGTCTATTCTGGAAAATGTTCCATGTGCACTTGAAAAGAATGTGCATCTTGCTGCTTTTGGGTGTAGAGTTCTGTAGATGTCTCTGAAGTCCATCTGTTCTAGTGAGTTGCTCAATGCCTCTGTCTCCTTACTTATTTTCTCTCTGGTTGATCTGTCCTTTGGAGTGAGTGTAATGTTGAAGTCTCCTAGAATAAATCCATTACATTCTATTTCCTCTTTTAATTCTGTTAGTATTTATTTCACATATGTCGGTGCACCTGTGGTGGGTGCATGTATATTTATAATGGTTATATTCTTCTTGTTGGATTGACCCCTTTATCATTATGTAATGTCCTTCTTTGTCTCTTGTTACTTTCTTTGTTTTAAAGTCTATTTTGTCTGATACAAGTACTGCAACACCTGCTTTTTTCCCCGTTAGTTGCATGAAATATCTTTTTCCATCCCTTCACTTTTAGTCTGTGTATGTTTTGGGTTTGAAGTGAGTCTCTTGTGGGCCGCATATAGTTGGGTCTTGGTTTTTTATCCATTCAGTGACTCTTTGTTGTTTATTGGTGCTTTCAGACCATTTACATTTAGGGTAATTATCAGTAGGTATGTACTTATTGCCATTTCAGGCTTTAGTTTCATGGTTACCAAAGATTCAATGGTAACTTACTATCTAAGAGTCTAACTTACCTCACTTAGTATGCTGTTACAAACACAATCTAAGTGTTCTTTTTTTTTCTCCTCCATTCTTTATATATTAGGTATCATATTCTGTACTCTTTGTCTGTCCCTTTTTATTACCTCTGGTGATAGCTATTTAACTTAAGAACACTTCCATCTATAGCAGTCCCTACAAAATACACTGTAGAGATGGTTTGTGGAAGCTAAATTCTCTCAGCTTTTGCTTATCTGGAAATTGTTTAATCTCTCCTTCAAATTTAAACGATAATCTTGCCAGGTAGAGTATTCTTGTTTCGAGGCCCTTCTGCTTCATTGCATTAGATATATCATCCCACTCCCTTCTGGCCTGTAAGGTTTCTGCTGAGAAGTCTGATGATAGCCTGATGGGTTTTCCTTTGTATGTACTCTTATTTCTATCTCTGTCTGCTTTTAATAGTCTGTCCTTATCCTTGATCTTTGCCATTTTAATTATTATATGTCTTGGTGTTGTCCTCTTTGGGTCACTTGTGTTGGGGGATCATTGCACCTCCATGGCTTTAGAGACTGTGTCCTTCCCCAGATTGGGGAAGTTTCCAGCAATTACGTCCTCAAAGACACTTTCTATCTCTTGTGCTCTCTTCTTCTTCTGGGACCCCTATAATACGAATGTTGTTCCGTTTGGATTGGTCACACAGTTCTCTCAGTATTCTTTCATTCTTAGGATCCTTTTTGCAGGAATATTTTTGTGAGCTGAGCATGTTAGTAATTTTTATTTTGAAATCTCTTTCAGCAAGATTCATGCAATCAATTTCATTTGAATCTTTCTCAGGTGTATTCATAATTTTGCTTTGAACCAGGTTCCTTTGACATTTCATAATTTGTCTATGATGCCCTCTAGTGCCCAGAAGCTGTACTGTCTGGAGCTGCTCAGCCCCTGGAGCAATGTTGGGGGTTGCAGGGGAGCTGTGTTGCTGCTAGCCGGGAGGAAAGAGCTCTTTCCTGCTTCCTGGCTGCTCTGCCTCTCCCCACTGCCAGAATCAGTTGACCAAACACACAGGTGTAAGCCTGTATGGTTTGTGTTTGTAGCTGCTGCAGGTGGGGCTTCCCTCTGGCTGGCCTGACGCCAGGGCAGGGGTTGCCTGTTTGTGAGTCTGAGCCAGGTGCAGGGTAGCCTAGAGGAAGACACAGCAGGCTGCGTATCATGGTGGGGGGCGGGGGCTTTGAGCTGTGCAGCCAGCCAGGGGGATCAAGCGTCTGGAGACTCTTTAAGCTTCCAACCTGCTTGGCAGATTGCACCTGGACAATTTGGTCTACCTGTCCTTTCTCCTGAGCAGTAAGCTCTGTGCAATCCTTGCCCCTTTAGCAATCCTCTCGCATTTAGGAAGTCTCTCAGACTGCCCACCCAGGTCAGCCGGATATGAATCCGTTTTCCACAGCAGCTGGAATCTCTGTCACTCCAGGTATTCCACCTGTCTTAGATTTCCAACCCCACTAAATCGCCAGAGAACCATGCAATGTAGGTTTGTGCTCCCAGAGGAGATCTCCAGGTCTAGGTGTTCAGCAGTTCCAGGCCTCCACTTACTCCCTGCTCTGTTTCTCTCCCTCTCGCCAGTGAGCTGAGGTGGGGGAAGGGCTTGGGTCCCACCACGTCCCAGCTTTGGTATGTTACCCTGTTCAGTGAGGTCTGCTCTTTTCTCCAGGTATAAGCATTCTGGTGCAGCCTTCTTTCCTGTTGCTCTTTCAGGATTAGTTGTATTCATTATATTGTATGTGGTTTTAGGAGGATGTCTCTGTCTCACCTCTCATGCTGCCACCTTTAGTCCAGTCCTTCAGTTGCCTATATTTATGTGGGTCTGTTTCTGGGCTCTCTTTTCTGTTCCACTGATTTATTTGTCTAGCTTTTCTCCAATATCACATTATTTTGATTACTGTAGAATTATTGTAAGTCCTGGTTAGGTAGTGTCATTCTTCCAACTTTGTGCTTTTCCTTCCAAGCATTGTGTTGGACAGTCTGGCTCTTCTGCCTCTTGAAATAAACTGTAGAATCAGTTTGTTGATATCAACAGAGTAAGTTACTGGACCTTTGATTGGGATTGCATTGAATCTGTAGATCAAATTGGGAAGAACTGATTATGTTGATTATACTGAGTCTTCCTGTCTATGAACATGGACTTATCTCTCCATTTATTTGGTTCTTTGATTTTGTTCCCCAGAATTTTGTAGTTTTCCTCATGTGGATCTTGTACATATTTGGTAGATTTATACCTAAGTATTTTGTTTTTGGGGGTGCTGATACAAGTGGTGTGTTTTTTTACTTCTGGTATATAGGAAAGTGATTTACTTTTGTTTACTATATGTATCCTGCAACCTTAGTATAATTGCTTATTAGTTCCAGAAGAGAGAGGAGGAGGGAGGGAGGGGGATGGGAGGAAAATAGTGGGCTAAAAGGGAGAGAGGGAGTGTGTGTGTGTCTATTCTTTTGGATTTTCTATGTAGAAGATCATGTCATCTTCAAACAAAGACAATTTTATTTCTTCCTTTCCAATCTGTATACCTTTGATTTCCTTTTCTTGTTTTATTTCATTAGCTAGGATTTCTAGTACAATGTTGAAAAGGAGTGGTGAGAGTGGATGTCTGGCATTGTTCCTGATCTTAGTGGTATAGCTTCTAGTTTTACACCATTAAGTATCATGTTAGTTGTAGGTGTTTTGTAGATTATATTTATCAAGTTGTGGAAGTTGCCCTCCATTCCTATTTTCTGAGAGTTTTTATCATGAATGGTTGTTGGAGTTTGCAAATGCTTTTCCTGAATCTATTGAAATGATCACGTGATTTTCCTTCTTTGGCCTGTTGACCTGGAAGTCTCTCTTTCTTACTTTTTCTATCATTTCTTTTCCTGGAGGCAACTGGTATTATAAGTTTCTTGTGTGTCCTTTCAGAGATAGCTGACTGTTCTTAAAATTTTTAAAGATGAAATTACTGATTTTTGAAGGTGTATTACTATTTCTGTGGCTGTAGTCTATTTCTCATTATGATGTTATATTTGTATGTTTTCTATTTCTAAAACTCCTTTCCCTCATCCAATTTTTTCTGAATTTCAGTCAATTTTATTGAAATTTTCAAACACTAGTTAGGTTAGCTTATGCTGCAGTAACAACAATCACCAAATTATCAGTGATTAAAACACAGATATTTATTTCTTACTCATGTCAAAGCCATGTCTTTTAGGCAAGTTGCCTTCTCTGTATAGGCTTAGCATTGTTCAGCACCTGCATCTGTTGATTGCTGAGGCAGTGGGAGAAGGAGGTACAGAGCCAAGCCCTGACAGTTAAATGCTCCCATTGGAAGTGTATATATAATTTCTCAACATTTCATTGGCCAAGACAAGTCCCTTGACCACACCTAACTTCAAGAGGGAGAAGGAAAGTACAGTCCTCCACTTTGCAGAAAGAAAGAGAAACTGTTCATATCCTGTATCTTTAATTTTTTTGACTAGTTGATTTGTGTTTTCTTGCGAGAAAGAGTATCATAAAGCCTCTAACCCTAATTGAAGACACTCTTGGTAAGTCTGACTACCACTCCAGCCCCACCAAAGAGAGTAAATATCTTAAAAAAGCAAATGGTTTTTCTTTTCATGCATTTGTTGGAAATTTACCAATCTCATTATCCTTGGAATTCAGAAAATTTTGATTAGTTTTTATCTGCTGAGTCCCTTAAGACTCTAGATTTTTTCACATACACATTATTCTGTGTTGATAAATAGCACAGGCTCTGTCACAGTGTGGCATGACATTTATTCTCTCTTCCTCTTCTCTTAAAGGATAGTTAGAGCTTGCTGAAGATTGTAATTAGTTTTAGCCCAGTGAATAGGGATTGAGCATGGGCCATTCTCTTCTGGGGGCACCTAAGTGGAGTCGACTGGCAAGTAGGCTCTCAGAGCCTTTTCTCACAGCAGATAATGACTGATGTAAAGGCAAGTTGCTTCTCCTTTCCCACTGTTCTACCTTAAAACAGCTGTGTGAAAACTGCTGATTTCAGTTGTATGAAATTTCTGATTTTTAATGTTGCTTGAATTTTCCCTTTTGTGCTGATTAAATCATCCCAGGGTATATTGAAGCAGGGAGCAAGTCAAATGTGTATTCTTAGCTTACCATCTGAGTATTGTTCCTTCTTTTAAGCTTGTTTGTATGTATGTTGATTCAGGTATGTAACAAGAAGAAAGGAAACAGTTTAAAAATCTATTGTTTTCTGGAAACATTAGGTCACATCTCAAAGTAGATATAAGGTAGGGTATGTAAATATATTGGATTTATGTGTTGAAGACAAGAAATTCACCTCTCTCCCTGTTATTCTTGCACCAGTCTCCTCTAAAGATTCTAAAATGAAAATTTATGAAGTTAATATTTTGTTGAATAAAATATTTGAAAGTCTATATGTTGATTTTTTTCTATCTTTTTTTTAGTGCATGTCATTCATTAGCATTGGCATCATTCACTTTAACAAATGTTTATTGTGTGTCTGTGAGCCGGGAGATGGTGCATGGGGATTATAAATATAAACAAGACAGTTTCTTCCCTCCTGGAGCTTGCTTTTTTTTTAGTTGGGCAGGTGCAATTAAATAAATATTGAATGATAAACTATGATGAACAAATTCGTTTTGGCTAGAGAGTGATGGAAGAGTGTTTGCTGTTTCAGATAGGGTGATGTGGGAAGAGCCTCTTCGGGGGCAGGAAACATTTGCAGCCATCTGAATGAAGGGAGGGAGCAAGTCCTGCTCCAGGGAGAGAACTCTCCAGGCAGAGTGATTAATAAGTACATAGACTGGGATGTGAGAATAAGCTTCTTAAACTTGAGAAGAAGCAGGAAAGTAGGCATGGCTAGACAAGAGGAGATGTAAAGTTTAGAGAGGCCATCTTTTTCTCCATGTGATGGTAAACTACTGGAGGATTTTTGAGTATAGGGAGAGTGAATAAATTTATATTTTATAATGATTAATCTGGTTACTATTTGGAGAATTGGGGGATGAGTAGATAAGGATATCAGTTAAGAAGCTACTTTAATTGTATGGGCCAGAGATGATGGTGGTGCTGACTAGGGTGGTAGCAGTGTGTGGGAGAGAAGTGGTTAGATTTAATATAGTATTTTGAAAACAGGGTTGCCAGTACTTGTTGATGGATTAGATGTGAGGTAAAGAAGGGAATAAAAGTAACTGTCAGATTTTTGGCCTGACCAGCTAGAAAAGTGATGGTATTATTTACTGAGGTGCTGTGCTGGGGGTAGGTGTTTATTAGTTGAACTTGAGATACAATTAGGTGGGATAGATGTCCAAAGGGATAGGTAAATTTTTAAGGTTAGGCTCAGGAGGAAACGAGGTCTGGGCTAGTGATACCATCTGTATGTTGACAATCCCAAATTTGAATTTAAGGCCTTGAGACTGGATAAGGTCACTTAAAGGTGTCAGTGGAGAAGAGGGCCAAGGAGGGACCCTCAGTTCTTCTTCATTTTGAGTTGGAAAAGAGGCAGAAGAAGAGCAGCTTTTGAGGAAGAGGAAGAAAACCAGGAGAGAGTGGCATTTTGCAATCCTAGTGAAGGTCTTTCACAAAGGAGGGAGCGAAACGCTGCCTAGAGTCCACTAAGAAGAGAACTGAGAGAACCTTTGGATTTCATGAGGTGCGGAGGTCATCAGTGGTGTCGGCAAACAGTCCTGCAGAACCGTGGAGTAGAAAGCCTTGGAGAGGAGAGAAGAGCGAATGAATGAAGGGAAGCTAGTGGAAGCTGAACAGGGACAACTGTGTGGAGGACGTTATTATAAAGGGGAGCAGAGGAATGAATGTGCAGGTGCTGACGGGCTTGTCGTTGTCGAGGAAGTAGAGATTCTGGTCACCAATTCCAGTGTGTGTGTTGAGTGGGTTTCCCACACTGTCAAGCATTTCTCAGATGCCAGCAGGGTGTGCGACAATTCAGCTCAATTCTGACATAACCTGGCGATAGCATCAGATCCCATGGGCAGACAGCTCAGTCCTGTAGACTGTCCCCTGCCCCTAAACACATGCTTCAGACACCGGTCCAGATTGTCACTCATACTAATGACCTACCCACTGGCTGTAGGATGGAAGTTCCAACAACCCTCTCCTTAGGTTCAATTAGTTTGCCAGAGTGGCTCACAGAACTGAGGGAAATTATTTTATTTTCTAAATGACCAGTTTATTGTAGAAGGATGTAACTCTGGAACAGCCAGATAGGAGAGATGCATAGGGCATCTCATATGGGGAAAGGGTGCTGAGTTCCCATGCCTCTCCACGTGGCATCTCCCTGAATTCACCAATCTGGGAGCTCCTTTGGGTTTTTGCCCACACCTTGTTACATGGGCATGATTGTTTATGTCATTGGCCACTGGTAATTGGCTCAGCCTCCAGCTCTCCCACTCCAGTCCAGGTCAGGCCTGTGGGACTGACAGTTCCTACTCTCTAAATGATGAGGTTGGTTCTCATGGCAACCAGTCCCCATCCTTCGTGAGTTCCAAAAGTCACCTCCCTAACATAACAAAAGACACTTTTATGGCTTTCATTACTTAGGTGATTCTAAGGGTTTTAGGAGTTGGCTAGAAACTGGATGAAGAACAAATATATATATATTTCTTATTATAAGTCACAGTATCAGAAGAGGGCTTTTTTTTTCTCTCTCTTTAAGGTGAGTGATCATTATAGTATGTATGCTGATGGGCATGATCCCTTAGAAATGGAGGGGAAAAAAAGTGAGATTTTTGTCACCTTGAAACTGATATTCTCAAGTTTTAAAAAGTCCTTGGGAGATGATGTTGGATTGGAAGTTTTCTCTACCCCACCCTTTTCAGAGAGCCTTGTAAATTGCCTTTTATTTTTCTCCTTTTGGCTTGCTTAGTCTTATTGTGTATCTTGATAGATTTTTATCTTTCACATTTCTGGTAAATGGTGATCATTAGGAAGTTGAACCAATTGTGTTTAAAAATATGTAAAAGACATCTAACAAGGAATGTGTTTCCCAAGGCCCATTGTTTGCCACAAGAAAAGGAAACCACTGACTTCTTATTACATCAGTGAAGGTAAAATTACATTGTGAGCACAGTATTCCTTTTGTGAGTAACATTTTTTATACTGCGATCAAAAGAAATTATTTTATGAAAACAATAAATAAATGGGAAATGCAGACTTTTGTTACAAGTGGGGATTTATATAGTGAGAGCCCTTAAAATATCTGATTTCTCAACATTTTAAATTACTCTGTGGAAGTATTTGCTGTAATTCAGTTTATGATAAGTATAGTTTAAGCAAGTTAGAAGTTAAGTACTTAGGTCTTAATTTCTTGAAGTGTAATATAAGTTTTTAACTAATTTTAAGGGAGAAAATGTAGCAATACAGGATGGTGGAAATGTTTACTTTCTCTGTGAAGTAGAACTTTATGTAAGTTTAAGATATATAGCATAATAATATGACATACATATATTATGAAATGATTGCAAATCAAGTTGTTCTTGACTAAATCGTGAAATGGTGGGCTGCCATCGTTACATCATGAATTGGTCTGAGCGTAGCTCTGGGAGCCAGGACAAGTCCCCTGTGAATTCAGTAAGACCAAAGGAAGGCAAGAGCAAGAAGTTGGGAAATGAAAGGGTTTATTCTCACTGCTCAGTTCTCACTTGCACTGGTTGCTCTCTTCGGCACTTCTTGGGACCCCCATTGTGCACGGTTCCCAAGCTCGCTCTCTCTGACCGCCTTCCCCCTCTGAACCCAGGCTGCTTGGCTTTCTCTCTCGCGATCCCCCTCCCGCATTGGGACTGAACTGCCAATCCCATGACTGCAAATATGCTCTTATTACACAATGGGCGCTATTAAGGCCAGGTGGGAATCCTGGTCAGAAGGTTCCATTTTCCCCACAGTTAGATTCCCATAAACTGAAAACTACTGGTTGTCAGAATTTTCATCATCTTAACTTTCAGAGGTGTCAAACCTTAAACTGTTGGTTTTAGAGCAAAGAGTATAGTATGGCTGGAAAAGACTATTTATTTTTGTATTCTACCTCAATTAAAAAAATATTTATTGGGCACTCAAGTAGAATTAACAATAGTAACAGCATTTGTTGAGTGATACCTAGTTTTATACTTGATTACACATCTAATGGCTGGCTATTCTAATTCATTTTATACTTAATAACACATATAATACTTCTAAAAGTTTATAATCCCTATAAAAGAGCCCTTCAGTGTGTAACAGTTGAGAAACCCAAGACTCTGACTGTATAAGTAATTTTCTACTTTAAAAATAATTTCAGAGGAATTTCAATGCATGGGAATGAGGGAAGGGCAATCCTGATGCAAGAGAGATCTGGGTGAATGAATGAATGGGATGTTTTTGCCCAGAGCAGAACTTGGAGTGACTGTAGTCTAGAAAAAACATTAGGGAGATGGGCTAGCAGTTTATTCTCTTCTGTTAGCATTTTGACTTTGAGGCTAATGAATTTCTGGACTTTACCTTGTAGGTTTTGGGAGTACCACTGAATTGCTAAGCTAGGGAGTTTTGGGGTCAGAGTTGTGCATTAGGAAGGTGCATTTGGCTGTAATATCTGAGCTGCATCTGGAGTAGTGAGAGAGGGGAGGTCAGAAGCAAGTTAGAATTATTTTGAAGTCATTAGGAAGAGTATTTTATTATTGCTGTGTTTGAGGGTAAGTTGATAGAGAAAGTAAGGCATGTATGTGTGGTAAGAGGAAATAAACAGTCTATGGTGTGTGAGTCTAAGATTTTTTTTTTTGGTTTATTTTTTAATGGTCATCTGAATATACAGGTCAGATGTAGGTTTAGCTCTGAAAAGGGGGGATTTGATGAAACTAAGAGCACAAGAAGAGGGACTTTAGCACCCTTGAATTGAATTTGAAGAGTTTACATTGGGTTTCCTCTTTCAGTTTAAGAGACAACCGTATCTGTAGAGAGTACAGGACTTTGGCGGAAACTTGAAGGGTACTTTGAAAGGTAGAAAAGTTTCAACCTCTCTAAGGGGGAACTCATTAGGGTCAACCATCACTCTTCATAGTGTGAGATACAATAATAGTAATAGAAACTGTACTTCTGTTGGTCTTTTGTACAAGTAACTTAGAGTATCTCTCTGATACAATATTAGTTGTATAAGCAACTAGTTGAGTTAGTTAAACAGAAAATTTGTTTAAGATGAAGAATCAAGAGAAGGATACATACCTTAAATATTTTATAATTGGTAATGCTTATACATTATCAATCTTGATGTATAGTTGAGGCCTTCTCTTTAGGTTATCTTTTAAGTGACCTGCCCTTTTCAAGTCATATATCTTAATTTTCAGAAAGCATTTTCTTTTTGTGCTCATTTTTAATGTAATTTTTAACTAAATTACATAATATAGTAAGGACAACTGGCATAAACAGATTTTGGTACAAATACAATTTATTCTTGGTTGGCATGCTACTCAACTGCTGGGAAAAAATAAGATGGTGTACCAGAGAGGACTCTGCACCCCCCAGAAGAAAATTGAAATTTGGAAGCTGCGGCTTTCCAGGATTTCAGGTTAACAGGAGCCTGGTTTTATCTTGAATCCAATGCTTTTGCCATTATATAGTGTTACAAGGTGATAAGGAATAACGTGTAATATTGGTTAGTGGTCAATAAGTTGTAGATTATATTGTTTAATGTAATAGCTTTATTGGGAGATAACTCATGTCATGCAAATCACAAATTTAGAGTGTACAGTTAGAGCTTTCTGTATATTCAAGGATTATACAACCATCACCAAAATCAACTTTAGAAGTGATTTTCATCACCATTTTCATCAACCCCAAAAGAAATGCTATACCCTTTAGCAGTCACTCCCCATCTCCTTCCTCCTGACTATAGTCAACCACTAATCTATTTTCTCTCTGTATAGATTTGTCCATTCTGGACATTTCATATAAATGGAATCATGTAATATGTGACTGGTTTTTTTACTTAACATTTCTAAGATTCATCATACTGTAGCCTATATCAGTACATTGCTCCTTTTTATGGCTGAATAATATTCCATTGGCCAGATATACCATGTTTATTTATCCATTTATCAGTTAATGATATTTGTGTTGTTTCTGCCTTCTGGCTTATACAGATAATGCTGCTGTTTACATTTGTATACATATTTTTGCATGGATATGTTTTTTTTCATCTCTATTGGTGTATTTCTGGGAGTGGAATTGCTAAGTTATGTTTAACTTTTGAGGAGCTGCCAGACTATTTTCCAAAGTAGCTGTACCATTTTTACATTTCCACCAGCAGTGTCTGAAGGTTCCAACCACAAAGTTGTCATCACTTGTTACTGACTATCTTTCTTTTTGATTATAGCTATCCTAATAGATATGTTTATGTTTTCAAAGTGATTTTATTTTTTTGACTCTAACAGTTATAAAGGTCCTTTGGAGATACTTTGGGAAATATAGAAAAGGATAAAAGAAAAAAGTCACTATTTTAAATCACTATTTATAAGTAATACTTAGTGGGGTTTTTTCCCTCCATGTTTTAATGTAATTTAAAAAATGCAGCTGAAGTTGTATATTATTTTGAGTCATGCCTTTTTGTTTGTTTAACAGCATTTTTTCATATTATTTTTGAAATTCTGTTTTCATTTTATTCTATCAAGGAATTCCTCTTCTGTTCTCTCTGCTTTTGTGTTATTTTCTATTTAATTTTTCAAATTTTCCAATTATTTCAGAGAAGCCTGGGATGAAATGGGAATAAATATTCATGGTTAATTTGCCATGTTTAACTAGAAATCACTTCTAGATTAACTACAGCATAATATTTCTTCTGCTGAGTAAGTCATAACTATTTCTCCATTATGGACATCTAGATTTCTTATAACTTTATAAGTTGTGTTGTAAAAATTTGTATATAAAATTCTATCTTCAGAGTTCTCAGAAGTGTAAGTACTAGACAAATACCTGTTTTAAAGATTCTTGTTACATACTGACAAATATTTTCAGAATGGTTGTAAATTTTTTTTTTTTTTTGAGAGGGCATCTCTCATATTTATTGATCAAATGGTTGTTAACAACAATAAAATTCACTATAGGGGGTCAACGCTCAATGTACAATCATTAATCCATCTCAAGCCTAATTCTCGTCAGTCTCCAATCTTCTGAAGCATAACGAACAAGTTCTTACATGGTGAACGAATTCTTACATAGTGAATAAATTCTTACATGGTGAACAGTACAAGGGCACTCATCACAGAAACTTTCGGTTTTGATCATGCAATATGACCTATAAACAATCAGGTCAAATATGAATATTCATTTGATTTTTGTACTTGATTTATATGTTGATCCCACATTTCTCCTATTATTATTATTATTTTTATTTTTAATAAAATGCTGAAGTGGTAGGTAGATGCAAGATAAAGGTAGAAAACATAGTTTAGTGCTGTAAGAAGGCAAATGTAGATGATCAGATGATCAGGTGTGTGCCTATGGACTAAGTATTAATCCAGGCTAGACAAGGGCAGCAAGACATCCACGGATGCAGAAGATTTCTCTCAAAGCAGGGGGGGTGAGGTTCTGAGCCTCACCTCTGTTGATCCCCAAATTCTCACCTGATGGCCCCCCTGCGACTGTGCCTGTCTTAGGTTGTTCCTCCCTTGAGGAATCTTACCCGTCTCTGGCTAACCAGTCATCTTCCGGGGCCATACAGGGAAATGTAAAGTTGGTAAGTGAGAGAGAAGCCATATTGTTTGCAAAGGTTAGCTTTTTACTTCTTTGCAGATTTATGCCTTGTGGCTTCTATGCCCAGCACTTGTCTCGAGGTATCTTTACCACCTGGAGGAATTATGATACTCGGTAAATTCGATATGAGGCACGAATTCTATTTAAGGGTTGTAATTAGGAAGGAAGAAGAAAAGCTATAGATGTAGCATATGAAGGAAACATGGGAGGACTGATTATTTCTTTGACATATCTTCTTGTATAGTACCTTAAGTATGTATAGGTTTTAAACTACTAACTAATTTGCACCCACATATTAACATAATAGGAATATGGTGACATAAACAAAGCAAATCTATAATTACTATCCATCTCCAGTGAAGCCAAGAAAACCATTTAGGCACCCTAGGCATTTGTGAAAATTTATCTATGATATGATGGATATTGTCCAACTGTACTTGAACCATCAGACAAATTAAAGCAGCCCATTTCTGGGATCTGTTCACATCCCATATGTTCTTTTAACCATAGATAGTCTATAGTCATGCGATTTTGGAGTGCTACAACTTGCACCCCTCCCAACTCCTGGTTGAGTTCCAACAGTACAGATCTGGTCAAATTCGTTGTCTCACTGTATGCACATGCCAGCCTAGACATCTCCCTCCTCATTCCTATGGCAAGTCCAGGAGACGGTGGGCTGGATGCAGCCACAACCGCAGCATCGTCCGGATCCCTGTGGAGGCTTTTTGATGATCATCCCCCGGCACAAGTCCTCCAGAGAGTGCTGATGCCGGAAGCTCCTCCTCATATCGTATCTTAGTTCATTTTCTGGGTATCCAAGCTAGGCCTTGATCTTCTGCGTAGAAACAAACAGACCCTTTGCCCACACTTTGACATGCCCTCTATACCACTGTGCAGAACTCATTGGAGGTCAGCACACAGTAACTGCTTTTTTTTTTTTTTTAAATTAAGAGAAAGGAATATTATCAGAAAAGAGTACCTACATAGCTGATCATCTGACACCCTTTAAGTGATCAACATTAAGGATATTTAAAGCATGCGTTGGTCTTTGATTTACCAATAGTTTTATCCTGTTAAGGAGTAATCCCCCTTTTCTTTCTTTCTTTCTTTCTTTTTTTTTTTTTAATTTTTAATCTACACTTACATGAAGAATACTATGTTTACTATGCTCTCCCCTATATCAGGTCCCCCCTAACAACCACATTACGGTTACTGTCCATCAGCTTAGCAAAATGGTGTAGAGTCACTACTTGTCCTCTCTGTGTTGTGCAGCCCACCCTCCCCTTTCTCCCTCCCCCCATGCATGCTAATCTTAATACCCCCCTTCTTCTTCCCCCCCCTTATCCCTCCCTGCCCACCCATCCTCCCTAGTTCCTTTCCCTTTGGTACCTGTTAGTCCATTTTTGGGTTCTGTAATTCTGCTGCTGTTTTGTTCCTTCAGTTTTTCCTTTGTTCCTATACTCCTCAGATGAGTGAAATCATTTGGTATTTCTCTTTCTCCGCTTGGCTTATTTCACTGAGCATAATACTCTCCAGCTCCATCCATGTTGCTGCAAATGGTTGGATTTTTCCACTTCTTATGGCTGAGTAGTATTCCATTGTGTATATGTACCACATCTTCTTTATCCATTCATCTACCGATGGACATTTAGGTTGCTTCCAATTCTTGGCTATTGTAAATAGTGCTGCGATAAACATAGGAGTGCATCTGTCTTTCTCAAACTTGATTGCTGCGTTCTTAGGGTAAATTCCTAGGAGTGGAATTCCTGGGTCAAATGGTAGGTCTGTTTTGAGCATTTTGATGCACCTCCATACTGCTTTCCACAATGGTTGAACTAATTTACATTCCCACCAACAGTGCAGGAGGGTTCCCCTTTCTCCACAGCCTCGCCAACATTTGTTGTTGTTTGTCTTTTGGATGGCAGCTATCCTTACTGGTGTGAGGTGATACCTCATTGTAGTTTTAATTTGCATTTCTCTGATAATTAGCGATGTGGAGCATCTTTTCATGTGTCTGTTGGCCATCTATATTTCTTTTTTGGAGAACTGTCTGTTCAGTTCCTCTGCCCATTTTTTAATTGGGTTATTTGTTTTTTGTTTGTTGAGGCGTGTGAGCTCTTTATATATTCTGGACGTCAAGCCTTTATCGGATCTGTCATTTTCAAATATATTCTCCCATACTGTAGGGTTCCTTTTTGTTCTATTGATGGTGTCTTTCGCTGTACAGAAGCTTTTCAGCTTAATGTAGTCCCCCTTGCTCATTTTTGCTGTTGTTTTCCTTGCCCGGGGAGATATGTTCAAGAAGAGATCACTCATGTTTATGTCTAAGAGGTTTTTGCCTATGTTTTTTTCCAAGAGTTTAATGGTTTCATGCCTTACATTCAGGTCTTTGATCCATTTTGAGTTTACCTTTGTATATGGGGTTAGACAATGGTCCAGTTTCATTCTCCTACATGTAGCTGTCCAGTTTTGCCAGCACCATCTGTTGAAGAGACTGTCATTTTGCCATTGTATGTCCATGGCTCCTTTATCATATATTAATTGACCATGTATGTTTGGGTTAATTTCTGGGGTCTCTAATCTGTTCCACTGGTCTGTGGCTCTGTTCTTGTGCCAGTACCAAATTGTCTTGATTACTATGGCTTTGTAGTAGAGCTTGAAGTTGGGGAGTGAGATCCCCCCTACTTTATTCTTCTTTTTCAGGATTGCTTTGGCTATTCGGGGTCTTTGGTGTTTCCATATGAATTTTTGAATTATTTGTTCCAATTCATTGAAGAATGTTGCTGGTAATTTGAGAGGGATTGCATCAAATCTGTATATTGCTTTGGGCAGGATGGCCATTTTGACGATATTAATTCTTCCTAGCCATGAGCATGGGATGAGTTTCCATTTATTAGTGTCCCCTTTAATTTCTCTTAAGAGTGACTTGTAGTTTTCAGAGTATAAGTCTTTCACTTCTTTGGTTAGGTTTATTCCTAGGTATTTTATTCTTTTTGATGCAATGGTGAATGGAATTGTTTTCCTGATTTCTCTTTCTATTGATTCGTTGTTAGTGTATAGGAAAGCTACAGATTTCTGTGTGTTAATTTTGTATCCTGCAACTTTGCTGTATTCCGATATCAGTTCTAGTAGTTTTGGAGTGGAGTCTTTAGGGTTTTTTATGTACAGTATCATATCATCTGCAAATAGTGACAGTTTAACTTCTTCTTTACCAATCTGGATTCCTTGTATTTCTTTGTTTTGTCTGATTGCCGTGGCTAGGACCTCCAGTACTATGTTAAATAACAGTGGGGAGAGTGGGCATCCCTGTCTGGTTCCCGATCTCAGTGGAAATGCTTTCAGCTTCTCGCTGTTCAGTATAATGCTGGCTGTGGGTTTATCATATATGGCCTTTATTATGTTGAGGTACTTGCCCTGTATTCCCATTTTGCTGAGAGTTTTTATCATGAATGGATGTTGAATTTTGTCAAATGCTTTTTCAGCATCTATGGAGATGATCATGTGGTTTTTGTCTTTCTTTTTGTTGATGTGGTGGATGATGTTGATGGATTTTCGAATGTTGTACCATCCTTGCATCCCTGGGATGAACCCCACTTGGTCATGGTGTATGATCCTTTTGATATACTGTTGAATTCTGTTTGCTAATATTTTATTGAGTATTTTTGCATCTACATTCATCAGGGATATTGGTCTGTAATTTTCTTTTTTGGTGGGGTCTTTGCCTGGTTTTGGTATTAGGGTGATGTTGGCCTCATAGAATGAGTTTGGGAGTATTCCCTCTTCTTCTATTTTGTGGAACACTTTAAGGAGAATGGGTATTATGTCTTCTCTGTGTGTCTGATAAAATTCCGAGGTAAATCCGTCCGGCCCCGGGGTTTTGTTCTTGGGTAGTTTTTTGATTACTGTTTCAATTTCTTTGCTTTCTTTGTAATTGGTTTGTTTAACTTTTGTGTTTCTTCCTTGGTCAGTGTTGGGAGGTTATATTTTTCTAGGAAGTTGTCCATTTCTTCTAGGTTTTCCAGCTTGTTGGCATATAGGTTTTCATAGTAGTCTTTAATAATTCTTTGTATTTCTGTGGAGTCTGTCGTGATTTTTCCATTCTCATTTCTGATTATGTTGATTTGTGTTGACTCTCTTTTTCTCTTAATAAGTTGGGCTAGAGGCTTATCTATTTTGTTTATTTTCTCGAAGAACCAGCTCTTGGTTTTGTTGATTTTTGCTATTGTTTTATTCTTCTCAATTTTATTTCTTCTCTGATCTTTATTATGTCCCTCCTTCTACTGACTTTAGGCCTCCTTTGTTCTTCTTTTTCCAGTTTTAATAATTGTGATGTTAGACTATTCATTTGGGATTGTTCTTCCTTCTTCAAGTGTGCCTGGATTGCTATATACTTTCCTCTTAAGACTGCTTTCGCTGCATCCCACAGAAGTTGGGGCTTAGTGTTGTTGTTGTCATTTGTTTCTATATATTCCTTGATCTCTATTTTGATTTGTTCATTGATCCATTGATTATTTAGTAGCATGTTGTTAAGCCTCCATGTGTTTGTGAGCCTTTTTGTTTTCTTTGTAGAATTTATTTCTACTTTCATACCTTTGTGGTCTGAAAAATTGGTTGGTAGAATTTCAATATTTTGGAATTTACTGAGGCTCTTTTTGTGAGCTAGTATGTGGTCTATTCTGGAGAATGTTCCATGTGCACTTGAGAAGAATGTATATCCTGTTGCTTTTGGATGTAGAGTTCTATAGATGTCTATTAGGTCCATCTGTTCTAGTGTGTTGTTCAGTGCCTGTGTGTCTTTACTTATTTTCTGCCCGGTGGATCTATCCTTTGGGGTGAGTGGTGTGTTGAAGTCTCCTACAATGAATGCATTGCAGTCTATTTCCCTCTTTAGTTCTGTTAGTATTTGCTTCACATATGCTGGTGCTCCTGTATTGGGTGCATATATATTTAGAATGGTTATATCCTCTTGTTGGACTGAGCCCTTTATCATTATTTAGTGGCCTTCTTTATCTCTTGTTACTTTCTTTGTTTTGAAGTCTATTTTGTCTGATATTAGTACTGCAACCCCTGCTTTCTTCTCACTGTTGTTTGCCTGAAATATGTTTTTCCATCCCTTGACTTTTAGTCTATGCTTATCTTTGGGTTTAAGGTGAGTTTCTTGTAAGCAGCATATAGATGGGTCTTGCTTTTTTATCCATTCTATTACTCTATGACTTTTGATTGGTGCATTAAGTCCATTTACATTTAGGGTGACTATTGAGAGATATTTACTTATTGCCATTTCAGGCTTTAGATTCGTGGTAACCAAAGGTTCAAGGTTAGCTTCTTTAGTATCTTACTGCCTAACTTAGCTCGCTTATTGAGCTGTTATATACACTGTCTGGAGATTCTTTTCTTCTCTCCCTTCTTATTCCTCCTCCTCCATTCTTCATATGTTGTGTGTTTTGTTCTGTGCTCTTTTTAGGGGTGCTCCCATCTAGAGCAGTCCCTGTAGGATGCCCTGTGGAGGTTGTTTGTGGGAAGCAAATTCCCTCAGCTTTTGCTTGTCTGGGAATTGTTTAATCCCACCATCATATTTAAATGATAGTCATGCTGGATACAGTATCCTTGGTTCAAGGCCCTTCTGTTTCATTGCATTAAGTATATCATGCCATTCTCTTCTGGCCTGTAGGGTTTCTGTTTGAGAAATCTGATGTTAGCCTGATTGGTTTTCCTTTATAGGTGACCTTTTTCTCTCTAGCTGCCTTTAAAACTCTTTCCTTGTCCTTGATCTTGCCATTTTAATTACTATGTGTCTTGGTGTTGTCCTCCTTGGATCCTTTCTGTTGGGGGTTCTGTGTAATTCCATGGTCTGTTTGATTATTTCCTCCCCCAGTTTGGGGAAGTTTTCACCAATTATTTCTTCAAAGACACTTTCTATCCCTTTTCCTCTTTCTTCCTCTTCTGGTATCCCTATAATACGAATGTTATTCCTTTTGTATTGGTCACATATTTCTCTTAATGTTGTTTCATTCCTGGAGATCCTTTTATCTCTCTCTATGTCAGCTTCTATACGTTCCTGTTCTCTGGCTTCTATTCCTTCAATGGCCTCTTGCATCTTATCCATTCTGCTTTTAAATCCTTCCAGGGATTGTTTCACTTCTGTGATCTCTTTCCTGACATCTGTGATCTCCTTCCGGACTTCATCCCACTGCTCTTGCATTTTTCTCTGCATCTCATCCCACTGCTCTTGCATTTTTCTCTGCATCTCATCCCATTGCTCTTGCATTTTTCTCTGCATCTCTGTCAGCATGTTCATGATTTTTATTTTGTATTCTTTTTCAGGAGGACTAGTTAGGTCTGTCTCCTTCTCAGGTGTTGTCTCTGTGATCTTTGTCTGCCTGTAGTTTTGCCTTTTCATGGTGATAGAGATAGTTTGCAGAGCTGGTACAAGTGACCGCTGGAAGAGCTTCCCTTCTTGTTGGTTTGTAGCCTTTTCCTGGGAGATTAGCGACCTCTAGTGGCTTGTGCGGGGCAGCTGTGCGCAGACAGGGCTTCTGCTTCCTGCCCAGTTGCTTTGGGGTTTATCTCCGCTGTTGCTGTGGGCTTGGCCTGGCTGGGGCTGTTCCTCCAAAATGGTGGAGCCCCGTTGGAGGGCGAGCGGCCGGGAGGCTATTTATCTCCGTAAGGGGTCTCTGTGCTCCCTGCTGCCCAGGGGGTTAGAGTGCCCAGAGATCCCCAGATTCCCTGCCTCTGGTCTAAGTGACCTGTCCTGCCCCTTTAAGACTTCCAAAAAGCACTCTCCAAACCAAAACAACAACAGCAACATTGAGAGAGGGAACAGAAAGAAAGAAAAAAAAAAAAAAAGGAAAAAACAAGCGATTTTTTTTTTCTTTTTTTTTGTCCTCAGGTGCCGGTCCCAGGCACCCGCTCACTGGTCCTGCTGCCCTGTTTCCGTAGCACCAGGGTCCCTGTCCTTTCAAGGCTTCCAGAAAACACCCACCCACCTGTCCCGCAGGGAAGGAACGCTCGATATTCTTTGTCCTCAGGCACTGGTCCCAGGCACCCGCTCACCAGTCCCGCCGCCCTGCCTTCCTTGCACCGGGGTACCTGTCCCTTTTAGGCTTCCAAAAAGCACTCGCAGAAAAGAGAGAAAAAAAAGGGGAAAAACGCGCGATTTCCTCTGTCCTCAAGTGCCGGTCTCAGGCACCCGCCCACCGGTCCTGCAGGGAAAAACGTGGGATATTCTTTGTCCTCGGGCACCGGTCCCAGGCACCCACTCACCAGTCCCGCCACCCTGCCTCCGTAGCTCTGGGGTCCCTGTCCCTTTAAGGCTTCCAAAAAGCGCTCACCAATAAGAGAAAAAAAAAAAGGGGAAAAGCGCGCATTTCCTCTGTCCTCAGGCACCGGTCTCAGGCACCCGCCCGCCGGTCCCGCAGGGAGAAACGCGGGATATTCTTTGTCCTCAGGTGCCAGTCCCAGGCACCTGCTCACCGGTCCCGCCACCCTACCTCCCTAGCAACGGGGGCCCGTCCCTTTAAGGCTTCCAAAAAGCGCTCGCCAAAAAAAAAACCGCTCCGGTTTCTTTCCACCTGCCGGGATCCGGGGGGAGGGGCGCTCGGGTCCCGCCGGGCCAGGGCTTGTATCTTACCCCCTTCGCAAGGCCCTGGGTTCTTGCAGGTGTGGTTGTGGTCTGGATGTTGTCCTGTGTCCTTTGGTCTCTATTTTAGGAAGATTTTTCTTTGTTATATTTTCATAGCTCTATGTGTTTTTGGGAGGAGATTTCCACTGCTCTACTCACGCCGCCATCCTGGCTCCGCCCCAGAATGGTTGTAAATTTTACATTTCTTCTTAGAGTGTATATTTATTCCATTATTACTGTATATCATCACTAACAATGAGAAAATAGATAATCATTGAGTTTTAAGGTAGAAGAGCAGAGATTTTGCAGTTTTGTTCACTGATGTATATAGTGCTGGTATATAACAGGCACTGAATATGTTGAATTGCTGCCAGTAGGAAAGAGAAGGTTTTTTTCTGAAGGACAAGCAAAGAATTTGTCATTTCATTTTCTGGGAAAGTATCCTTTTATACTGATCATATAATACCTCATGTTTTCATGAAAAAATGATGAATGAGTAAAAGTCAAGCTTATTTGGGAAACAAGTTTAATTTTGTTTGAACATTTATATGTCTCAAGTCAATTTCAATAATGATATATATTATATAAAGACTACTAAAATGATACAACTTTTGTTTTAAACATGGTTGTTATTAATAACTAAACATATTTCTCTCTTTTTGTTTTTTTTGGTCTTATAGCGTTTCACATTCCTTATTCTGCTTTGTTTATGGCGAATCACTACTGCTCTGAGCCAGTGTACCCACTTTTGTGCCTGTAAAGAACAAGCTCCAGATTGAAAAAGCTTCTAGATGGATCCTTTCCAAATTTGGTTTCTTTTCTACAAGACTTGTGCCTCAACAACCCTATCTAAGTGGTAAGAATATGCATTTTAAAAAATTAAAGAAATTAGTAAAACAATTTTGCTTAGTATTGCCTTCCACTTTTTTATGCCGCCTTTTTACATATTAGTAATGCCTGCACTTTTTTTTTGGCTGTTAAAAATCATAGCTAAATATAGCAACCTCGAGGTTTTGGAGGCTTCAAAACAGTTCTTTCCATATTATATTCTGGGTACAGTATAATATGTGATATTTATGAAGAATATAAAAATATATAAACAATATTCTGTGTGCCTGCTTGATGTGTTGTGCATGTACTCTAGTCCCTTATTGTAAGGCTGAGGTGGTTTAACCTGTTACTCTCTTTTCCTATTTATTTAGGTAGGTATTTTGAGACTGTTGGGTCAAGAATATCCTTTTACTTCTTAGCAATTATAAATTATGTGCACATTTATGGAGATAAGAGAGGTGTGTAATGCTGCCTCTTCTTTTTATAGCATGGCACTGTGTGTGCCATTTCACATCCTAACATTTATTGGAAGCAGAGATACTAGGTAGCTAACATGTTTTTTGAACATCTCTGAGATTTACAAAGATTTTTTGCAGAGCAGAGGAGTAAAATTGAATAGAACAAGTTGCTAAAGTGGGAGAACTTTAAAATAAAATTATCGAAGTAGGCTCATTTTGAATGTTAGCCAATAAGTGTTTACCAAATGCTTGCTATTTATGAATGAAATATGTAATGATACGTAGTTTTGTAAAGAAGTAAGTCACTAGAATGGAAACCACGGCATTATATGAGGATGCAAGGGAGGGAGGTGAAGGCAGGGAGGAAGGAATGCGGTTCATTTTAGCTCTAGGTCTGGTCATTAATTGCATAGTGTTCTTCAGTGCAGTTAACCTTCATGGACCTTGGTTTTCTCATCTGTAAAATGAGTGGATTAGGACACATTGAAAAAAAAGATGATGGTGTGAAAAGTGAAACAGAAATCTCCTCCCAAAACCACACGTAACACGAAAATACAGCAAATACAACTAATCTTTTTTTTTTTAGATAATTATTTTTTATTGAAGGGTAGTTGACATACAGTATTACATTAGTTTCAGGTGTACAACACAGTGATTGAACATTTATATACATGATAATTCTAGGTACCAGCTATCACCATACCAAGTTGTCACAATATTTTGACTATATTCCTTATGCTATACGTTACATCCTGGTTACTTACTTATTTTACAATTGGAAGTGTGTACTTTATTTATTTCTTTTTTTAAAATTTCTTTCTTTTACTTATTTATTTATTTATTTTTTGTGAGGGCACCTCTCCTATTTTTTTTGATCAAATGGTTGTTAACAACAATAAAATTCTGTATAGGGGACTCAATGCTCAATGTATAATCATTAATCCACCCCAAGCCTAATTTTTGTCAGTCTCCAATCTTCTGAAGCATAATGAACAAGTTCTTACATGGAGAACAAATTCTTACATAGTGAGTAAGTTACATGGTGAATAGTACAAGGGCAGTCATCACAGAAACTTTCGGTTTTGATCATGCATTATGAACTATAAACAGTTCAAATATGAATATTCGTTTGATTTTTATACTTGATTTATATGTGGATACCACATTTCTCTCTTTATTATTATTATTTTTAATAAAATGCTGAAGTGGTAGGTAGATGTAAGATAAAGGTAGAAAACATAGTTTAGTGTTGTAAGAGAGCAAATGTAGATGATCAGGTGTGTGCCTGTAGACTATGTGTTAATCCAAGCTAGACAAGGGCAATAAAACATCCACGGATGCAGCAGATTTCTCTCAGAATGGGGGGAGGGAGGTTCTAAGCCTCACCTCTGTTGATCCCCAATTCCTCACCTGATGGCCCCCCTGCGACTGACTGTGCCTGTCTTAGGTTGTTCCTCCCTTGAGGAATCTTACCCGTCTCTGGCTAACCAGTCATCTTCCGGGGCCAGACAGGGAAATGTAAAGTTGGTAAGTGAGAGAGAAGCCCTACTGGTTGAAAAGGTTAGTTTTTTACTTCTTTGCATATTTATGCCCTGTGGCTTCTATGCCCAGCATTTGTCTTGAGGTATCTTTACCACTTGGAAGAATTGTGATACACGGTAAATTCGATATGAGGCACAAATTCTATTTATGGGTTGTAATTAGGAAGGAAGAAGAAAAGCTATAGAAGTAGCAGGCAGAAGAAAACATGGGAAGATTGATTATTTCTTTGACATATCTTCTTGTAGAGTAACTTCAGCATGTATAGGTTTCAAACTACTAATTAAATTGCACACACACATTAACATAATAGGAATACAGTTACATAACCAAAGCATACTTATAATTACCAGCCATCTCCAGTGAAACCAAGAAAACCAGTTAGGCACCTTGGGCATTTGTGAAAACTTATCTATGATATGGTGGATATTGTCCAACTGAACTGAAATAGCCTGAGAGAAATCAGACAAATTAAAACAACCCATTCCTGTGGACTGTTCACATCCCATATGTTCTTTTAACAGTAAATAGTCTGTAGTTGTAAGATTTTGGAGCGCTATAATTTGCACTTCTCCTAATTCTTGGTTGAGTTCCAACAGTGTAGATCCAGTCAAATTTGTTGTTTTACTGTATGCACAGGCCAGCTTAGATGTCTCCTTCTTCATTCCCATGACAAGTCCAGGAACCGGTGGGATGAGTGCATCTACACCTGTAGCAGTGCGTGGATCTTTGTTGGGGTTTTGTGATGATCATCTTCTGGCATGAGTCTTCCAGAGAGTGCTGATGTTGGAAGTTCTTTTTTGTATCGCATCTTAGTTCATTTTCAGGGTAGCCAAATTAGGCTTTGATCCTCTGTATAAGCACAAACAAACCCTTTGCCTACACTTTTATATGCCCTTTATACCATTGTGTAGAACTCATTGGAGGTCACCACATAGGAACTGCTTTTTTTTTGTTATCCTTAATCTACACTTATATGATGAATATTATGTTTACTAGGCTCTCCCCTATACCAGGTGCCCCCTATAAACCCCTTTACAGTCACTGTCCATCAGCATAGCAAAGTGTTGTAGAGTCACTACTTGTCTTCTCTGTGTTGTACAGCCCTCCCCTTTCTCCCACCCCCCATGCATGCTAATCTTAATACCCCTCTTCTTCTTACCCCCACCTTATCCCTCCCTACCCACACATCCTCCCCAGTCCTTTTTCCTTTGGTACCTGTTAGTCCATTCTTGAGTTCTGTGATTCTGCTGCTGTTTTGTTCCTTCAGTTTTTCCTTTGTTCTTATACTCCACAGATGAGTGAAATCATTTGGTATTTCTCTTTTCTCTGCTTGGCTTATTTCGCTGAGCATAATACCCTCCAGCTCCATCCATGTTGCTGCAAATGGTAGGATTTGCCCTTTTCTTATGGCTGAGTAGTATTCCATTGTGTATATGTACCACATCTTCTTTATCCATTCATCTATCGATGGACATTTAGGTTGCTTCCAATTCTTGGCTATTGTAAATAGTGCTGTGAAAAACATAGGGGTGTATCTGTCTTTTTCAAACTTGATTGCTATATTCTTAGGGTAAATTCCTAGGAGTGGAATTCCTGGGTCAAATGGTAAGTCTGTTTTGAGCATTTTGATGTACCTCCATACTGCTTTCCACAATGGTTGAACTAATTTACATTCCCACCAGCAGTGTAGGAGGGTTCCCCTTTCTCCACAGCTTCGCCAACATTTGTTGTTGTTAGTCTTTTGGATGGCAGCCATGCTTACTGGTGTGAGGTGATACCTAATTATAGTTTTAATTTGCATTTCTCTGATAATTAGCGATGTGGAGCATCTTTTCATGTGTCTGATGGCCATCTGTATTTCTTTTTTGGAGAACTGTCTGTTCAGTTCCTCTGCCCATTTTTTAATTGGGTTATTTGTTTTTTGTTTGTTGAGGCGTGTGAGCTCTTTATATATTCTGGACGTCAAGTCTTTATCGGATCTGTCATTTTCAAATATATTCTCCCATAGTGTAGGGTTCCTTTTTTTTCTATTGATGGTGTCTTTTGCTGTACAGAAGCTTTTCAGCTTAATATAGTCCCACTTGCTCATTTTTGCTGTTGTTTTCCTTGCCCGGGGAGATATGTTCAAGAAGAGGTCACTCATGTTTATGTCTAAGAGGTTTTTGCCTATGTTTTTTACCAAGAGTTTAATGGTTTCATGACTTACCTTCAGGTCTTTGATCCATTTTGAGTTTACTTTTGTATATGGGGTTAGGCAATGGTCCAGTTTCATTCTCCTACATGTAGCTGTCCAGTTTTGCCAGCACCATCTGTTGAAGAGACTGTCATTTCGCCATTGTATGTCCATGGCACTTTTATCAAATATTAATTGACCATATATGTCTGGGTTAATGTCTGGATTCTCTAGTCTGTTCCATTGGTCTGTGGCTCTGTTCTTGTGCCAGTACCAAATTGTCTTGATTACTATGGCTTTGTAGTAGAGCTTGAAGTTGGGGAGTGAGATCCCCCCTACTTTATTCTTCTTTCTCAGGATTGCTTTGGCTGTTTGGGGTCTTTGGTGTTTCCATATGAATTTTTGAATTATTTTTTCCAGTTCATTGAAGAATCTTGCTGGTAGTTTCATAGGGATTGCATCAAATCTGTATATTGCGTTGGGCAGGATGGCCATTTTGATGATATTAATTCTTCCTAGCCACGAGCATGGGATGAGTTTCCATCTGTTAGTGTCCCCTTTAATTTCTCTGAAGAATGACTTGTAGTTTTCAGAGTATAAGTCTTTCACTTCTTTGGTTAGGTTTATTCCTAGGTATTTCATTTTTTTTGATGTAATTGTGAATGGAGTTGTTTTCCTGATTTCTCTTTCTGTTGGTTCATTGTTAGTGTATAGGAAAGCCACAGATTTCTGTGTGTTGATTTTGTATCCTGCAACTTTGCTGTATTCCGATATCAGTTCTAGTAGTTTTGGAGTGGAGTCTTTAGGGTTTTTTATGTACAATATCATATCATCTGCAAATAGTGACAGTTTAACTTCTTTACCAATCTGGATTCCTTGTATTTCTTTGTTTTGTCTGATTGCCGTGGCTAGAACCTCCAGTACTATGTTAAATAACAGTGGGGAGAGTGGGCATCCCTGTCTAGTTCCCTATCTCAGAGGAAAAGCTTTCAGCTTCTCGCTGTTCAATATAATGTTGGCTGTGGGTTTATCATAGATGGCCTTTATTATGTTGAGGTACTTGCCCTCTATTCCCATTTTGCTGAGAGTTTTTATCACGAATGGATGTTGAACTTTGTCAGATGCTTTTTCAGCATGTATGGAGATGATCATGTGATTTTTGTCTTTCTTTTTGTTGATGTGGTGTATGATGTTGATGGACTTTCGAATGTTGTACCATCCTTGCATCCCTAGGATGAATCCCACTTATTCATGGTGTACGATCCTTTTGATGTATTTTTGAATTCGGTTTGCTAATATTTTGTTGAGTATTTTTGCATCTACGTTCATCAGGGATATTGGTCTGTAGTTTTCTTTTTTGGTCGGGTCTTTGCCTAGTTTTGGTATTAGGGTGATGTTAGCTTCATAGAATGAGTTTGGGAGTATCCCCTCCTCTTCTATTTTTTGAAAAACTTTAAGGAGAATGGGTATTATGTCTTCCTTGTATGTCTGATAAAATTCTGAGGTGAATCCATCTGGCCCAGGGGTTTTGTTCTTTGGTAGTTTTTTGATTACCGCTTCAATTTCATTGCTGGTAATTGGTCTGTTTAGATTTTCTGTTTCTTTCTGGGTCAGTCTTGGAAGGTTAATACAACTAATCTTAAAAGAGTGACCCAAGTACTGCAGAACAGACTGCGTACATCTGGGCGAAAGAGATGACCTCACAGAAAAGGGTAAAGTAGCAAAGCTGTGGAGCTGATGGGACCCAAGCCCTTGCCCAATCGCAGGTTACAGGCAGGAGGAAGAGAAACGGAATGCGGATGGAGTAGAAGCCCAGGACTGATAAACACCTAGCCCTGGAGATCTGCTATGGGAACACTAACCCATGTTACATGGTGCTCTGGAGATTAGTCGAGTTGGAAAGCAAAGACAGGCAGAATACTCAGAGAGACTGAGATTCCAGAAGCTTGTGGACAGCAGGTATACACAACCTGCCCCCTTGGAACAAAGAAATGTGGGCATGTTGAAAGAATTTCCAGCAGTAAAAGGGGGGCAAAGATTACACAGAGCTCGCTGCTCAGGAGAAAGGGAAGATGGACAAAATCGTTCTACCACACTCAGTCCAGCATGTTGGGAACTCTCAGTAGCTTCTCATGCTCCATCCCCCTGTGATGTACAGAGGCCCCCCACTGTGATATACAACCTCCCACTCCTTCCTTCCTGCAGGCACTGGTCCTGCACACCTGCTGCTCCTGTCATCATGCCAGGCCAGCTGGAGGATGGCCATGCCTACAGCAGCTAAAGGGGCATAGCATAGAGGCTCCTCCCTGTGCACTGGGCCTACTGGGCCTGCCAGTAGAGGCAGCCACTACAATTGGGAAGCAGGAAAGAGCTCTTTGCTCCCTGCAGGCTTCAGTTCCACCTGCCTGCAACCCCTGCCATTGCTATAGGTGCTGGGCAGCTCCAGAGAGTAGAGCTTCTGGGCACTAGAGGACACTGCCTACACAAAGTTATTATTCCATAGGAATCACTAAAAAAATAAAATGGCAAAAAAATTTTCTACAAGTGAAAAAACAGCAGAAGATGCCAGAAAGAGCATGAAGTGAAACTGTAATAATCAATCTTCTTCATAAAGATTTCAAAATAAAAATCATAAATATGCTTACCAAGCTACAGAAAAATATTCAAGATCTTAGGGAGGACTTCAAGAAAGAGAAATTGTAAAATAGAGTACCTGAAATGAAACATACAAGGGAGGGATTTAAAAGTAGATTAGATGGGGTAGAGGAAACAGTAAATGAAATAGAAATTAGAGAACAGGAAAACAAAGAAGCTGAGGCACAGAGAGGAAAAAGGATCTCTAGGAATGAAAGAATAATAACAACTGTGCACCCAATCCAAATGGAGCAATATTCGGATTGTAGGGGATCCAGAAGAAGAAGAGAAAGAAAAAGGGATAGAAATTCTCTATGAGGAAATAATAGCTGAAAACTTCTCTAATGTGGAGAAGGAATAGTCTCTGAGGTCATGGGGGTGCAGAGATCTCCCAACACAAGGGATGCTAGGAAGATAACACCAAGACATACAATAATTAAAATGGCAAAGATCAAGGACAAAGAAAGAATTAAAAGCAGCCAGAGAGAGAAAAAAGGTAACGTATAAAGGAAAGCCCATCAGGCTATCAGACTTCTCAGCAGAAACCATACAAGCCAGGAAGGAGTGGCATGATATATTTAATGCAATAAAACAGAAGGGCCTCAAACCAAGAATACTCTATCTGGAAAGATTATCATTTAGATTTGAAGCAGGGATTAAACAATTTCAAGAAAAGCAAAAGTTGAGGGAATTTACCTCCCACAAACCATCTGTACAGTGTATTTTGGAGGGACTGATATAGATGGAAGTGTTCCTAAGGCTAAATAGCTGTTACCAGAGAAAAATAAAACCACAGTAAAGGAAGTAGAACAAATGAATTACTAACCAAATGCAAAATGAAAATACCCACAAAGTCAGTCAAAGGGTACACAAAGAGTACAGAACATGACACCTAATATATAAAGAGTAGAGGAGGAGGAAGAAGAAGAAGAAGAGGAAGGGAGGAAAAAAAAGAAAGAACCTTTAGGTTGTGGTTGAAATAGCATACTGAATTAAGTTAAAATGTTAGATAGTAAAGAAGCTGCCCTTGAACCTTTCGTAACCACAGATCTAAAGCCTGTAATGGCAATAAGTACATCTGTTGATAATCATCCTAAATGTAAGTGCACTGAATACACCAGTAAAAGACATAGAGTTACAGAATGGATAAAAAAACAGGACCCGTCTATGTGCTGCCTACAAGAGACTCACTTTAAACACAAAGACATACACAGACTAAAAGTGAAGGGATGGAAAAAGATATTTCATGTAAATAATAAGGAGGAAAAATCAGGAGTTGCAGTACTTCTTTCAGACAAAATAGGTTTCAAAATAAATTAACAAGAGACAAGGACATTACATAGTGATAAATATGTCAGTCCAAGAAGTGGATATAACCATTATAAATGTCTATGCACCCTATTTAGGAGCACCTAAATATATGAAACAAATACTAATGTAATTAAAGGGGGAAACAGAATGCAATGCATTCATTTTAGGAGACTTCAACACACTACTCACTCCAAAAGACAGATCACCCAGATAGAAAGTAAGTAAGGAGATAGAGGCACTGAAAAACGCATTAGAACAAGATGTACCTAACAGACATCGACAGAACACTCCACCCAAAAGCAGCAGGATACACATTCTTCTCAAGTGCACATGGAACATTTTCAAGAATAGATCATACACTAGACCACAAAAGAAGCCTCAGTAAATTCAAAAAGATTGAAATTCTATCAACCAGCTTTTCACACCACAAAGATATGACAGTAGAAATAAATTATGCAAAGAAAACAAAAATCCCACAAACACATGGAGGCTTAACAGCATGCTCCTAAATAATCAATTGATCAATGACCAAATTAAAACAGAGATCAAGCAATATGTGGAGACAAATGAAAACAACTCAACACCCCAAAATATGTGGGATGCTGTGAAGGAAGTCTAAGACATAGCAGGACAGCCTTACCTCAAAAAAAGAGCAACCCCACATGAACAGTCTAAACTCATAGTTAATGAAACTAGAAAAACTAGAACAAATGAGGCCCAAAGTCAGTAGAAGAAGGGACACAATAAAGATCAGAGCAGATATAAATAAAATTGAGAAAAATAAAAACAATAGAAAGAATTGATGAAACCAAGAGCTGGTTCTTTGAGAAAATAAACAAAATAGATAAACTGCTAACCAGACTTATCAGGAAAAAGAGAGGGTGTACACACATAATCAGAATCAGAAATGAGAAAGGAAAAATCAATATGGACACCACAGAAATACAATTATTAGAAAAATACTATGAAAAATTATATGCTAATAATTGGAAAACCTTGAAGAAATGGACAACTCTCTAGAAAAATACAACCTCCCAAGCTTGACCCAGGAAGAAACAGAAAATCTGAACAGACCAAATACCAGCAATGAAATTGGACTGGTAATCAAAAAGCTACCTAAGAACAAAACCCCTGAAACAGATGGCTTCACTGCTGTATTTTATCAAACATTTGGAGAAGAACTAATACCGATCTTCCTTAGAGTTTTCCAAAAAATAGAACAGGAGAGAATATTTTCAAACTCATTCTAAGATGAGGCCAGCATCACTCTAATACTAGAACCAAGAAAAGATACCAGAAAAAAAAGAAAATTACAGACCAATATCCCTGATGAACATAGAAGCAAAAATCTTCAACAAAGTATTAGCAAACTGAATTCAAAATACATCAGAAAGATCATTCACCATGATCAGGTGGGATTTATTTTAGGGATGCAAGGATGGTACAACACTCGAAAATCCATCAACATAATACACTACATAAACAAAAAGGACAAAAATCACATGAGTATCCCAATAGATGCTGAAAAAGCATTTGACAAAATTCAGCATCCATTCATTATAAAAACTCTTAACAAAATGGGTTTAGAGGGTACATACCTCAGCATAATAAAGGCCATATACAACCAATCCGTAGCCAACATCATACTTAACAGCAAAGAGCTGAAAGCTTTTCCTCTAAGATCGGGAACAAGACAAGGATGTCCACTCTCAACAGTTTTATTGAACATAGTACTGGAGGTCCTTGCCACGGTGATCAGGCAACGCAAAGAAATAAAAGGCATCCAGATCAGTGAGGGTGAAGTTAAACTTCCTCATCACTGTTTGCAGATGACATATTGTACATAAAGAACCCTAAAGAATCCACCCAAAAACTACTAGAACCAATAATTGAATTCAGCAGAGTTGTAGAATACAAAATTAATACACAGACATCTGTTGCATTCCTATACACCAGTGATGAACTAGCAGAATGAGAAATCAGGAAAACAATTCCATTTACAATTGCATCAAAAAGAATAAAATACCTAAGAATAAACTGAACCAAGGAGGTGAAAGACCTATACTCTGAAAACTATAAGCACTCATGAGAGAAATCTAAGAAAACACTAATAAATGGAAATACATCCTGTGCTCATGGATAGAAAGAAATTAATATTGTCAAAATGGCCATCTTGCCCAAAGCAGTCAACAGATTCAATGCAATCCCTATCAAAATATTGACAGCATTCTTCAATGAACTAGAATAAATAGTTCTGAAATTCATATGGAACCACAAAAGACCCTGAATAGCCAAAGCAATCCTGAGAAGGAAGAACAAAGCTGGGGGTATTATGCTCCCCATCTTCAAGCTCTACTACCAAGCCACAGTAATCTAAACAGTTGGTACTGGCACAAGAACAGGTGCATAGATCAATGGAACAGAGTAGAGAGCCTAGATATAAACCCACACATATATGGCCAATTAATATATGATAAAGGAGCCATGGACATACAGTGGGGAAAATGACAACCTCATCAACTGGTGTTGGCAAAATTGGACAGATATATGTAAGAGAATGAAACTGTACTATTGTCTAACTCCATACACAAAAGTAAACTTGAAATGGATCAAAGACCGGAATGTAAGTCATGAAACCATAAAACTCTTAGAAGAAAACATAGGCAAAACTCTCTTGAATATAAACATGAGCAATTCCTTCCTGAACACATCTCCTTGGGTGAGGGAAACAAAAGCAAAAATGAACAAATGGGACTACTTCAAATAAAAGCTTCTCTACAGCAAAGAACACCATCAGCAGAAAAAAAAGGCATCCTATAGTATGGGAGAATATATTCATAAACAGCATATCAAACAGAGGGTTAACATCCAAAATATCTAAAACATTCACATGCCTCAACACCCAAAAAAGCAAATAAAAATGATTAAAAAATTGGTGGAGGATATGAACAGACACTTCTCCAAGGAAGAAATTCAGATGGCCAACAGGTACATGAAAAGATGCTCCACATCGCTAATTATCAGGGAAATGCAAATTAAAACCACATGAGTTATCACCTCATACCAGTTAGGGTGATGATGCTGAGAAAGGTGAACCCTCCTACACTGTTGGTGGGAATGTAAATTAGTTCAACCATTGTGGAAGGCAATATGGCGGTTTCTCATAAAACTAAATATAGAAATACCATTTGACCCAGTAATTCCACTCGTAGGAATTTACCCGAAGAAAATAAGATTCCTGATTGGAAAAGATATATGTACCCCTATGTTTATCGTAGCATTATTTCCAATAGCCAAGATACAGAAGCAGCCTAGGTGTCCTTCAGTAGATGAATGGATAAAGATGTGGTACATATACACAATGGAATGTAATTCAGTCATAAGAAGAAAACAAATCCCAGAGTTTGCAACAACATGGATGGATCTAAAGGGTCTTATACTCTGTGAAGTAAGCCAGGTGGAGAAAGAACAAGTACCAAATGATTTCCCTTATTTGTGGAGTATAACAAGTAAGCAAAACAGCAGCAAACTAACAGTCTCCAGGAAGGGACTAGCGGTTACCAAAGGGAAGGGGTTGGAGAGGGAGGGAAAAGGGGATTAAGGGGCATTATAATTAGCACTCACAATATAGGTAGGTCAAAGGGAAGGCCATATAGTATGGAGAAGAAACGTAATGACTCCATCTTACTATGCCAATGGACAGTGACTGCAATGAGATGGGGTGTGACTTGATAACATGAATGATTGTTGGGACCATAATGTTGCTCATGTGAAATCTTCATAAGGTTGTATATCAGTGATACCTTAATTAAAAAAAAATGAGTGGATTAAACTAAATGGTAAGGTTTTTTTGGTGTTTTCATATACCTAACATTTTGTGACCATATCGAACAAATCAGTAGATTTTTTTGAGGATATTTTTTCTTCCCTAACCTATCTGATAGAATTTTAGACCCTATTCTTGTAACTGTGGGATTAGAATAGGGTCCTATCAGAAGATTTTTCACTTAATTATTTTCTTTTGAAGTTACTTTTATTCTTTTTTCTCCCCGTTTCTTTTCCTTGACCTCTAGAATTTTCCTTCATTTGATTCAAATGTTGCCTTTTTGTCTCTTGTATCATGTTAGTGGCTCTCATCATGCTTCCTTTACCCATCTACCACCCATCATTTTCACCTTAGTAATTTTCCATGATCACCATATCTTAGACTGGTGGTTTCAATCTTGGGACCTTTTTAAAACATATAGATACCTTTTGAAATGAGCTTAGGAGTCGGGTGTGATTCTTTGGCCAGTAGCTGAAACCAGTTAGTAAGACAGCATTAGTTCACCAGGGCTGTAGCCCCAAAGTCCTTCATACTATGCACACCAATCAGTTTTTGCCATAGGCCTCATCATCACCCAGAACACTTCAACACTTCTATTTCTGAGGTCTTGGAATGTTTCCTGTCATGATTTCTACCCTCTTTCATGTCACACTTTTTGAATCTGGTTTTTGTCTTTATTACAACTTGTTGCTTCTTGGCATTTCCTCATTTTCTCATCAAGTTAGCTATTTTCTAGCCTCTTTAGCTTTCTACTCACCCGAATAGTCATACTTGTGGCAGCATCTTATGTTTTCTTGCCTTATTAATGTTCTGAGGAACCCTCTTACCAGATCTCAAACTTAAGTTAATTTACCCTGTATGTTTTTTCCTAGTTCTGGCTGCTGATGCATAACCAAGGTCACATAACCGAGTTTGGATCTACTCACCAATCACTTGCTTGGTTTCAAAACTGATTCTTTTCAGAGTTGGCTTCTTATCCTTTCTTCAGAAGACCCCACACCTTGTCACTGTCAAGTTGCCTTTTGGGGGCTACCTAGCATACTTCTTGACCTGTTCTCTTTATTTTAGATTTTTTTGTTGTGTCTGAAGAAGAAATTTGTTGCTTTAATTTTAATTTTTATTTGGAAAATTTAAAACAGACTGGTATAAAGAACCCCTGTGTATTCATCACTCAGGTTCAGTGATTTTCAAGTAATGACTGGATTGTTTGTTTCCCACTGACTTCCCTCCTGTTCCTATATTATTTTAAAGCAAGTCCTAGACATTATATGTTATTTGTATGTTAGTGTGTTTAAAGAACAAGACCTTTTTAAAAATATAACCATGATACCATTTCACTCTTCAAAAACAGCAACAATTCCAGTGTAATCAAATATCCAAACAATGCTAATTCTATTCCTCTCATACATTTTAAAGCAGTTGATTTGATTGAATTCAGATCTGGATAAGCCCTCTCCCCATTGGAATTGGTTGGTTGTTCTTTTAAGGTCCTTCTTGTGCCTTTTTGTCCTTAAAATTTATTGAACAAATTGGGTCTTTGTCCTAGATGTGGATTTTCCTGAGTTACATTCTTTGTGAAGTGATTAAACCTACTTATCTGTTCTTTTTATTTCTTACTAATTGGTAGTTGGAGCTAGAGACTTGCTCAGATTCAGGTTTGATTTCTTTTGGCAAGTGTCCATCTGGTGCACACAACATCTAGTTAACCTCTATTTTTCTGATGATTAGTTTCCATTTGTGCTCAATGCTTTAGATCAAGGGTTGGTTGAATTACTCTGTAAGGGGGCAGATGGTGCATATTTTAGGCTCTGTTGGCTATTCAGTCTCTGCTGCAACTACTGAGCTGCTTTTGTAATGGAAAAGCAGCCATAGACAATATGTAAATGAATGGTCTTATCTGTGTTCCATTAAAACTTTATTAACAAAAAACAGGGGATGAACTCCCTGCTTTAAGTTTATTAAATCATTAAGGGTTGTAAGAGTGCTATTTTAATACTAAAACCTTACTGTTCATTTATTAGGTGCATGTTCTATGAAGAGAAACTGTTTCTTGTGTATCTTTGTTACCTAGTAGTACATTTTGTGTAGGAAAGGTTCCATAAAACCTTGATAGTTTCCCTTTGGCTTACCAATTCAAAGTAATGAGTTGATTCTATTAGCCGTCTCTAACAGTGACCAATTAGGATTTCCCCCTCTCCCCTGAACTCATTATGGACTCTTAGATTTACACGTATTGGATTTTTAAAAAATTCATCGAGGAAATTCCCCTTATCAATGCTTAACTTAATCTTTGGTTAGGGAGAGCCTTTTACAGTTGCTTGCTGAGTTATTTTGACATGACACTAGTAGTTTTGATAAATTCTTGATTATCTAGTGTGACAAGGAGTTCCAGGCTAACCATGTACATTTCCTCTCCACACCTGGGATCAGCAGTTTCTCCCAGAAGTTCTGATTCCTTTGCTGGGGATTGGGATTTCAAGACTACAATCTGGGCTCCAGGTGTTCTCGTTACTAATGGATTGGTTATTGTTTCTAGGCCTTCTCAATAGTCAGGACTAGGAAAACAAATTTTTAAGATAGGGAACCTTCTGAGTTCATACTGATACTTCTAATTCAGTTTGAGCACTATAAGATTTTACTTCATCTTTTCAATTTTGCCATCTGTGTCTTGCAGTTAAGAATTTTGGTTCTCAGTGACACCAAAAATAATACAATTAGAACATTATATAATTATTTATAGTACTCATTATAAATACAACAGTCTCAGAATAGCAATACCAATGTTGAAGTTTTGTCTCTGCTTTTTTTTGTTCAACATTATGTCTGTGAGATTTACCCATATTGAATGAAATAGTGCTTTGTGTTTTTGTTTTTTTCATTGCTGTGTAGTACAGTTGATCCTTACCCACCAAGTGGAGTTGAAAATCCTCATATAACTTTTGTTTCCCCCCAAACTTAACTATTAGTAGTTTACTGTTGAGTGGAAGCCTTACTGATAACATAGTCAATTCATACATATTTTATATGTTATACGTAGTATTTATTATATTCTTAAGTAAGCTAGAAGAAAGAAAGTGTTTTTTTAAATTGTCTCAAACCTCAAAAAAAATATTCAATGTATTTATTGAAAAAAGTATGTAAGTGGACCAGTTAAAACTCTTGTTATTCAAGGGTCAGTTGGAGTACCACAACTTACGTATTCATTCTCCAGTCAGTGGATATTTGAATTACTTCTAGTTTGGGATGATAATGAGTAAAGCTCACTGTGAACACTCTTTTGGTGGATATACACACTTCTTTTTTTTCTCAGATAAATACCCAGCCATGGAATTTGCAATTCTTTTGGGCATAAGACACATTCCCTTAGGAATGTTTAGTCAAAATACTGTGTGTATTAGTTATGTATTGCTGTGTAACAAATCACCCCAAAACTTAGTGGCTTACCACAGCAAACATCTCACATTTGGTATGGTCAATTTCTGTAGGGTGCAGCTTAACTGGCACCATATAGAGAGACCCTCTAGCTCAGAGTCTCATAAAGATACAAGCTAGGTCAGGTGGGACTGTATTCATCCCAAAGCTCAATTGGAGGGGACATAAAGGAACCTTCTGGAGTGCTTCTAAGCACATTTATGTGATTATTGGTAGGTCTCAGGTCCTTTCTTGGTGTTGACCAGAGACGAGTTTCTTGGGTCTCTCCATAGGGCAGCTAACAACATGGTACTTGGTTGTTAGCTTGGAGTGAGGAAGAAAGGGTGTCCAAGATAGCAGCCATAGCCTTTTCATAATCTGTTATGAAAGAAGAATGACAAGCCATCCCATATGGTGCATATCTATTTAAAAAATTATTGTGGCAAAATATATATAACATGAAATAGATCATTTTAACTATTTTAAGTGCAAAATTCATTGTTATTATTAAATACATTAACAGTTTTGTGTAGTCACCACCACTATCCATCTCCAGAACTTCTGTCTTTCAAAACTGAAACTATACTTATTAAATAATAATTCCCCAATTCCCCTTTTCCCCAAGTTCCTGGCAACCACCATTCTACTTTCTGTCTCTGTGAATTTAACTACTCTAGGTACTTCATAAGTGGAATCACACAGTATTTGTCCTTAAGCATGTGGCTTAGCATAATGTCTTCAAGGTTCATCTGTGTTGTAGCATGTATCAGAATTTCATTCCTTTCTAAGGCTGAATAATACTCCATTCCGTGTTTGTGTAACATTTTGTTTTTTCATTCCTGTGTTTGATGAACATTTGTTTCCTCCTTTTGGCTATTATGAATAACACTACTATGAACACTACTATTTTTGGAAGCTAGTCCTAAATCCAGCCAACATTAAAGGGGAGGTAATTACATGAGGCTGTGGGGATCACTGGGTGCCTCTTACTACACTGTGTAAGTCAGTCCTGGTAATTGTCCTCTATGCAGTTATGCCACCCACTGGATATATACATAAGTTCACTTACCTTATTTTTGATATTTAATAATTGTTCTAAAGTATAATTTTGTTTTGTAGTCATGTATACTAGTTTTGTGGTTCCAGAGTTAAATCCATGAAACAGTGATTGTTCAAAGGAATCTGTTTTCTCTACCCTTCTCTCTTCTTCTCCTTCTAAGTAATTATATTCTAAAACTTCAGTTTATTCTTCCAGTCCAATTTTTAAAATAAAAATAAGCAGGCTATATATTCATATCCCTCTTTTCTTATATAAATGACAGAATACTGTATACCTTATTTTTTACACTTAATATGTTCTGGAAATCATTCCTTAGTAGTAAATTACTCATTCCTTTTCATAGTTACATAATATCCCTTTGGGTGAATGAATAAATCGTAGTTTATTTAACCAGTTTCCAATTGATGGGCATTTGGGTTGTTTCTAATTTTTTGTAAATAGGACAGCAGTGAATAACCTTGTCCACATATATATCTTTTCATAGTTTGCCATTGTGTATTTGGGACATATTCCCAGATATGGAATTGCAGGGTCAAAGGGTAAATGAGTATTCAGTTTTACTAGATATTGCCAGATTTATCCTCATAAGAATTACATGTTTGTGTTCCCATCAGTAATTATGAAAGTACCTATTTGTACATAGCCTTATTTACAGACTATGTTGTTAAACTTCTGTTTTTTTTTACCAAATGGAATCTCATTGTAGCATTAATTCCCATCTCTCATTTTGAGTGAATATCTTTTATTTTTAAATTGAAGTATCATTGATATATAATCTTATATTGATTTCAAGTACACATTCAGCAGTTACCCATATTATTAAATCCTTGCCCCCACTAGTGCGGCTACTATCTGTCAACATAGGAAGATGTTACAGAATCATTGGCTGTTCTCCATGCTGTACTACCATCCCCATGACCAACTTATATTATGATTGGGAATTTTTGTGCCTTTTTATCCCCTACCTTTCCTCCTTCTCTACTCACACCTCCCCTTCCCCCATGGTAACCACCAGTCACTTCTCAGTGTCTCTGAGTCTACTGCTATTTTGTTCATTTTGTATTGTTTTGCTTTTATATTCCACAAGTAAGTGAAATCATATGATATTTGTCTTTCTCCGCCTGGCTTATTTCACTTAGCATAATACCCTCTAGGTCCATCCTTTTTGCTTCTCATCCTTTTCAATAATGTTACATTTGTTTTTCTGGCTTAGTGATCATTCAGTATCAGATGACTCCACATCTATTCCACTATTCCTTCAAACTCAACTGCCTTGGATAGAGTTTGACTTTGTCCACAAATCTGATGTTCCTGTGCTCCCTCTCTCATTCATTGTGTATATGCACCACATCTTCTTTATCAATTCATCTATTAATGTGCACTTTTCATATCTGTCTTGGGTATGGTAAATAATGCAGCAATAAACATGGGTGCATATATTTTTTTCAATCAGGGATTTAATTTTCTTTGGATAAATTCCTAGAAGAGTGATTACTGGGTCGTATAGTATGTCTATTTTTATTTTTTTGAGGAACTTACATACTGCTTTCCACTGTGGTTGCACCAATTGACATTCCCACCAGAAGTGTAGGAGGGTTCCCTTTTCTCCTCATTCTCACCAACACTTATTTATTGTCTTTTGGGTAGTGACCATTCTAACTGGTGTGAAGTAATATCTCATGTGGTTTTAATTTGCATTTCCCTGATGATTAGTGAGTGATGTGGAGCATCTTTTCATGTGCTTGTTGGCCATCTATATTTCTTCCTTGGAAAATGTCTGTTCAGGTCCTTTGCCCATTTTTTAATCAGGTTATTTGTTTTTTTGGTGTTGAGGCATATGAGTTCTTTATATATGTTGGATGTTAACCCCTTATTGGATAATTGATTAAGAATATATTCTGTCATTCTGTAGGTTGCCTTTTTGTTCTGCTCATGGTGTCCTTTGCTGTACAGAAGCTTTCAATTTAATGTAGTCCCACTTGTTCATTTTTTATTTTGTTTCCCTTGTCTGAGGAGATGTGTCCAGGAAAAAATTGCTCATGCTTATGTTCAAGAGATTTTTGCTGATGTTTTCTTCTAAGAGTTTTATGGTTTAATGTCCTACATTTAGATCTTTAAACCATTTCAAGTTTACTTTTGTGTATGGACAGTAATACAATTTCTTTCTCTTGAATGTAGCTATTCAGTTTTCCCAACACAAGTTGTTGATGAGGCTGTTTTTCCCCACTGCATGTTCATGGCTCCTTTATTGACCCATATGCGTGAGTTTATATCTGGACTCTCTGTTCTGTTCCATTGACCTTTGGGTCTGTTGTTGTGTGGGTACCATACTGTTTTAATTACTGTAGCTTTGTAGTATAACTTGAAGTCAGAGAGTGTAATACCCCCAAGCTTTGTTCTTCTTTCTCAGGATTGCTTAGGCTATTTGATGTCTTTTGTGGTTCTATATGAATTTTAGGATTATTTGCTCTAGTTCATTGAAAAATACTGTTGTTAGATTGATAAGGATTGCATTGCATCTGTAAATTGCTTTGGGTGAGGTGGTCATTTTGACAATTTTAATTCTTCCCATCCATAAGCATGGGATAGATTTCCATTTATTTGTTTCTTCTTTAATTGAGTAAATATCTTTAAAAAAAACTTAAAGTTTTCTACAAATGTTTCAGAACCATTTAAGTCAACAATGAAATTTTTTTTAGATAACACACCTTGTTTACCTTAATTGGGCTGAATATCTTTTTACATGGTTAAGAGCATTTGCACTTGTTTTTCTGTTAACTGTATGTCTTTAGCCCCCTTTTCTCGAGGCTTGATTTGGTACTTTCTATTTTATAAGGAATATTTACATATTAGGAATAATTCTATTTTGTCTATTTGTTTTCTTCATCCTGCCAGTTAAGTGGAGGTACAGTATTCTCTAATGTGCTATTTATTAGCTTTCTTTACTTTGCTTCTCATCCTTTTCAATAATGTTACATTTGTTTTTCTGGCTTAGTGATCATTCAGTATCACATGACTCCACATCTATTCCACTATTCCTTCAAACTCAACTGCCTCAGATAGAGTTTGACTCTGTTCACAAATCTGATGTTCCTGTGCTCCCTCTGTCAGGTAATAGTATTGCCATTTTCTCAGATGGGAACTTGAAGTTGGTCTTCTGTGGCTAATTTATTATTAATTAAGCAAGCATTAGTTGAGGACCTATCATGTGTTAGGTACTGAGCTAGGCACTGGTAACTAATAGTCATAATCCTAGCTCTTAGGGGATAGTCTGATGGGGAGTAGGTATTAATCAAATACACGCACAAACCCATGTTTAAATGTGTGCTAAGTATTTCAAGAGAGAATTTAAGGGTTGCAATGTGTGATTAATTGGAGAGGTTAAGGTTGGTCTCTTTGGGAAAGTAACACTTAAACTGAGATTTCAAGACCTGTTAGAGTTCACCTGGTAGGAAAAAACCTCCATGCCAGTTTCCAGATAGGAGAAACAGTATGTGGAAGGATCCTGAGGCAGGGAAGGAGCTGAACTTCTAGAAGATGGAAAAATTAGTTTGGCTGGTATGTAGGGGAAAGAGGTGAAGGGCCTTGAGTTGTGATTTGATTTACTTTGTAAAATGGTCACTCTGGCTATGATGGGGTAACACCTTGGATGGGGTGCATGTAGAAGTTGGTGAGGAGGCTGTAGTAGTAGTTGTGAAAAGTAATGGTGTTCCATTTGTTCAGTTGTGACATTCTCTTAGTTCTATTTCATTGCTTTGCTAAATTCTCCTGAATTTTTATATTCATTGCCTTTTTCAGAAAGTTTTCTTGACTACTGTGATAGGGTTTTACATATTGTAAATGTTCTGTCCTCTTTGTTTCAGTCTCTGTTCCCCTTCCAGTCCGCTTCAAGATACTGTAGAAACCATAAGTCTGTTCATATCACTTCCTTTCTCAAAAATTCATTGTGGCTCCCTGTGATGGTTAACATTATGTGTCAACTTGACTAGGCTAGGCAATGCCCAGATTGCTGGTCGTGTCTGTGAGGGTGTTTCCAGAACAGATTAGCATTTGCATCGGTAGGCTAATTAAAGATCTGCCCTCACTGATGTGGGTGGGCATCATCCGATTCCTTGAGGATCCAAATAGAATAAAAAGGCAAAGTAGGGGTGAATTTGCTGTCTGTCCTTGAGCTGGGACTTCCTTCTGCCCTGAGACCTTTGAGCTCCTGGTTCTTGGGCCTTCAGACCCCAGGATTTATACCAGCAGCACCACCCTTCCACCTCTGGCCTAATACTCAAAGTTACACCATTGGCTCCCCTGGTTCTCAGGCCTTTGGGCTTCTGCTGAATTACACCACTGGGTTTCATTGTTCTTTAGCTTGCAGAGGGTATATCGTGGGACCACTCAGCTTCTACAATCATGTGAGCCAATTCCCACAGTAAATCTTCTCTCTCTCTCTCTCTATATATATATATCTCCTTTTGTTTTTTTTTCTCTATGGTCTCTGAGCCCTCACATACATCCCCACTGTGGAAAAATGAAAGCCGACCTGAAATTGAAGGCTTTATTCATCATTTTCTTTAAGCCTCAAGGTCTGCTCCTCTGAGACTACTTTCCTTTCGGCTACCAGACAGATACTTTTACCTCTTTTCTTTAGCTCATCAACTTCTGTCATGACATGTCTGCCTCTGGAACCCTGTCTTCCCTCTCTCTTTTTTTTTTCCCTCAAAGGCTCCACTCAAATTCTAACTATTCCTCTAATCCTTGTTAAATCCTTACAGTCAGGTTGACTTTTAACCCACATACCCTTTTCCTTTGTTGATATGCCTATTCTAAGATTCCTCACAGTCTGTTTTATTAGAAATATGTATTTATTTGGAGTGTAAGGAATTGTGTGTATTTTTCATTTTCGTAACTAATAGGAACTCAATAGACACTTGTTTAGTAGTGTAAAATTAGGGAGTATTCCATGTGGCAGATCTCTCATTGAAATCTCTTAGGGAAGAGAGAAGTCACAAGTACAATTTTACAAACATCTTGTATTGAACCTTTAGGAAGTGACTTTGTTTAGAGATACAAAAATCCTAACTTGCCTTCTGAAATAGTCTTTACAGCTCAGTGAAAAAATCAAATAATATTTTTACACTAGTTTGACAAAAATATGTTTATATGGCAATATCAGAGAGTTCTTATGACTTCAGGAGGGTAGTGGCATCTTTAGAACATTAAATTTTCGATTCCCATGGTGGTAGAGAATGGCCAATAAAATCATGAATATGTAGCATATCTAAATGTAGCTCTGCTTTCACCTGAGGTCTTTTGCAGATGAGTTGTCCGTGTAACTTGTTACCAGGTCTCTTACTAGGTTAAATATAGTAGTCTACATCTTGACAAATATTAATATATTTGAATCTCATATGTGATTTTGTTTATATATTGGGCCAGCCAGCATGTTTCTTCTGTGAAGAGAGGGCTACTAGTATTTACTACCTGCAAAATTGCAAAATGATTTTATGTAGTCTTTTTTTCTTATTCTCACAGGTTTTCCTTTCTCTCTCTCACCTTCCTCCTCCTTCCCTCTCTCCCTTTCTTCCTTAAATGGGTAAGTTAATGTAGCTTAGTATTATATAACTTGTACCACATACATTGTGCTGCCTGCTCAAATGAGGTCATTTTTCTGAAATTATATAAAGGAAATGGGATTTATACAGATTTGTTTTACATGTGACTTTTCACATATTAATCTTTTAGTCTGTTTGTTTAGATCATCTCTTGAAGTAAATGACTGTTTTTGTCATCTAATGAATACTGATTCAATAAAAGGTTTGGGAAATTATGATAATTTTGGTTCTATTCTAAATAGGATTTATATTTGTCATTGGAAATGCAGTAGGGGCTAAACTCTTAAACCTATTTTAAGAGTAAATTTTCTAAAGTCATATATCAGATTTTTGGCATTTTAGCAATATTAGCTAGTGAGAAGTATTTCAGTTGTATTATTTTAAGGAAAAATTATCTTGATGGAAAGTTTGAATGAGCTTGCTCAAGATTAAATTAGGACATTAAGTCTTAGTTTCTACAATATGATTTTTTTTTTTAATTTGAAACTTTAGGGCAGGTGCCCATATAGGTAAGAATCAAATTATCATTTGGTACTGTGATCTTCAGTCATAATGCATTTAGAGTGATGGAAGTTTTCATTTTTAAAACTTAGAATCTGTGAAACAAAAAATGTTTCATGTAGGTCATGGTTTGACAGGTTTATGAAAGGCTTAAAAGATAAAATTGTCATTAGAGCAATATTGCATTCCATGTAGGATTTATGTAAGGAGTAGTTGGTGAAAAAGCCTGACAAGATGGGAGAAATGACTCAGCTCCTCACTGTGCACCCTCCACATCTTATTTTCTCTCTCATTTCAGCTTCAGATATCATAACAACACTAATTTAGAAGCCTGATATATAAGATAAGCATTTGTTGTTTTGTATAATAACTGCATTTGTACCATCCTGGGAACTTCTTATAACATTCTTATTCTAGGACAGTTGATAAGGGGTGGTCCTAGAACTCAATGAGTCATACCACACCACGGATTCCCTAAGGTCATGGATATTTCCTATTCATTGTTTGTGTCCTTTGCTGCCTAACTTGATATACAGTTGGAGTCACTGAAGGCAGTAGAATTATGTCTGTTTTTATTCGTTATACTATACCTGGTTTCTAGAAATAATATCCTAGACAACACTCCCAGGGTATTATTCCAGTGACCCTGAACTCCAGTAAACTGAGCCAGGAACCAAATATTCACTCAACATAAAGCAGGAATAAAGAAAAAAAGGCATGTAGGGACCTTGGATAAAAAGGGATGATTTAAGTGGAGTGGATGGAAGTTTCATTTCAACCCACAGATATGGTAATTGATACTTGTAAACTTTATCAGGTTTTCCCTGTGATGTAAAACTATGACACAGAATTTTGCAGCTCATTGAAATATCATTGTGTTTGAACATTTACCTTTGGGAAACATTTTAGGTTAAAGACTATTTGAAGAAATCTGGCTGAAAGAGAGGATTGTTTCCTTTATAATGAAGTTATTCTTAGACTTAAATTAACATTAAAACATTAACAATAGAGGATTAAATTTAGTCTTAAACTAATCTCTGATTTGTTGGACAGGATATGATTTCTCCTTTATCCTCCATTTTTTTTTGCTTTCATGAGTTATATAAAATAAAGTCCTCAAATTAAAATGCAGTTATTTCAATGTTTTTATATTAATTCTGAACCTCATACAACTCCATCTAAGTTTATTCTTTTAAAATATAAAGGAATCTAGGTGTGCACTGTTTCTTAGTTCATTTACTAGCTATTTCAGTTTCCACAGTTGCAAAGTTGAACATTTACAGAAATTTGGATTAGTTTGGGATAAAATGAAGTAATGCATGTAAAACACCTAACCTAGTTTTTCATACATAGTAGACCCTTAGTAACGAAATAGTTCTTATTGTTCATATAATTATTGGGTACTTATTTAGCTTGGATTTCGAAGGCACCATTTCTTAGGGTGCAGTGAACCAATACTGAATTCTCCCCTCCTGTATTTGTAATTTATTTAGACTGATTTAACTACTGTGAATAATAAAGCCTGTGGTTGGGTAGGGTGGGGTTTTGACTTGTGTGTAAGTCCTTTTAGAGTTACTGCATGTACTGGAATGTTAGGGATTAAGCATTGTGGCATGTTCCATATGGTAATCCATAGTGACCAAATTGATTTGAAATGTTCTTTTGTTACAGCAAACATCCTCTGTACAGAAAATAAGAGGATATTGATCTGAATAAATTGCTTATTATTCTTTACAAATTTCTAGAATGAGAGGAATCATCAATCTGTATAAACCTTACCTGACTTAATGCTGTCTTTCATAAAAATGAAGAGAATGCAATTCCAAAATAACCATTTTGAGGGTAAAGCTAGATGCTGTTAGGTAACTAAGAGGGTATGTGATAGCACCCAATTTTGGAGGAAATTATGGCTTGGAGGCCTACAGTGAAACAGTCATGTTTCTTAGGCCATAATGTGTTACTTAAATGGCTCTTCTATCAATAGTTAGCTCCTCAAAGAAAGGCAAAAAGGCATTCACGTAGTGAAAGACAGTTCCTCAAGTTGGTCTTCTGGCATTGGAGGCTGAGAGCGCACTTCCTTAACAAAGTCTTCCCAGTCTTCTCCTTCATCTAAATTGATGACTGCCTCCCTTATACTTGACTGTAGCTTGAACATACTTAGGTAATTTCTCTCAAAGTATCTAAAATGTGTAGTCACACTTGTCTCTCTTACAGCTGATCTGTAAGCTCCTGGATGGTGGCATTTGTGTCTGTGAGTGCCACTTAGTACAGATTCTGGACACTTAGGGTTGACCCTTAGTCAGTGTAAAGTGCATGTCTCCCTGTGGCTTGTAGAGACTTCTCAACATTAAGTGCTCTAATTATTTGATGTTATCTCTCACAATTTTTTAATGAATAACTTGTATAGAGGCTGACCCCATCCTGTATCCTATACCACCCCCATCATTCCCCTTATTACTTTCTCCTCTGCCAATGCAATTTCTCTACTTCCTTTATTTCTTTCAAGGAACAATTCAGCCCTTTTCCATGAAGGTTTTTAAAAGTATGTTTCGTTTTAGTTAGTAGTAATTAAAAATTAGAAAACCAAGAAAAAGTGAGAAATGTTAACCAGAACTGGAAATTTGGAATTGGCCTGTTAAAAATATATTCTTTTAGTCAGAAACACATACAGAAATACAAATGATTATGAGATTACTATGAAAAATTATGTACCAACAAATTGGATGACATAGAAGAAATGGATAAATTCCTAGAAACATGCAATCTCCCAAGATTGGATCAGGAAGAAATAAAAAATCTGAACAGTCTAATTACGAGTAACAAAATTGAATCTGTAGTAAAAAAAACTCCCAAGAAATGATGGTCCAGGACCAGATCACTTTAAAGGAGAATTCTACCAAACATTTAAAGAAAATTTAATACCAACTTTCTCAAACTATTCCAAAAAATTGAAGAGGAAGGAAAGCTTCTAAATTCATTCTATGAGACCAGCATCACTGATACCAAAACCAAATACACTACAGAAAAAGAAAATTATAGACCTATATTCCTAATGAACATAGATGTAAAAATCCTCACCAAAATATTAGCAAACTGAAGTGAGATTTCTTCCAGGAATGCAAGGATGTTCAATATCCACAAATCAATTGTTTTGATACACATTAACAAAAGGAAGGATAAAAACCATATGATCATCTCAATAGATCACAAAAAAGCATTTGACAAAAATTCAACATCTATTCATGCTAAAAGCTCAATGAAGTGGATATAGAGGAAACACATCTTGACATAATCAAGGCTGTATTTGACAAAATCACAACTAACATCATACTGGTGAAAAGTTGAACGCTTTTCCTCTAAGATCAGGAAAACAAGGATGTCCATTCTCACTTTTATTTGACACAGCACTGGAGGTTGTAGCCACAGCAGTCAGACAAGATAAAGAAATAAAAGGCATCCAAATTGGCAAGGAAGGAAAATTATCACTTACTTGCAGATGACATGATTTGTACATAGAAAACCCTAAAAGCCTAAAGATTCCACCAAAACACTATTAGAACTAATAAATGAATTCAGTAAAGTTGCAGGATAGAAAATCAATATACAGAAGTCTGTTGTTTCTATATACAAATGACAAATTAGCAGAAAGAAAAATTAAGAAAACAACCCCATTTACAATTACATCAAAAAAGAATAAAATACCCAAGAATAAATCTAACCAAGGTGGTGAAAACTGTAAGACATTGATGAAAGAAATTGAAGAAGATGCAAATAATGGAAAAATATTCTGTGCTCATTAATAGAAAGAATTAATATTGTTAAAATGACCATACTCTTCAAAGCAGTCTACAGATTCAGTGCAATCCCTATTAAAATACCAAAATACCAACAGAACTAGAGCAAATAATCCTAAAATTTGTATGAAAATTTGCTGGAGTAACCAATACAGTCTTGAGAAAGAAAAACAAAGCTGAAGGTATCGTGCTCCCTGTTTTCAAACTATAGTACAAAGTTACAGTCATCAGAACAGTATGGAACTGGCACAAAAACAGAGATGCAGAGCAATGGAACAGAATAGAGAAATAAACCTATGCCTATATGTTCAATTAGTATATGACAAAAGGGGTAGGAATATATAATCTTTTCAGTCTTTTCAATATATGGTATTGGGAAAACTGGACAGCCACATGCAAAAGAATGAAACTGGATCACTGTCTTATACCATACACAGAAATAAACTTGAAATGATTAAAGGCCTAAATATAAGACCTGGAACCATAAAACTCCTAGAAGAAAACATAGGCAGTACACTGTTGAACATCAGCATTAGTAATTTTCTTCTGGATACATATCTCCCCAGGCAAGGGTAACAAAAGCAAAAATGAACAAGTAGGAATACATCAAACCAAAGAGCTTCTGCACAGCGAAGGAAGCCATCAGCAAAGTGTAAAGGCAACCTACTGAATGAGAGAAGATACTTGCAAATGATATATCTGATAAGGGGTTAATACCCAAAATATATAAAGAACTCATACAGCCCAATGCCAAAAATAAAATTAGAAACAAATAACATGTCCCAAATAATTAAATTAGTAATTTTAAATTTAAATTTAAAAGTTAAACTTAAAATTCAATCCCTGATTAAAAAAGTGGGCAGGGGACCTGATCAGATATTTTTCCAGAGAAGACATACAGATAGATGACAGACAGACACACTAAAAGGTGCTCAACATCACTAATCATCAGGGAAATGCATATCAAAACTACAATGATATATACCACCTCACCCCAGGCAGAATGGCTATTATGAAAGACAAGAAATTACAAGTATTGGTGAGGATGTAGAGAAAAGGGAACCCTCGTACACTGTTGGTAGGAATGTAAATTGGTGTAGCCACTATGAAAAACAGTATGGAGGTTTCTTAAAAATCTAAAATTAGAAATACTATACAACCCACTAATTCCACTTATGGGAATTTACCTGAAGAAAACAAACCCACTAATTTGAAGAGATATATGCATTCCTGTGTTTACTGCTGCATTACTTACAGTAGCCAAGATGTGGATATAACCTAAGTGTACATTGATAGATGAATGATAAAGACGATGTCGTACATATATACAATATAATATTATTCAGCCATAAAAATAAGTCCTGCCATTTGCAGCAACATGGGTGGACCTAGAGGGTTTTATGCTAAGTGAAATAAACCAGGCAGAGAAAGACAAATATCATATGATTTAATTCACTTATGTGCTATCTTAAAAATGAACAAAAAATAAAACAGACTCATAAGCATAGAGCAGACTAGTGGTTGCTAGATTTTTTCCAATAACTTAGTTCAGAATCTCAAAGTAATGGGAATTTTAGGTAAAGTTTATGGAAAAATGTGGGAGCCATGTTATGCTTTTTAGGTTATCATAAGAAGGTGTCTTTGATTACATCATATGGCATTTTATAGCACATAAAGGTATAAGGATTGACCTATTGTCTTTGTTTATAAAAAGGTTTTATTGTGATTTAAAATTTGAAGTCTTTTACATAGACTCCTTTTTCACCTTCCTACCACTTAAGTTAAAGCAGAAGAATCTGATAGTTAATGTATATATAGGACAAATCTTTGTTACTGAAATTTTCATTTTGGGGGGGAAAAACTATTCCTTCTAAGACAAAAGCAGAGGAGACCATTTTAGCCAAGAACTGGTGGCCTTTAGAGTACTCATGGTTGAGTTGTGAAAGTTTTGTGTTGTTTAGGCTTCTACTTTCTTTTTCTTTTTTTACTTGGCCTGTGTTTTGCTCTTTTCCTTGCTCATTAGTAGCAATATCATTAAGCCCACAGGAAGAAAAGATATTGAAACTAAATGTTAGTAGAATAATTTTACAGTGAATTGTTTTTATACTTTTTATGTACAAAGGAACTAGAATAGTATGTTTTGTGACATGTTCTATATATACACACATATACATACAATAATACATATTTTAACATTTTTATGCTTATAAGTTTTAAAAAATACACAATAGCTTTTATTTTTCCATTTAATAGCATGTGGAAAACATTTAAGTGACAGAAACATTTACATTTATCTTAGTTTGCATTACTGTTAGTTGAATTTAATCTCTATTTAGTGCTTCATTTTTTAATGAAAGCTCACTTCGTAGGCATTGGAGACGGAAGGATGAATATCTTACCCATCAGGGACTCATGATCTCAGAGCCAACTCTTAAAACCACAGAATTTTAGAACAGGGAGAAATTTAAGAGATGGTCTTTGGTTAGTTAGCAGGGTGTGTGTTTAGGCAGAAGTCCTCCAATTCCCCCCACTTCAGGGTCTTCTGTCCCCAACTCTCCATCCTCCCAGACATGCAAAATGTCATTTTCTGTGCAGAGGAGAGAGGAATTCAAGTAGGCAGATGATTGGGTGGCATTAAATGTGTAGCTTGTCCATCTTATTACACTGATGGACAGTGACTGCAGTGGGGGTGGGAGATGAGGACTTGATAATACCAGTGAATGCTGAAACCACAATATTGTTCATGTGAAACCTTCATAAGATTGTTTATCGATGATGCTTTAATTTAAAAGAAAAGTGTAGCTTGTCAGGTACTCTTTTCCATTTCCTTTGCCTGGTAAGCAGGGCAAGATGCAGGACCTTTTTTTCCCCCAAGGCCAGTTTTTTAGTCCAGAAATTGAAAACTGTGAAGTCAAGAATCGTTTTTAGTGGGTATTGACTAGAAGATAACACTTTTCTTTTTTTAATAGTTTGGAAACGATCAAAGTGTATTGAGGATTCTTTCAAATGTGTCATGCATGTATATATATGTGGCTTTTATAAAATGTTTTATAAATTCATTCACATAAAGTGTATTTTTTTACTGTGGTGAAGAGAGTTTGGAAACATGTCTTCTACTCTGTACATTGCACCCTTGCTTTAAACGTGGGGTCAGCCAGTGATCCCCCTTATACTTAGTGTGTTATTTATGCCCTCCTGTTGGCATGACAACAACAAAACAATAGAAAGTTTACAGTGAAAAAGCCAATTATTGCTTTTAAGTGCGTAAAATGTTTTCTACAGAGGTAGAAATATACACAGGTTATATTTTCTCCACAATACATCTTAATAAAGAATGTGCAGTGATGTAGTTTTTTCATTATACTGGTCTTACTTTCATGCCTCTGGGTACAAATAAACACTGTGGTGGATCTGTTATTCTGTATTGTTTATGATGTGCCTAACTTCATACTAAGATATGATTTAAGAAGTACCAAGAGAATTTGGATTATTTAATAATAGTATATAATAAAACTACTTATCAAATATTCATGTGGGTCCATACAGAGGCATAATTGTATTCTTGTAATGCACAATATAAATACTAATATTGTTTTGGAAAATCAGCATGGTATGCTGAAGCCATGGTTTGGCAAAAGGCATTGTAGTAAGTTTTTATCTGTGGGAATTACTGGCAAGTATAATTGAGAGATTCTAAATACTGCAGTTGTTTACTTCGCTTTTGAATTTGGCTTAAATATTTTTGGTCTTGTTATTTTTTAAAATAATCATTGAGTTATTGTTCTGAAAGACTGATGACAGTAGCTAAACCATAATTCTATGGATTTTAATAATTATATCTTATTTTAAAGATTTAAAAATAATTTCCTCCCACTGATGATAGTTTTTAAGATATTTAAATGCAATAGAGGAATGAATGTTTTCTGCTCATTCCTCATCTTAATGGTTACCAGCTCTTTGCTATTTTTACCTACTTCCTTTTTCCAGTTCCCAGTTATTTTGATGCAATTCCTCTGTCATAAAACATCATCTGTAAATATCTTAGAATGCATTTCTGAAAGGGAAGGGCTTCCATTTCTAGACATATAAAGCAGAATCTTAACCTTTTTAAGGAATGTACAGAAGTTATGAATGCTCAAATTGTGTTTGGGAAAATGAGATCATTTAAATGGAATAAGTGGAAAAAGAGAAATACCTGGTAAACAGTTATACTTAACAACAACAACAAAACAATAGAAAGTTTACAGTGAAAAAGCCAATTATTGCTTTTAAGTACCCATGGAGAAAAGGAAGAAATTGGTATTTTTGAACACCTAGTATGTGCCTACATTCCATACAAGCTAGTGGGGAGTAAAGCCAAGTGTATTTTCATGCCTTTTGAGATAGAAATTCTGTTTCTAACAGGTCTTCTTGAAGGGAAAAAATCAAAGATGTGTATAAAGACTGCCAATCAAAATATTCACTGCAGTATTATTTATAGCATTGAATAATTGAATCTAATGCTGAATAATAGTGGAATAATCATTATGTAGAATATAATAGTGGAATAATAATTAACAATCCACTAATGCACATGATATATTTATCAAGTATTGTAATGTTTTGTAACCACTAGAAATTACATAATATGATGTCAATAGTTTAAAACAGTTAATGCATATCAAAAGACCTGAAAGAAATTAACCCAGATATTAACAGTGGGTAATATTTATTAACAGGATTAATAGTGGCTATTTCTAGGTGTTAGAGTTATGAGTGATTTTTAGTTTTTCATTTTCTTTCTGGGAAGTGTTGGACATTTGTCTACCAGTGTATGTGGTATAAGTTAATAAATAATAAACACTTACTGAGTACTTACTCTGCAAGCACTAGTTAAGCACTTTGGAGCTTTTACACTTAATTCTCATAATAGCCCTAAGAAGTTTTATTATCCTTATTTTATAGATGAGGAAGTGGAGGCATAGAAAGATTGAGAACCTGGACAATATGAAGTTATCCTTATAAGTTTATTCTTTTCTTCCAAACATAGTTTTATTCCAACAATTAGGAAGATGCTGTCTTGTTTTTCTACTTCTTATAAGTACTGTTTTGTTTTTGTACTTCTTACCTAAAAATATTTGGTGAATATTAGTAAAAAATGTTTCTTTTAACTTACAGATAACATTTCATCTTATGAATATACCATGATTTTCTTCAACTGGTCCTTTGTTTTTGTTCAATGCCTGCCCTCCAGCATTCTGTTTATGGGAGTAGGGGTACAATGAACATCTTTGTAAATAAATCTGGATGTGCATTTTGAATTGTCTTCCTAGAAAAAGCTCTTGGAATTATTGGGTCAATGAACATAAACATTTTAAAGGCTTCTGACAAATGTTGTGAGATTGTAGTTGCCTCCTGCACTTCAGATAAATTGTTTAAAGGCTGTAAATTTGGGGAGGAATAGATTGTCTAAACATTAAGAATTTGTGCTTTCATAGTTTCTTTTTTAAAGTTAGTCTTTTCTCTAAGCCTTGCTGAAGATAGCAAACACAGAAAAAGAGGGGAGATGAACTTTGAAGATTAAATTGTGACCAACTGGCTTTATGACTTTGAGCAGGTACTAATGCATTTTTCTGATTAACTTAAAATTTGATTAACCTAAAAACCTTTTTATTGCAAATTGTTTTATAAACACTTATAAAATTTACATACCAAAAATTTGGCATCAGTTTTTTTCTTTGATCTCATAGTACATCAGGGTCATAATCAGGTAGAGCAATTTCTATTGTGAAATTTTAAAAATTACAGATATTAAAGGTATACATTGATTAGAGACTATAACAACACTTGAAAGTGTTTTAGATGTTGCATTTTAAAATAAAGATTTTTTTTTTCCTAAGAGGGCACTTACTTTGTCTTTGTGCACAAGCAAGAACAGAAAAATTTTTGGCTAACTGATGGTTTCTGTTAAATAATTAAGGTTTTATTATGTTTTTTCTTGAGCATATCATCTTCCAGATACAATGTAGGGGGCTTCTACAAAGACTTAACTGAAGGTTTGAGCAGAGAGAGGAGGATATTAACCTAAGGATGTCCAGAGATAATTAATGTAATCAGAAACTTTTCCTATGAAGTTCTGAGGAGGTTAAGATCCAGTTTTCTGGAGAGACCAAGATTGGTAAAAGGTAATCTGAGAGTCTAAAAATTTGTGAGAGGTCTAAATGGAATAAATAGAAAACGTTCTATTTAAACTTCAAGGCTGTAATTATTTTAATGGAAAAAAAGGTACTACTTCTGTTTATTATGAATAGTAAAATTATGAAACTACAATAAATGGTTCATGTACAAAATAAGCACGAGGGGGTAGGGGATTTTTATCAGGGGCTCTTAATCTGTAGTTAATGATTGGATTAAAAAGGTTCATCACCTTGTAAAATCAGGTATATGTGCATTTTGGAAGAAGCGGCCTGAGAGAGGGCGAGGGGAGATAGACCTAGCCAATCTCCCCAAAAAAGAATTCAAAATAAAGGTCATAACAATGCTGATGGATCTTCAGAGAAATATGCAAGAGCTAAGGGATGAAGTCCAGACGGAGATTACAGAAATGAAACAATCTCTGGAAGGATTTATAAGCAGAATGTATAAGATGCAAGAGTCCATTGATGGAATAGAAATCAGAAAACAGGAATACAGAGAAGCTGAGGCAGAGAGAGATAAAAGGATCTCTAGGAATGAAAGAATATTAAGAGAACTGTGAGACCAATTCAACGGAACAATATTTGCATTATAGGGGTACCACAAGAAGAAGAGAGAGAAAAAGGAATAGAAAGTGTCTTTGAAAAAATAATTGCTGAAAACTTCCCCAAACTGGGGGAGGAAATAGTTGCTCAGACCACAAAAGCACACAGAACTCCCAACAGAAGGTACCCAAAGAGAACAATACCAAGACATATAATAATTAAAATGGCAAAGATCAAGGACAAGGACAGAGTATTAAAGTCAGCTAGAGAGAGGAAAAAGATCACCTGCAAAGGAAAACCCATCAGGCTATCATCAGACTTCTCAACAGAAACCTTACAGGCCAGAAGAGAATGGCATGATATATTTAATGCAATGAAACAGAAGGGCCTTGAACCAAGAATACTGTATCCAGCACGATTATCACTTAAATATGAGGGAGGGATTAAACAATTCCCAGACAAGCAAAAATTGAGGGATTTGCCTCCCACAAACCACCTGTACAGGGTATTTTAGAGGGACTGCTCTAGATGGGAGCACTCCTAAGGCTAAATAGATGTCAGCAGAGAAAATAAAATCACAGCAAAGAAAGAAGACCAACCAAATACTAACTAAAGACAAAAAATAAAATCAACTACCCACAAAAGGAGTCAAAGGAAACACAAAGAGCACAGAACAAAACATCCAACATATGAAGAATGGAGGAGGAGGAATAAGAAGGGAGAGAAATGAAGAATCAACAGACAGTGTTTATAATAGCTCAATAAGCGAGTTAAGTTAGTAAGATAGTAAAGAAGCTAACCTTGAACGTTTGGTAACCACGAACCTAAAGCCTGCAATGGCAATAAGTACATATCTTTCAATAATCACCCTACATGTAAATGGACTGAATGCACCAATCAAAAGACACAGAGTAATAGAATGGATAAAAAAGCAAGACCCATCTAAATGCTGCTTACAAGAGACTCACCTCAAACCCAAAGACATGCACAGACTAAAAGTCAAGGGATGGAAAAAGATATTTCATGCAAACACAACAGCTACAAAAAAGCAGGTGTTGCAGTACTAGTATCAGACAAAATAAACTTCAAAGAAAGTTAACTAGATAAAGAAGGACATTACATAATGATAAAGGGCTCAGTCCAACAAGAGAATATAACCATTATAAATATATATGTACCCAATAGAGGAGCATAAGCATATGTGAAACAAATACTAACAGAATTAAAAGAGGAAATAGAATGCAATGCATTCATTTTGGGAGACTTCAACACACCACTCACTCCAAAGAATAGACCCACCAGACAGAGGCACTGAACAGCACACTAGAACAGATGGACCTAATAGACATCTATAGAACTCTACATCCAAAAGCAACAGGATACACATTCTTCTCAAGTGCACATGGAACATTCTCCAGAATAGACCACATACTAGGCCACAAACAGAACCTCAATAAATTAAAAAAGATTGCAATCCTACAAACCAACTTTTCAAACCAGAAAGGTATAAAACTAGAAATAAATTGTACAGAGAGAGCAAAAATGCTCACAAACACATGGAGGCTTAACCATGCTCCCTACTAATCAGTGGATCAATGACCAAATTAAAATAGAGATCAAGGAATATATGGAAACAAATGACAACAACAACACAAAGCCCCAACTTCTGTGGGATGCAGTGAAAGCAGTCTTATGAGGGAAGGTATATAGTAATCCAGGCATATTTAAAGAAGGAAGAACAATCCCAAATGAAAAGTCTAACATCACGATTATTGAAATTGGAAAAAGAAGGACAAATGAGGCCTAAAGTCAGCAGAAGGAGGGACATAATAAAGATCAGAGAAGAAATAAATAAAATTGAGAAGAATAAAACAGTAGAAAAAATCAGTGAAACCAAGAGCTGGTTCTTTGAGAAAATAAACAAAATAGATAAGCCTCTAGCCAGACTTATCAACAGTAAAAGAGAGTCAACACACATCAACAGAATCAGAAACAAGAAAGGAAAAATCACAACGGACTCCACAGAAATACAAAGAATTATTAGAGAATACTATGAAAACCTATGTGCTAACAAGCTGGAAAACCTAGAAGAAATGGACAACTTCCTAGAAAAATACATCCTTCCAAGACTGACCAAGGAAGAAACACAAAATCTAAACAAACCAGTTACCAGCAAAGAAATTGAAGCAGTAATCAAAAAACTACCCAAGAACAAAACTCCCGTCCAAATGGATTTACCTCAAAATTTTATCAGACACACAGAGAAGACATAATACCCATTCTCCTTAAAGTTTTCCAAAAAAAGGAAGAGGAGGAAATACTCCCAAACTCATTCTATGAAGCCAACATCACCCTAATATACCAAAACCAGGCAAAGACCCCACCAAAAGAAAACTAGAGACCAATATCCCTGATGAACATAGATGCAAAAATACTCAACAAAATATTAGCAAACCGAATTCAAAAATACATCAAAAGAATAATACACCATGAATAAGTGGGATTCATCCCAGGGATGCAAGGATGGTACAACATTCAAAAATCCATCAACATCATCCACCACATCAACAAAAAGAAGGACAAAAACCACATGATCATCTCCATAGGTACTGAAAAAGGATTTGACAAAATTCAACATCCATTCATGATAAAAACTCTTAACACAATGGGTATAGAGGGCAAGTACCTCAACATAATAAAGGCCATATATGATAAACCCACAGCCAACATCATACTGAACAGCAAGAAGCTGAAAGCTTTTCCTCTGAGATCAGGAACAAGACAGGGATGCCCACTCTCCCCACTGTTATTCAACATAGTACTGGAGGTCCTAGCCACAGAAGTCAGACAAAACAAAGAAATAAAAGGCATCCAGATTGGTAAGGAATAAATCAAACTGTCACTATTTGCAGATGACATGATATTGTACATAAACCCTAAAGACTCCACTCCAAAAGTACTAGAACTGATATCGGAAACTGATAACAGCAAAGTTGCAGGATACAAAATTAGCACACAGAAATCTGTGGCTTTCCTATACACTAACAATAAACTACCAGAAAGAGAAATCAGGAAAACAATTCCATTCACAATAGCATCAAAAAGAATAAAATACCTAGGAATAAACCTATCCAAGGAAGTGAAAGACCTATACCCTGAAAACTATAAAACACTCTTAAGAGAAATTAAAGAGGACACTAGCAAATGGAAACTCATCCCATGCTCTTGGCTAGGAAGAATTAATATTGTCAAAATGGCCATCCTGCCGAGAGCAATATACAGATTTGATGCAGTCCCTATCAAATTACCAACAGCATTCTTCAACAAAGTGGAACAAATAGTTCTAAAATTCATATGGAACCACCAAAGACCCCGAATAGCCAAAGCAATCCTGAGAAGGAAGAATAAAGTGGGGAGGATCTTGCTCCCCAACTTCAAGCTCTACTACAAAGCCACTGTAATCAAGACAATTTAGTACTGGCACAAGAACAGACCCATAGACCAGTGGAACAGAATAGACACCCCAAACATTAACCCAAACATATATGGTCAGTTAATATTTGATAAAGGAGCCATGGACATACAATGGGGAAATGACAGTCTCTTCAACAGATAGTGCTGGCAAAACTGGACAGCTACATGTAAGAGAATGAAACTGGATCACTGTCTAACCCCATACACAAAAGTAAACCCCAAATAGATCAAAGACCTGAATGTAAGTCATGAAACCATAAAACTCTTAGAGAAAAACATAGGCAAAAATCTCATGGACATAAACATGAGTGACTTCTTCATGAACATATCTCCCTGGGCAAGGGAAAGAAAAGCAAAAATGAACAAGTGGGACTATATCAAGCTAAAAAGCTTCTGTACAGCAAAGGACACCATCAATAGAACAAAAAGGTATCCTACAGTATGGGAGAAAATATTAAAAAATGACCGATCCGATAAAAGGCTGGCATCCAAAATATATAAAGAGCTTATACCCCTCAACAAACAAAAAGCAAATAATCCAATTAATAAAGTGGGTAGAGAAACTGAATAGACAGTTCTCCAAAGAAGAAATTCAGATGGCCAGCAGACACATGAAAAGATGCTCCACATCGCTAATCATCAGAGAAATGCAAATTAAAACCACAATGAGATATCACCTCAGCCCAGTAAGGATCGCCACCATCCAAAAGGCAAACAACAACAAATGTTGGCGAGGTTGTGGAGAAAGGGGAACCCTCCTACACTGTTGGTGGGAAATAGTTCAACCATTGTGAAAAGCAGTATGGAGATTCCTTAAAATGCTCAAAATAGAAATACCATTTGACCCAGGAATTCCACTTCTAGGAATTAACCCTAAGAATGCAACAGCCCAGTTTGAAAAAGACAGATGCACCCCTGTGTTTATCGCAGCACTATTTACAATAGCCAAGAAATGGAAGCAACCTAAGTGTCCATCAGTAGATGAATGGATAAAGAAGATATGGTTCATATACACAATGGAATATTATTCAGCCATAAGAAGACAAATCCTACCATTTGCAACAGCATGGATGGAGGTAGAGGGTATTATGCTCAGTGAAATAAGCCAGGCGGAGAGAGACAAATACCAAGTGATTTCACTCACGTGTGGAGTATAAGAACAAAGAAAAACTGAAAGAACAAAACAGCAGCAGAATCACAGAACCCACGAATGGACTAACAGTTACCAAAGGGAAAGGCACTGAGGAGGATGGGTGGTAGGAAGGCAGGATAAGGGCCGGGAAATAGAAAGGGGGCATTACGATTAGCATGGGTAGTGGGGGCGGAGGGGTCACGGGGAGGGCTGTACAACACAGAGAAGACGAGTAGGGATTCTGCAGCATCTTACTACTCTGATGGATAGTGACTGTAATGTGGTTTTGGGGGGGGGGGTTGTTGAAGGGAGTAGCCTAGTAAACATGATGTTCTTCATGTAATTGTAGATTAATGATACCAAAATTAAAAAAATAATAATAAAAAGAAAAAATACTTGGTGGGGCAGTCAACAATTATGGTACATCTGAATGATAGTGATTATGAGCATGGGCATGTGAATTAGTATTTTATTTATATTTATCAGTTTTTTTGGCTTCAGAAATTTAGTTTTAGTAATGATTTAGTTGATTATGCCTGTGAGTAAATGGAATATCATTATATTTTTTCTAACTTGGCTAAAGGAATTTCAATTAGGAATTTAAGGACAAAATTAATATTTTAGGGAGCAGTTTTTTCTGTTGGGCTACAGATTAATTTCATTAAACAGAAAAAAATAAGTAATAAACTGTTATGATTTAAGATGAGGATAATTTGAGTTTCAATGCCAGGTTTAAAATGTGGCGTATTTAAGTTAAAAAATGCCAAGACCTTTAATGGAAATGAAAACATGGAGTGCACACAGTTATATGTGAGTCTTTATATGCAGTAAAAGGATAGCTCCCTGTCGTCATTGGTTTTATTCTTAATAACCAATGAATTGTTAATAGATATGATATAGTAGTTTATAAACCATGACCCCCTTAGAGTTATTATAATTGGACTTTGAAAAATATGTATCCCAAACATTCTTTGTAGATGGGATAGATATTAGGCCTAGTGGATATATGAACTATTTTGCAAATCTGTTTATTTTAGTGTACAAAATAAAAATGTATTAAGTATATTATTGATTAATTAAGGTGTTAATGTATTAGGTCAGTCATTGGTTAGTAAGAACATTATTTGAGACTGCAAAGAGAAGAAAGTAAAGTGGAAAACCATACTTAAAAGGACTTAAGACACAGTAACAATTGCCTGTAGGGATTTTGTTTAGTTCTGGATTAGTACAAACTGTTTAAGAAAACACCAGGACACAGGTGGGGAAAATTGATACTAATTGGTAATTGATGTTATACAGAAATTATTTTTAATGTATTGTAGGTATTATAGTGATACTGGCCTATGTTTAAAAAGAAGTCTTAGAGAAATACATACAAAATTATCTACAGATGAAGTGGCACAATGTCTAGAATTTGCTTCAGAATAATCCAGAGCGGTGGGATAGGGGTCGGGGGTGGGTGAGGATATAAATGAAACATGATTTGCCATGAGTTAATCATGGTGAGTTCATTGTACTATTCCCAATCATTCTTTATTAGTTTGAAGTTTTTCATAATAAAAATTCAGAAAAAAATGTGATGCAGCATTATTGAAAGAAGATACCTATAGCACTAAGTGACACAGCTATGTAGGATGGATATAAGCAACATACAAATGTACTGATTATAAACAATCTAATGTAAATCTTGTATTTTGTTTTTCTTCAGAGCCAAAGCCATTTATTTGAATCTTGGAAGAATAACACCTAAATGCTTAATTCTCAAAACTGCTCAAGAGTCCCACAGTCAGGATTGAATGATCCATGTTACCACCAAGAAATTAGTGTCTTGAATTCTATGGTAAGATTATAACAAATATTTTAAAGTCTAAATAGTGACTCTAAAAAGATTTTTGAATGCTATGTCTGAGGAGCTAGCTTTTATTAATAATTTCTTAGTCCTGTAACCATTCAAAGTTGTGATAATCAACCAAAGATCTTAGCAATACCAACACACAAACACGGCTTTATGGCATTTCCTCTTTGCAGGTTCAGCTAGCAACAGATACAGTTCTGTCTCTTGCATGCCGTACGTTCCCCCGTCCTTTCCCCCAGGGTGGGTCCTTCTGAAGCTGATGCTGAAAAGCCAGGCTGTTTATTATTCCAGGATGTTTTTTAGGGATCAACACCCATAGGGAGAGGGGATTATTAGAAAGCAGATTGAGCAGAGGACACTGAACAGCAATGCAGGCTCAGCCAAGGCTTGGCCAGCCCTTCAGGGAGAATTGTGGTTGGGAGGATTGTGGTTGGGAGAGCTTCTTTGCCTTCATAGAGACATCTCCTCATTGCCTTCACATTTTGCACAGGCCATTATAGAAGTTGCTCGGCAAATGTTTTTCAAATGAAAGAAATCTGAGATAAATATTGTGGTCCCTTCTCTAGCACCTAATTTGTGCCCTTCCTTTCCCCGGTTGAACGTGCAGTTTTGAAAGGTGAGGTTAATAGTGGCACAGATGTTGTCTTGTACACTGTGAGCAAACCTGAAGGGAACTTGCCTCTATAGTCAGTACATATACCATTGTTTCTGGGCTCTTTAGATAAGGAAGAACTGCTAAGGGATCTGAGGAAACCCACAAACAACCAGTTAAGAACATGAGATCGTGTCCATAAAGAGGGAAAAAGCACTGGAAGACCAGGGGTATAGCTTCGAGGTCATTAAGGCATGGGGATTCTGGTTCTAGCCAGTTGTTTTTTCTGTTTGTGACTAATAATCTGACCAGGTATTCATTTTTATCCTTTTATGAGATCAAGGGTTAAGAGAGCTTCTACTACTTAGAAGTATATATTTAAAAGCCAACATTTCTTTCTAGTAGATGCAGTCCTGCTTTAAAGGAGGACATTTAAGATTTTTGCTTGACTTCATATTTTCCCCCCTTTTTACTGTAGGATTCCTTGAGATAAGATTTGGCTTAATAAATCCTCTAAATTTTCTCTGAGCCTGAATACTATATTAATGCTTTACATGTGGAGGGCTCTCAGTTAATCTCTTTCAAGTGAATGAAATAAAAAAATAATTGACTTCTTAGCTAATGTGGTAGAAGAATAAGAATTAATAACTCAGCAATTCAGAACCAGAAATTTGCTTGTTTTTACAGTACATTAATTTTTAATTCTTGTTATCTTCAGAGACACATGCTTCATCTTTTAAAATATGTACATCATTTTCTTCATGTTGAGAACAGGAAGAATGAGATTGTACTTGTGTTCACTAAGTGCATCAGATTTGGTTTTTTATTACTGAAACATGTATCCTTCAAAGTTGTAAGTTTGATTACTTAGGAAGTGTATGTCTTATCACTTCCCTTTTTTCCCCCATTTCCTTCTTGCTCACTTAGTACCCCCACCAGAGGGCAGGCAAAGGAAGGAAGAAAAGAAAATATTAATTTTAGCTCTCAAAGTCTTATGTAGGCACCTTTCAGTGGCATATTTTGTCATGCTTCTAGATTACATTAAGTCAGTAGGATCACCTACTTTGGCTATTTAAAAATATTTAGGAGAATGCCTAGTTATTTGGAAATGACTTATGTAATATTGATTACTGGGTTTGTTGAATTTAAATATTTATACTTTAAAATTTATATTCTTAGATCCATATATTTAAAATTATCAATTTTTTTTGGTAATTCACACCCAGGTTTCCATTGCTACTATTGATAATTACAACTGATTGTAATGAGCTTTTTGTGTTTAAAAGTAAATTAGAATGCTCAGAGTATAAAGTTTTAAATTGCTCCTTTTCATGTCCAATAAAGCTTGATGTTCCTGAGGTCTGCCAGTGAATTTTCAGAATGATAAGAATTATCTTTTGAATATAAGTTACTGTTTTGCACTTCAGTTGAAAATTTGTTTAAAAGGAAGACACACCTCAGACCAAATACAATTTGTCTTTTAACATTATCACAGTATAGGTTTTCAAAGTCTAAAAGTTAAACTAGGTGGAGGCTCAACATTTTATGGTGTCAGTATTGCTGTTAACACCCATTGCGTGTGTGTTTGTATATGTATACGTGAAATGCAGTTTCATGGTCTATAGCTGTTTGGTTTGTTATCAGTATTAACAGCAAATGTCCTAAAATCAGCTTCAAAACAGCTGGCAGTTGACCTACTGGTGTTTAGCACCACCTAAATTCACATGACGTTTCTTTGCTCTTTGACACAAATAGCATACCTTACCTTCTCATCAAGGAAGTTGGTGCAACCACCTTTCTGTGTGCTTGTGGGTCTAGTAAAGTAGAAGAACCTCAAAATGGATTTTTTAAAGAGAGTTGTTCCTCCCATTCTTTCGGGAGATGCTGTTTTGGATACCAGAGATAGTTTTCAGGAAAGTTCCCCAAGATTACTTAAGGTGAAACGACTCAGTTCACTTTCATCAGAGAAGACCGTAGATGAGGAAGATGGAATCAATTCCTGTCATAGTGATTATGACAGACACCAACATCAAAAACTAGGTAAAGAAAATGTTTTATTTTCAGTTCCTTAAAAAATATTTTAGGAAAGTAAAATTGTTTTTATAAGTATGAATTGTAGTGCACCTAAATCTTGTTAAAAAATATTTAATGCAGTAAATATATAGTTGGTCTAAAATTTTTAGTATCAAAATTTTTGCTTGGAACAGTTGTTTCCAACTTCTTTAATTGTTAATATAGAATTTGAAAAGTTATTTCGAAGAATGTTAGACACGATTGTAATATGGATGGATAATTATACTTTTGTGAGAGCATCAATTGAGAATAAACTAGTCTGCAATGTATAGAAAACTTACCTGCTACTTTTAATGCCAGAAATATTTATAGATGGTTGTGGTTTCTTTAGTGAAAAATATGTATAGAATTTTGAGGTATTTGTGGGGGTTGATATTTTGAAGAAACTTTTTCTTTGCTTTTGATAATTTTTTTCTGTTTTTAACTTTATTAAGTAAGCAATGTGATATTTTAAAAATTTTATAGAAATTCTCAAGCAACCCACTGAATTTACCAGAAATCCTCTATTTATTTGTAAAATATATTAGCAAATTCCTATAGTACAATGCACACTGTTCAAATCCCCTGTTACCATTTCTGCTCCCAACAGTTTGAGTTGTGGGCTTACCAGGAGTTGGTTGTGTTTTGAACAAACCTGTCTATGCCAGGTATACTTGTAATTATGTGATCATATAATTTAATTAGGTGTTACATAATTCAGTAAAGTATGAAACTGAAAAGAAAGGGTTATTTTGGTGAATGCTTTGGTCAGGCTCCATAAATTGAATTCCTAAAATCAATTTGCTTTTGAATTACATGTAGAGCAGAGAAGTGTACAATATTGGTGGTATTTGTCCTCAGATATCTTAAACTTCCCACTCTAGTTTGAAGATATTGAAACTGGAAATCGTAGATGATGGACGTGGATTGCATTTTGGGCAAGAAAGGCAAGGGTGTAATCAGCAAAAAATTCACCTTAAGAGATAAGAACTTGGCATCATATCAAAAGGCTAGGGAATAATATGACATATGACAGGCTAGTTTAAGTTAACATAAAACCTTCCGTGGGCTACTGATCTTTTTTTCCCAGATTCCTACTTCAGTGGAGCTTTTTGATTAAATGATTAGCTAACTGTTGTAATTTGCAGTAAAGGGACTCTAGTGTATATACTTGTATAATACTGCAATTCTGTTAAAGAAGTAAATCATTTATTTGCTATTCCTACTTCCTTAATAGAAAAAAAAGGAATCGAAATGTTCATGTTATGTAATTTTACTCATGAAAAGCTTAAATATCCATATTTTTTTTGTGGAGTCCTAATCATGTCATCAAGGACTGATTTCACTGATGAATATTAGTAAGTGGCACAAATAATATCTATCTTCAGACACAGAAGTTGGTAGGGAGAAAATGCCCTTTACTGATTCAGAGTATACTACAATGTCTGACCACTGAAGAACAACAAATATTAGGCATAGGCACTAGTCAGAGCCTAAGGATCAGGCAGTGTGTTTCCACAGGCTTCTCTTGTGACAGCTGGAAAGTTCTTGCATCTCCAGGATTGGGTTAATTTTACTCTGATGGAATCAGCCTTAATTTTGTTGTTGTTCGTTCTGTTTGGAGTTAGAATAAATGAGTATAAATATAAGACTTATCTTTATAATTCACTAAGAATGGAGATAATGATACATTGAACAGAATTAAATACATATCAGCATTAAGGACGAAAGAAACTCCAGCACCTTCTGCATCCCTCCACTCCCCAATCTCCAATAAAATGTAAGCTGTGCATGGACTTTGCTCTGTCTAGTGATATGTTCCATGGGTTGAAACATAATAGTTACTCAATAAATACTGGTTGAGTGAACAAATCTAAGTCCTCTTGAAAACCCTGTGATATAGGTTGTTACATGAAGCTTTAATTCAGAGAGGCATAACCAGGTTACTTGAGGATTTTAAGCTACTGATGGGTAACCATTATTTTAAAGCCAGACATTTGCACCTTGTACTCCATCCATCTCAGTGCAATATTGATGTTTCTGGATCTTTATAAAATATATTTCTTTAAACATTGGTGTATCTATCAACTTCAGTTCACTAACGAACATACACTTTTTTTGGTGCTTTCATTTTAATTAGCTATATTTCAATAAGAAAAAGCTTTAATTCTGGTACAAATTAAGCATTACTCTTGGAGACCCTGTTACACTTTAATGAACAGTTGATAATTATTTTTATAACACTCTGGTTAGATAAGCTGATTAAGTGAATAGCTGTTTTCACATGACTTTTACAAAAACAATTAAGAGACACACATTGAGATAACCATTTCCATTTCATTACGGAGTGTTAATGACTCCATGGGATATAAACATTTAAAGAGTATACTGGTATACCTTTCTTGAAGTATTCAGCACAGCTCCCTACCAGGGACAAAGCAAAATGTAGCACTTGTTATGAAATCCAGATGCCTTTTGGTTGAGTTTTAAAGACAGCTACCTATATTTGACTAGTAATGAAAGGGGATTCTAACTTATGAGCTGAATTTCCTCAATAAGTAATCTTTTCAGTTACAGTTTTGCAAAACCATTGCTCTCAGTGGTTGGATTTTGTATCTCCAGAATAGCTTGTTTTTGTTTGACATGCCTTTTACTGGGTAGAGGAATAGCATGGGAGGCCAGTTTTTTTTTTTTGAAGGGAGTGTGATGGGTAAAGAGTGATTTGAGTCTTCATGAGAGACTGGACTATTAAAATAGGGAATTTAGAAAATGTCCTCGGAGAAAACCAGGAGGAAGTGTTGTGACGTTTCAAATGCTTGTAGTGCTAACAGACCAAAGGAGATGGAGAATTGTTTGGAATTGAAATGTGATTTAAAAGGTTGTTGGTCAGGGCAATGTCATGGAAGAACTTGAGCTCCAAATAATCATTAGTCTGCTGTGAAATTTCTGGCCTGACTTAAATGATACCTTGTACTTACCATGTAAGTGTGTGAAGTTTGGAACTTCTTGCTTATACAAATGGGACTTGGAATCATGGGGCTTTCATAGTGACATGAAATCAAGTAGGTTCCCTTGCTTAAGAGGGCCTTTGAAGGGCTTTTCAGACTGTAATCACTGGAGGATGTAGGAAAAGGCATATTGGATGGTTTATATTCATGCCTTCTCTGAATCTGTGAGAATTCTCATGATACAGGAGTGATATTAGGAAGAATTACAGGCATGATGGCAGAGAGACAGTGAAGTATTGAGAAAGAAGTGGAGTGGACTTTGACTCAGACTAAGCTGATCTCCCCCAGTGACTGGCTGTGTGTCCTTGAACAGGCTACAAAGTTTCTCTAGACCAGTTAATCTCACCTATCAATTCGAATGATACTTTGTTTGTAGCATTGTTGTCAAGATTACAATAAAGGCAGCTAGATTGACACATAGTGAGCTTATGGGGCCTATTATTTACAAAAGCTTTTGGATTATTGACTTGGAGACAGATGAATAAAATTTAACTAGAATTTATTTTGGAACTGTCCATCACAGAAGATACTCTAGAATTTTGGATCTAGGTCTTTTATTGTGCATAATTCCAAAAAGTGTTATAGCATGTGATTTATACCTATGTGACAGTTCAGAGGAGTTGAACCACCTTTTCCTTTGCTTCTTTATTCACACTGTGCATTCTTCCAAATAACTCCTGCCAAATGAGTGTATGATTCAGATACTAAGGTTTTTAGAAGGTTAGTGCAACAGTATTCGTGGTTTCTCTTGGCTGTTTTTAAAATAGCCTATTGCTTCTTAAGAAGGATCATTTTAGAGTGTCTCCTCAAGTTACATGGTATGTATATTTGTAAAAATTTGGGGCAGTTAAGTATGCGGCTTAAGTTAGGGTTAGGCTCTTTACTTTTTTGGCTTTTAGAAACAGCTTGTGAGAAAAGCTGAAATAAAGATGCATCTGTCTCTCTTTTTAAGGGTTTTGGAATAGTTTTCTTTCTATCTTGCTCTGCTGTTTGCTAATCATAAAACTGATATTTATCCAGTATGAACTGGTATGGTGATACTGGTTGTTAAAATATTATAATTCCTCATATCTGTTGATAATTTAGCTACTGCTCTCTCTCCTCCCCTAAGTGTTCCTGCTTCTTCAGTCTTCCTACCCCTACCCCAGGACCTCTTAAACCACTCCAGGTTTCATCCATTAAAGGGTGAGTCCTAGGCACACCGTATCTCCCAGGACCCACCTCCACTCTGACTCTGGCCTTGTGCTAATTGTTGTTATCATACTTTCCTGATAGCTGTTTGGGTGATCACCCCTGCTTATTCTCACTCAGGAAGCAAAATGAAGGCGGTATTATAACTAAGATCAAATTGTTGAAACAAAAGCAGATAAGTAAGTATTAGGCAAAACATAATGAAATAATAAAGGTGTTAAAAGATGAATAAGATGAAAAATAATATCTATATTGAAAGATAATAAAGATGAGGTTAGAAGCTCAGTAAAACAGGTTAAGATGACTAAAACTATAAGTTTAAAATGTATCTAAAGGAATATGCTAGAGAGGTTAAACAAAAGGAAAGTGTGCTATAAAAGGAATTCAGGAAGCAACATGTAGTCCAAGGGTTAACTCCACCCACGGCCAACTGGTGACCTTGGGGTTGAGGCAGCTATAGATAGTTAAAAGGTCCTAATCCCAGTCACTTCCTGAAATTGGAACTCTGGGGTGGAGGGAACGAGAAGTCTGTGTGTCAATCCCAACCTCAATTAATTATTACCCGTGTCAGGACTCTGACTTATTGTAGTTTCTATTATTTCAATTAATATAAAAGTTTTATTTCTCTTACCAGATAGTGAGTTCTTTGTGAACTGAGTTGTTCTTATTTATGTAGGTAGCCCCAGAGCTTAGCCTGATAGCAGGCACTCATTGAGCAGTTAGCAAATATTTGTTCGTTGTTAGAGCCCTCTGTTCTTTGGTTCTTATCCTTTATGTGCCAGAGCAAGTTTTTACTTGTTACTGAGAGCTGCAGTCAATTGCCATATTTAGTCTACTGAATTTTTCTTCAAAATCACCTAACATGTTGCTCAGTAGTCAGTGGTTCCTAAGGCAAAACCAGCCTTTCATTAATTTCAAAAAGAAAAAAAATGGAGAAAAAAAAAGCTTAAGTCAAGCAAAGAATGATCTAGAACAGAGGTTAGGAAACTTTTTCTGTAAAGGGCCAGACAGTAAATATTTTAGGCCTTAGGGGCCACAAGTCTCTGTCACAACTACTTTGTTCCGATTTCATAGGGCACAAAGGGCCTAGGTGACATGTGAATGAAAGTGGTGTGTGGCCAGGCTGTCCAGTACAATTGTTTTCTATTTACAAAAACAGGCAATGAACCAGATTTGGCCTGTGGACCAAAGTGATCCAACCCCTAAGCTATAATACGGGAAGAATATTGCTAACATCAGAGGGCTACATGCAGTAACTTACTAGGAAATAGAAAATGGAAGCTTTGAAGAAAGGGTCCAGTGTTATACCTACTTGTATTTTCTGTAACCTTTGCAATAGTGTTTTTGTCTGTAGTAGGTGTTCAATAATTTGATTTGGGATCCACGGTAATTATTTAACCTCTCTGGGTTTCATTATCTTATCTAAAATTTAAGGGAAATGTTACATGAGCTTTAAAGGTCTCTCCAGTTAAAGAAATATCTGTGATTCTGTGACTGTGGGAGGCCAGATGGTTTGTTTGACCATAGCAATTGTTGGCTTACTACATTTCCTGTATGCCCTTAGTATCCTCATGTGAAGTTCTGAGATGGTAGCTTTTATCAATCATTTTGTTTATGGACCTTTCCACAGTGGAACTCATTGTTCACTAGGCTATACCTACTCCTCCCCCCTATATCACCCCATCCTGCCACATACATGGATAGAATACACATTTTGTCTTATTTTAATCATAAAATAAATTTATTAAGCCTAGTCATTTTTTTGTTTGTTTGAAGGCTGCATTAGCTCTAAAGGTAACTACACAATGTCAGGGGAGATTCCTTTAGAAAGTTGGCGATCAAGTTGAGAATCAGTTTGTTTTTTAGAATTATATTTTTCTAAATTTTGTATTGGCAAAGTGAACACTGATTACATTGTTGATTTATTCATTTAAACTGTTAAAGATAAACAAAAATCCAGAGTAATCTTCTAGATATTACAGATGTAAACTATAGTCTGCCTTACATAAATTCTAAATTCTTCTTTCACTTACACTTTTGGTAGGCTTTTCTGTTTCTAAAGAGTGATTTACTTAAGACTAGATAAGTTGTCTGATGATTTTATGTCACTACAAGTATCAGCTGGTATGTAATTCTAGTCTACTAGATGAAGAATCTAAAAAACTTTGAAAAGTTCTTGGTAAAAAGAATACAGAAAATGTGTCTTTTATTATTACAGAAAATGTGTCTTTTATTATTTCTCAGGCTTCTGAATTTTCCCAAACCCTATTTTTACATAAGTATAGATGTGTGCTAAAAATGACATGAAAAGATAATGATATTTTTATATTAGTGTACTTTAAAGTAGTTTTTCTTAAACATTAATGTGCTTAAGAATGACCTAAGGGATCTTATTTAAAAAAATGGGTTCTGCCAAGAATGGACTAACAGTTACCAAAGGGAAAGGGATCAGGGAGGATGCATGGGAAAGGAGGGATAAGGGAGAAAAAAGGTCATTACGATTAGCATGAATAATGTGGGGGGGGTACATGGGGAAGGCAGTATAACACAGAGAAGACAAGTAGTGATTTTATAGCATCTTACTACGCTGATGGACAGTGACTGTAATGGGGTATGTGGTGGGGACTTGATAGTAGGGGGAGTCAAGTAACCATAATTGTTCATGTAATGGTACATTAATGAAAGCAAAATAAAAATAATAAAAAGTAAAAAAAAATGGGTTCTGATTTATCAGGTTTAGGGTGAGGCTTTAGAAAATAATAGATTATGAAAGTAGGTTTTAACAAATTCCTTTTAATACAGTACATTATGATTAAGGTTAACTGTGCATAAACATTTTTCTGTGTTTTGGGCTTGCCCATTTAATTCTACTGAACAATCTCTTCATCCTTTTTTCCTACCCCCACTGGTACACTACTTTTATTTTTTTATTAATGTAACATTGATGTATACTTTATGAAGGTTTCACAAGAAAAACAATGTGGTTATTACATTCACCCTTATTATCTATTCCCCCCCACACCATACCCCATTGCAGTCACTGTCCAACAGTGTAGTAAGATGCCACAGAGTCCCTGTTTGTCTTCTCTGAGCTACACTGTCTTCCCCATGACCCCACACACACCATGTGTGCCAATCATGTTACCCCACAATCCCCTTCTCCCTCCCTCCCCACCTGCCCTGCTCCACCCCTCCCTTTTGGTAACCACTAGTCCCTTCTTCGAGTCTGTGAGTCTGATGCTATTTTGTTCCTTCATTGTTATACTCAAATGAGGGAAATCATTTGGTATTTGCCTTTCTCTGCCTGACTTATTTCACTGAGCATAATGTCCTCCAGCTCCATTCATGTTGTTGCAATTGGTAGGATTTGTTTCTTTCTTATGGCTGAATAGTATTCCATTGTGTATATATACCACTTCTTTATCCATTCATGTACTGATGGACACTTAGGTTGCTTCCATATCTTGGCTATTGTAAATAGTGCTGCAGTAAACATAGGGGTGCATATGTCTTTTTGAATCTGAGAAGTTGTATTATTTGGGTAAATTCTTAGGAGTGAAATTCCTGGGTCAAATGGTATTTCTATTTTGAGTTTTTTGAGGAACCTCCATATTGCTTTCCACAATGGTTGAACTAATTTACATTCCCACAAGCAGTGTAGGAGGGTTTCCCTTTCTCTGCATACTCGCCAGCATTTGTTGTTCCTAGTCTTTTCTATGTTGGACATCCTAACTGGTGTGAGGTGATGTCTCACTGTGGTTTTAATTTGCATTTCCCTGATAATTAGCAAGAAACCATCTGGTCTAGTAGTTTTGTTCTTAGGTAGTTTTTTGATTACCAATTCAATTTCGTTGCTGGTAATTAGTCTATTCAGATTTTCTGTTTCTTCCTGGATCAGCCTTGGAAGGTTGTATTTTTCTAGAAAGTTGTCCATTTCTTCTAAGTTATTCAGTTTGTTACCATGTAATTTTTCATAGTATTCTCTCATAATTCTCTGTATTTCTGTGGTCTGGAGTGATTTTTTCCTTTCTCATTTCTGATTCTGTTAATGTGTGTAGGCTCTCTTTTTTTCTTGATAAGTTTGGCTAGGGATTTATCTATTTTGTTTATTTCCTCAAAGAACCAGCTCCTGCTTTCATTAACTTTTTCTATTGTTTTATTTTTCACAATTTTATTTATTCCTCCTCTAATCTTTATTATGTCCCTCCTTCTACTGACTTTGGGCCTCATTTGTTCTTTTTCTAGTTTCGTTAATTATGAGTTTCGACTGTTGTTCATTTGGAATTGTTCTTCTTTCCTGAGGTAGGCCTGTATTGCAATATACTTCCCTCTTAGCATGGCCTTGGCTGCATCCCACAGACTTTGTGGTGTTGAATTATTGTTATCATTTGTCTCCATAGATTACTTGATCTCTGTTTTTATTTGGTCATTGATCCATTGATTATTTAGAGCATGTTATTAAGCCTCCATGTGTTTGTGGGCTTTTTCGTTTTCTTTGTGTAATTTATTTCTAGTTTCATACCTTTGTGGTCTGAGAAGGTGGTTTGTACAATTTCAATCTTTTTGAATTTACAGAGGTTCTTTTTGTGGCCTAGTATATGATTTATTCTTGAAAATGTTCCATGTGCACTTGAGAAGAATGTGTATCCTGTTGCTTTTGGATGGTTTGTTCTGTAGATGTCCGTTAGGTCCATCTATTCTAATACGTTGTTCAGTGCTTCTGTCTCCTTACTTATTTTCTGTCTGGTTGATTTGTCTTTTGGAGTGAGTGGTGTGTTGAAGTCTCAAATGAATACATTACATTTGTTTCCCCCTTTAATTCTGTTAGTATTTGTTTCACATATGTAGGTGATCCTGTGTTGGGTGCGTAGATATTTATAATAGTTATATCCTCTTGTTGGACTGACCCCTTTATCATTCATTATGTAATGTCCTTCTTTGTCTCTTGTTACTTTCTTTGTTTTGAAGTCTATTTTGTTTAATACAAGTACTGCAACTCCTGCTTTTTCTCCTTATTAGTTGCATGAGATATCTTTTTCCATCCCTTTTCTTTCAGCCTGTCTATGTCTGGGTTTGAAGTGAGTCTCTTGTAGGCAGCATTGATGGATCTTGTCTTCTTATCCATTCAATGACTCTATGTTTTTTGATTGGTACATTCTGACCATTTACATTTAGGGTGATTATTGATAGGTATGTACTTACTGTCATTGCAGGCTTTAGATTTGTGGTTACCAAAGGTTCAAGGGTAATTCCCTTACCATCTAACGGTCTAATTTAACTCACTTAGTTACAAACGCAACCTAAAGGTTCTTTTTTTTTTCTCCTCCTTTTTCTTCCTCCTTCATTCTTTATGTATTAGGTATCATATTGTGTACTCTTTGTCTATCCCTTGATTGACTTTGGGGAAGTTGATTTGATTTTGCATCTGCTTAGTAATTAATTGTTATACTTTCTTTGCTGTGGTTTTATTTCCCCTGGTGACAGCTATTTAGCCTTAGGAACACTTCCATCTATAACAGCCCCTCCAAAATACACTGTAGAGATGGTTTGTGGGAGATAAATTCTCTCAGCTTTTGCTTATCTGAAAATTGTCTAATCCCTCCTTCAAATTTAAATGATAATCTTGCTGGGTAGAGTGTTCTTGATTTGAGGCCCTTCTGCTTCATTGCATTAAATTTATCATGCCACTCCTTTTGCCTGTAAGGTTTCTGTTGAGATGTCTGATGATAGCCTAATTGGTTTTCCTTTGTATATGATCTTTTTTCTCTCCCTAGATGCTTTTAAAAGTCTGTCCTTATCCTTGATCTTTGCCATTTTGATTATTATATGTCTTGATGTTGTCTTTCTTTCTTCTCTTGTTTTGGGAGATCTGTGCACCTCCATGGCCTTAGAGACTCTCTCCTTCCCCAGATTGGGGAAGTTTTCAGCAATTACCTCCTCAAAGACACTTTATATCTCTTTTTCTCTCTCTTCTTCTTCTGGTACCCCTATAATACGAATGTTGTTCCATTTGGATTGGTCACAGAGTTCTCTCAATATTCTTTCATTCTTAGAGATCCTTTTTTCTCTCTGTGCCTCAGCTTCTTTGTATTCCTCTTCTCTAATTTCTCTTCCAACCATCTCTTCTACTACATCTACTACATCTAATCTGCTTTTAAGTCCCACTGTTGTATGTTTCATTTCAGATATGGAATTTCATAATGATTGAATCTCCATCTTAAATTCGTCCCTCAGTTCTTGAATATTTTTCTGTGCCTCCGTGAGCATGTTTATGATTTTTATTTTAAAACTCTCTTTCAGGAAGATTGGTGAGTTCAGTTTCATTTGGCCCTTTTTCTGGGGTTTGTGAGATTTTGGTCTGAACCAGGTTCCTTTGATATTTCATAATTCTATGTGGTGCTCTGTAGTGCCCAGAAGCTCCAGTCTCTGGAGCTGCTCAGCCCCTAGCGTGAGGTTGGGGGTCATAGCGGAGCGGTGATGGTGCAGGGGATGAAAGAGTTGTTTTCCTGATTCCTGGCTGCAGTGTCTGTCTACAGTATTAGAGCCAGTGGGCCGAGCACACAGGTGTAAGCCTCTTTGCTTGGTGTCTCTAGCTATTGTAGGCGTGGCCTCCCTCTGGCTGGCCTGATGCCAGCACAGTGACTGCCAGTTTGTGATCAGGTGCCAGCATGCCAGGAGGAAGGCGCAGCAGGCTGCATGTCACAGTCGGGGGGTCTTGGAGCTGAGTAGGCTGCCAGGGGGATGGAGTGCCTGAAGCTCCTGAAAGTTCCCAACCTGCTGGGCAGAGTGCATCCAGACAACCATGTCCACTTATCCCTTCTCCAGTACAGCAAGCTCTGTGCAAACCTACCCCTTCAGCAGCCCTCTCTTTCAGGGAGATTGGTTAGTTCAGATTCACTTGGGCCTTTTTCTGATGTTTGTGGGATTTTGGTCTGAACCAGGTTCCTTTGGCATTTCATATTTGTGTGTGGCACCCTATAGTACCCAGAAGCTCTATTCTCTGGAGCTGCTCAGTCCCTGGAATGATGTCGGGGTTCACAGGGGGAGTGGCACTGTTGCATGGGGTGAGCAAAGAGCTTTTTCCTGCTTCCTGGCTGCAGCACCTGTTTCCACTGTCAGAACCACTGGGCTGAGCACCCAGGTGTAAGCCTCTGTGCGTTGCATTTGTATTTGCAGTAGTTGGGCCTCCATCTGGCTGGCTGGCCTGATGCCAGGGCAGGGACTGCCTGTTTGTGAGCTCGTGCTGGCAGGCTTGGAGGAAGGTGCAGCAGGCTGCATGTCACAGTGAGGTACCTCAGAGCTGATTAGCCAGCCAGGGGGATGGAGCATCTGAAGCTCTTGAAAGTTCCCACCCTGCTGGGCAGAGCACACCCAGGGAACCTTGTCCACCTATCCCTTCTCCTGAGCAGCAAGCCTCTTGCACTCCTTGGCCCTTCAGCAGCCTTCTCACTGCTAGGAAGCCTCTCAGACCGCCTGTCTTTCCTTTGTTTCAGAGTGGCCAGATGTGGATCCCTGTCCTCCACAAATAGCTGGAATCTCAGTTTCTCCAAGTATTCTGCCTGTCTTAGCTTTCCAACCCTACTAATCTTCAGAGCACCATGCAGTATAGGTTTGTGCTCCCAAAGCAGATCTCCAGGGCTGGGTGTTCAGCAGTCCTAGGCTTCCACCCCCTCCATGCTCTGTTTCTCTTCCTCCCGCCAGTGAGCTGGGGTGGGGGAAGGGCTTGGGTCCCACCAGATCCAAGCTTGGTATGTTACCTGTTTTGTGAGGTCTGTTGTTTTCTCTAGGTGTATGCAGTCTGGTGCAGCCATCTTTCCTGTTGCTCTTTTAGAATTAGTTGTATTAAATGTATTTTTGTATTATATATGGTTTTGAGAGTAGTTCTCTGTCTCATCTCTCATGCCACCATCTTTAATCTCCCGCCTCTAAGTGTAATTTTTGTCTTTACATTTAGTTGCCTCTGCAGTTTATTGGCTCTTTCTTTTCCTAGTTTTGTCTCTTCCTCTTGCACTTTATTACAGCCTTGCTGACTCACTCCTTTATTTTGTAACTAAGAGTAATATCAAAAATTACTCTAATGATAAAAACCTCTAGTTGATGGAAGATTTACTATGCAGACTTATTGATAATGCAGGAAAAATTCAGAAAGGCAAATATTGACAGGAAATATTGTGCCTTCACTTTGCAATGGGTGCTGCATGGATAAGGTGACTGTAGGTCTTCAGAGACCCTGGCCAGTTGTGGTGTACATCTCAGTTCTGGCATGTCATTAAAGGACTTACTGTCATGATCAAAACTTTATATTCACTCTATTTATGGATCATAGAATTTTACCTATTCGCTAGTAGGATTGACAACTTACAATGCATATACTCTTTCCTTCCCAATACATCTGTATGACATGCATTGATAATGAAAGTACCTTAATATTAACAATTGTAGCTTCTTTGGGGACAGTGAATATATACTGTGTGTGTTGTAAAAATACAAATCCAATAACTAGCAGCATTTTGAATAGAAAATTTTAAATTTGGATGTTTACTAACAGTATCTTAAAAAGTTATTTCAGACAGTTAAAGATAATATCTGATGTCCAGAGTTCTTAGGATTTTAAGAATCAATTTTAAATATATTCAGAAACATCAGGGCTTTTTTTTTTTCATTCAAGAAATAATAATATTTTAGTGCTGGGCCAAATGATAGCAAATTGGTATGGTTTGTGAGGGCAAAGAAGGAAGTATGATTACAGGGTAGAGGCTGCTTTGTTTTAAGCAAAGGAAGTAATTTTTTTTCTTACGTGTGAAGTACAGAAAAAACTTAAACCAAAAGCTAGGAACATGTTGGGCTATTAATATGTTCTCTGTGTCAGGAAGGTAACAGTAATTGTACCTTATGGAATACACAAGTAATATAATTGCTGCATAGGTTACCACTTCCAAAATCTTAGAGCTTAGTTAAAATGCTTTTTTACTAGTTTTATGTTGCTAATTGTGAATGTAATGATGTATTGGTCCAACCCGTGACATTTGTGTAAAACTTATCTTTATTAGACACCCTTTTATAGCTATGACCATTAGTTCAGAAACTTGACTTGCAGTTCTATAATAAACAGTTAATTTGGATGGAGCCTGAAACTTCTCTGCCCTGAAATCTGGGTGGAATTCTGGTCCATCTTTCAGGAGCAGATTCCCTACATTATTCCCTTGCTTATTTTGTTCTGTTCTTTCATAGTGCTGTATTAAATTATTGTCTCTCTCTCTCTCTTTGGTGGTTTTATTTTTCTTCATTTCAGTTGAACCCCATTAGTTAGTTAGTGGTTATTCTTAGTCAGCAAGTATGTGAACATAATGAATCCAGATTTCCCTGCTCATCAGTGGAGAAGACAGCTGGGTTTGGCTGGTTGTCTGTCTGCTGCTCTTTGTTTTAATGTCCTCCTCTTACCTCTACCCCTGACATCACTTCTGCACTGCGGATTTCTATAACCAAAACTCTGTTTGGTGCCACATGCCTGGCTATTGCACATTTAATGCCACCGTCCACACACAGTCACCTAAGCCTCAGGGTCATTTTTGAGTTTATCAGCTTTACTTTTTTTCGTATCCTATCAATCACCAAATACATCAAGATATATTGTAGGAAAAATTGGAATCCCTTATTGCCTTTTTAGGAATTAGTATAAGTATACTATTTATTTTTTAGTCATTCTCAGCAATTTAAATAACTCATTGACTTCCATTGTGTTCTCTTCAATAATTCTCTACTTAACCCGTCAAGTAGTGAGTCTGACCTTTTTCCTGCTCAGGAATCTTCTACAGCATCTAATTACCAGTTTCAATATTTCTTGGGGCCCTATGGGTATTTCAGGAATTCTTTGCAAGTCATCTCAGGCAAGTGGAAGAAGCAAGTGGTAGGACTCTGGTGCTCTAACCCTGGTCAGCCAGGGTTACTTTGATTTTAATCTGTTTTCCTTTTTGGGGTTCTTAGGGTGCCAAGAATCAATTAAAATGTATTCTATAAATCATGATATCTTAGCACTGGTCCAAGTGATAGTGAATTGGTATGGTTTGTGATAAGAAAGAAGAAAGTATGATTACAGAGTAATCATCTTTAGGCATAAAATTTCACTCTTCAGAAGGAGATAACACTGCGGAACAGATTTCAGGTTTGGTGGTGTTCCCTCAGAGGAGCCAGCCCTGTCTCAGTAAGGCCTTGTCTGGTTTTCTCTGTCACTGTACTTCTTGCTTTCATAGCACATAGACACAGTTTATAGTTTTACTTTTGTGATTTATGTATGTAATTTTAATTTACATTTTACATTTATATTTGTAATTACAAGATAAAAGACAAAATTACATTTTGTAATTTTAATTTACATATGTAATTTAATTTATGAATATAATTTTGTTTTTGCATGTATGTTTGTTCCTCTATATGTGGTACACCATTTTCTTTGACTGCTTGTGAGATTTTCTCCTTGTCATTTGCTTTCAGTAGTTTGACTATAGTGTGCCTTGGCATGTGTTTCTGGTATGTGTATTTATTGCCACTTGAGGTTTGATGAGAGTTTTGAATTTGCAGGCTTATAGGTCTTCATCAAATTTAGAGAATTTTTTATCATTATTTCCTCAAATAGTATTTTGTGTTCACTGCTGTGAGATTCCAGTTATGCATTAGACCATTTGATGTTACTCCACAGGTCACTGAGGCTTTGTACATTTTTTTCACTGCTTCTTCATCTGTGTATCAATTTGGCAAGTTACTGTTTCTGTTTCTTCAAGTTTATGGATCTTTTTTTCTGCAAAATCTAATTTTCTTTGGTCCCACCCAGTGAATTGTTGTTTTAAATACTGTATATTTTATTTCTCAAAGTTCTATTTGAGTCTATTTTGAGATCATCTATTTTCTCCTCATTGTGTTTATTTTTTCCTCTAAGTACTTGAGCCTATTTATAATAGCTTTTTTAAGAGCCCATATGCTAATTTCATCATCTCTGTCATTTCTAGATCTACTGTATTGACTGATTTTTATGGGTCGCATTTTCCTACTTCTTGACACATCTAATAATTTTTAATAGGATGTAAGACATTGTAAATGTGACATCGTTGAGAGCTAGATTTTTGTTATATATATATATATATTTTTTTTAGAGGGCATCTCTCATATTTATTGATCAAATGGTTGTTAACAACAATAAAATTCAGTATAGGGGGGTCAACGCTCAATGTACAATCATTAATCCATCTCAAGCCTAATTCTCGTCAGTCTCCAATCTTCTGAAGCATAACGAACAAGTTCTTACATGGTGAACGAATTCTTACATAGTGAGTAAGTTCTTACATGGTGAACAGTACAAGGGCATTCATCACAGAAACTTTCGGTTTTGATCATGCAATATGACCTATAAACAATCAGGTCAAATATGAATATTCGTTTGATTTTTGTACTTGATTTATATGTTGATCCCACATTTCTCCTATTATTATTATTATTTTTATTTTTAATAAAATGCTGAAGTGGTAGGTAGATGCAAGATAAAGGTAGAAAACATAGTTTAGTGCTGTAAGAAGGCAAATGTAGATGATCAGATGATCAGGTGTGTGCCTATGGACTAAGTATTAATCCAGGCTAGACAAGGGCAGCAAGACATCCACGAATGCAGAAGATTTCTCTCAAAGCAGGAGGGGTGAGGTTCTGAGCCTCACCTCTGTTGATCCCCAAATTCTCACCTGATGGCCCCCCTGCGACTGTGCCTGTCTTAGGTTGTTCCTCCCTTGAGGAATCTTACCCGTCTCTGGCTAACCAGTCATCTTCCGGGGCCATACAGGGAAATGTAAAGTTGGTAAGTGAGAGAGAAGCCATATTGTTTGCAAAGGTTAGCTTTTTACTTCTTTGCAGATTTATGCCTTGTGGCTTCTATGCCCAGCACTTGTCTCGAGGTATCTTTACCACCTGGAGGAATTATGATACTCGGTAAATTCGATATGAGGCACGAATTCTATTTAAGGGTTGTAATTAGAAAGGAAGAAGAAAAGCTATAGATGTAGCATATGAAGGAAACATGGGAGGATTGATTATTTCTTTGACATATCTTCTTGTAGAGTACCTTAAGTATGTATAGGTTTTAAACTACTAACTAATTTGCACACACATATTAATGTAATAGGAATACGGTGACAAAAACAAAGCAAATCTATAATTACCATCCATCTCCAGTGAAGCCAAGAAAACCATTTAGGCACCCTAGGCATTTGTGAAAATTTATCTATGATATGATGGATATTGTCCAACTGTACTTGAACCATCAGACAAATTAAAGCAACCCATTTCTGGGATCTGTTCACATCCCATATGTTCTTTTAACCATAGATAGTCTATAGTCATGAGATTTTGGAGTGCTACAACTTGCACCCCTCCCAACTCCTGGTTGAGTTCCAACAGTACAGATCCGGTCAAATTCGTTGTCTCACTGTATGCACATGCCAGCCTAGACATCTCCCTCCTCATTCCTATGGCATGTCCAGGAGACGGTGGGCTGGATGCAGCCACAACCGCAGCATCGTCCGGATCCCTGTGGAGGCTTTTTGATGATCATCCCCCGGCACGAGTCCTCCAGAGAGTGCTGATGCCGGAAGCTCCTCCTCATATCGTATCTTAGTTCATTTTCTGGGTAGCCAAGCGAGGCCTTGATCTTCTGCATAGAAACAAACAGACCCTTTGCCCACACTTTGACATGCCCTCTATACCACTGTGCAGAACTCCTTGGAGGTCAGCACACAGGAGCTGCTTTTTTTTTTTTTTTTTAATTAAGAGAAAGGAATATTATCAGAAAAGAGTACCTCCATAGCTGATCATCTGACACCCTTTAAGTGATCAACATTAAGGATATTTAAAGCATGCGTTGATCTTTGATTTACCAATAGTTTTATCCTGTTAAGGAGTAATCCCCCTTTTCTTTCTTTCTTTCTTTTTTTTTTTTTAATTTTTAATCTACACTTACATGAAGAATACTATGTTTACTATGCTCTCCCCTATATCAGGTCCCCCCTAACAACCACATTACGGTTACTGTCCATCAGCTTAGCAAAATGTTGTAGAGTCACTACTTGTCCTCTCTGTGTTGTGCAGCCCACCCTCCCCTTTCTCCCTCCCCCCATGCATGCTAATCTTAATACCCCCTTTCTTCTTCCCCCCCCTTATCCCTCCCTGCCCACCCATCCTCCCCAGTTCCTTTCCCTTTGGTACCTGTTAGTCCATTTTTGGGTTCTGTAATTCTGCTGCTGTTTTGTTCCTTCAGTTTTTCCTTTGTTCCTATACTCCTCAGATGAGTGAAATCATTTGGTATTTCTCTTTCTCCGCTTGGCTTATTTCACTGAGCATAATACTCTCCAGCTCCATCCATGTTGCTGCAAATGGTTGGATTTTTCCACTTCTTATGGCTGAGTAGTATTCCATTGTGTATATGTACCACATCTTCTTTATCCATTCATCTACAGATGGACATTTAGGTTGCTTCCAATTCTTGGCTATTGTAAATAGTGCTGCGATAAACATAGGAGTGCATCTGTCTTTCTCAAACTTGATTGCTGCTTTCTTAGGGTAAATTCCTAGGAGTGGAATACGTGGGTCAAATGGTAGGTCTGTTTTGAGCATTTTGATGCACCTCCATACTGCTTTCCACAGTGGTTGAACTAATTTACATTCCCACCAGCAGTGTAGGAGGGTTCCCCTTTCTCCACAGCCTCGCCAACATTTGTTGTTGTTTGTCTTTTGGATGGCAGCTATTCTTACTGGTGTGAGGTGATACCTCATTGTAGTTTTAATTTGCATTTCTCTGATAATTAGCGATGTGGAGCATCTTTTCATGTGTCTGTTGGCCATCTGTATTTCTTTTTTGGAGAACTGTCTGTTCAGTTCCTCTGCCCATTTTTTAATTGGGTTATTTGTTTTTTGTTTGTTGAGGCGTGTGAGCTCTTTATATATTCTGGACGTCAAGCCTTTATCGGATCTGTCATTTTCAAATATATTCTCCCATACTGTAGGGTTCCTTTTTGTTCTATTGATGGTGTCTTTCGCTGTACAGAAGCTTTTCAGCTTAATGTAGTCCCACTTGCTCATTCTTGCTGTTGTTTTCCTTGCCCGGGGAGATATGTTCAAGAAGAGATCACTCATGTTTATGTCTAAGAGGTTTTTGCCTGTTTTTTTCCAAGAGTTTAATGGTTTCATGCCTTACATTCAGGTCTTTGATCCATTTTGAGTTTACCTTTGTATATGGGGTTAGACAATGGTCCAGTTTCATTCTCCTACATGTAGCTGTCCAGTTTTGCCAGCACCATCTGTTGAAGAGACTGTCATTTTGCCATTGTATGTCCATGGCTCCTTTATCAAATATTAATTGACCATATATGTTTGGGTTAATTTTTGGGGTCTCTAATCTGTTCCACTGGTCTGTGGCCCTGTTCTTGTGCCAGTACCAAATTGTCTTGATTACTATGGCTTTGTAGTAGAGCTTGAAGTTGGGGAGTGAGATCCCCCCTACTTTATTCTTCTTTTTCAGGATTGCTTTGGCTATTCGGGGTCTTTGGTGTTTCCATATGAATTTTTGAATTATTTGTTCCAATTCATTGAAGAATGTTGCTGGTAATTTGAGAGGGATTGCATCAAATCTGTATATTGCTTTGGGCAGGATGGCCATTTTGACGATATTAATTCTTCCTAGCCATGAGCATGGGATGAGTTTCCATTTATTAGTGTCCCCTTTAATTTCTCTTAAGAGTGACTTGTAGTTTTCAGAGTATAAGTCTTTCACTTCTTTGGTTAGGTTTATTCCTAGGTATTTTATTCTTTTTGATGCAATGGTGAATGGAATTGTTTTCCTGATTTCTCTTTCTATTGATTCGTTGTTAGTGTATAGGAAAGCTACAGATTTCTGTGTGTTAATTTTGTATCCTGCAACTTTGCTGTATTCCGATATCAGTTCTAGTAGTTTTGGAGTGGAGTCTTTAGGGTTTTTTATGTACAGTATCATATCATCTGCAAATAGTGACAGTTTAACTTCTTCTTTACCAATCTGGATTCCTTGTGTTTCTTTGTTTTGTCTGATTGCCGTGGCTAGGACCTCCAGTACTATGTTAAATAACAGTGGGGAGAGTGGGCATCCCTGTCTGGTTCCCGATCTCAGTGGAAATGCTTTCAGCTTCTCGCTGTTCAGTATAATGCTGGCTGTGGGTTTATCATATATGGCCTTTATTATGTTGAGGTACTTGCCCTCTATTCCCATTTTGCTGAGAGTTTTTATCATGAATGGATGTTGAATTTTGTCAAATGCTTTTTCAGCATCTATGGAGATGATCATGTGGTTTTTGTCTTTCTTTTTGTTGATGTGGTGGATGATGTTGATGGATTTTCGAATGTTGTACCATCCTTGCATCCCTGGGATGAACCCCACTTGGTCATGGTGTATGATCCTTTTGATATACTGTTGAATTCTGTTTGCTAATATTTTATTGAGTATTTTTGCATCTACATTCATCAGGGATATTGGTCTGTAATTTTCTTTTTTGCTGGGGTCTTTGCCTGGTTTTGGTATTAGGGTGATGTTGGCCTCATAGAATGAGTTTGGGAGTATTCCCTCTTCTTCTATTTTGTGGAACACTTTAAGGAGAATGGGTATTATGTCTTCTCTGTGTGTCTGATAAAATTCCGAGGTAAATCCGTCCGGCTCCGGGGTTTTGTTCTTGGGTAGTTTTTTGATTACTGTTTCAATTTCTTTGCTTGTAATTGGTTTGTTTAACTTTTGTGTTTCTTCCTTGGTCAATCTTGGGAGGTTGTATTTTTCTAGGAAGTTGTCCATTTCTTCTAGGTTTTCCAGCTTGTTGGCATATAGGTTTTCATAGTAGTCTTTAATAATTCTTTGTATTTCTGTGGAGTCTGTCGTGATTTTTCCATTCTCATTTCTGATTATGTTGATTTGTGTTGACTCTCTTTTTCTCTTAATAAGTTGGGCTAGAGGCTTATCTATTTTGTTTATTTTCTCAAAGAACCAGCTCTTGGTTTCGTTGATTTTTGCTATTGTTTTATTCTTCTCAATTTTGTTTATTTCTTCTCTGATCTTTATTATGTCCCTCCTTCTGCTGACTTTAGGTCTCCTTTGTTCTTCTTTTTCCAGTTTTAATAATTGTGATGTTAGACTATTCATTTGGGATTGTTCTTCCTTCTTCAAGTGTGCCTGGATTGCTATATACTTTCCTCTTAAGACTGCTTTCGCTGCATCCCACAGAAGTTGGGGCTTAGTGTTGTTGTTGTCATTTGTTTCTATATATTCCTTGATCTCTATTTTGATTTGTTCATTGATCCATTGATTATTTAGTAGCATGTTGTTAAGCCTCCATGTGTTTGTGAGCCTTTTTGTTTTCTTTGTAGAATTTATTTCTACTTTCATACCTTTGTGGTCTGAAAAATTGGTTGGTAGAATTTCAATATTTTGGAATTTACTGAGGCTCTTTTTGTGAGCTAGTATGTGGTCTATTCTGGAGAATGTTCCATGTGCACTTGAGAAGAATGTATATCCTGTTGCTTTTGGATGTAGAGTTCTATAGATGTCTATTAGGTCCATCTGTTCTAGTGTGTTGTTCAGTGCCTGTGTGTCTTTACTTATTTTCTGCCCGGTGGATCTATCCTTTGGGGTGAGTGGTGTGTTGAAGTCTCCTACAATGAATGCATTGCAGTCTATTTCCCTCTTTAGTTCTGTTAGTATTTGCTTCACATATGCTGGTGCTCCTGTATTGGGTGCATATATATTTAGAATGGTTATATCCTCTTGTAGGACTGAGCCCTTTATCATTATGTAGTGGCCTTCTTTATCTCTTGTTACTTTCTTTGTTTTGAAGTCTATTTTGTCTGATATTAGTACTGCAACCCCTGCTTTCTTCTCACTGTTGTTTGCCTGAAATATGTTTTTCCATCCCTTGACTTTTAGTCTATGCTTATCTTTGGGTTTAAGGTGAGTTTCTTGTAAGCAGCATATAGATGGGTCTTGCTTTTTTATCCATTCTATTACTCTATGTCTTTTGATTGGTGCATTAAGTCCATTTACATTTAGGGTGACTATTGAGAGATATGTACTTATTGCCATTTCAGGCTTTAAATTCGTGGTTACCAAAGGTTCAAGGTTAGCTTCTTTAGTATCTTACTGGCTAACTTAGCTCGCTTATTGAGCTGTTATATACACTGTCTGGAGATTCTTTTCTTCTCTCCCTTCTTATTCCTCCTCCTCCATTCTTCATATGTTGTGTGTTTTGTTCTGTGCTCTTTTTAGGGGTGCTCCCATCTAGAGCAGTCCCTGTAGGATGCCCTGTAGAGGTGGTTTGTGGGAAGCAAATTCCCTCAGCTTTTGCTTGTCTGGGAATTGTTTAATCCCACCATCATATTTAATTGATAGTCGTGCTGGATACAGTATCCTTGGTTCAAGGCCCTTCTGTTTCATTGCATTAAGTATATCATGCCATTCTCTTCTGGCCTGTAGGGTTTCTGTTGAGAAGTCTGATGTTAGCCTGATTGGTTTTCCTTTATAGGTGACCTTTTTCTCTCTAGCTGCCTTTAAAACTCTTTCCTTGTCCTTGATCCTTCCCATTTTAATTACTATGTGTCTTGGTGTTGTCCTCCTTGGATCCTTTCTGTTGGGGGTTCTGTGTAATTCCATGGTCTGTTCGATTATTTCTTCCCCCAGTTTGGGGAAGTTTTCCAGCAATTATTTCTTCAAAGACACTTTCTATCCATTTTCCTCTTTCTTCCTCTTCTGGTATCCCTATAATACGAATGTTTTTCCTTTTGTATTGGTCACATATTTCTCTTAGTGTTGTTTCATTCCTGGAGATCCTTTTATCTCTCTGTATGTCAGCTTCTATACGTTCCTGTTCTCTGGCTTCTATTCCTTCAATGGCCTCTTGCATCTTATCCATTCTGCTTATAAATCCTTCCAGGGATTGTTTCACTTCTGTGATCTCTTTCCTGACATCTGTGATCTCCTTCCGGACTTCATCCCACTGCTCTTGCATTTTTCTCTGCATCTCATCCCACTGCTCCTGCATTTTTCTCTGCATCTCATTCCATTGCTCTTGCATTTTTCTCTGCATCTCTGTCAGCATGTTCATGATTTTTATTTTGAATTCTTTTTCAGGAGGACTAGTTAGGTCTGTCTCCTTCTCAGGTGTTGTCTCTGTGATCTTTGTCTGCCTGTAGTTTTGCCTTTTCATGGTGATAGAGATAGTTTGCAGAGCTGTACAAGTGACCGCTGGAAGAGCTTCCCTTCTTGTTGGTTTGTAGCCTTTTCCTGGGAGAATAGCGACCTCTAGTTGCTTGTGCGGGGCAGCTGTGCGCAGACAGGGCTTCTGCTTCCTGCCCAGTTGCTTTGGGGTTTATCTCCGCTGTTGCTGTGGGCTTGGCCTGGGTGGGGCTGTTCCTCCAAAATGGTGGAGCCCCGTTGGAGGGGGAGCGGCCAGGAGGCTATTTATCTCTGTAAGGGGTCTCTGTGCTCCCTGCTGCCCAGGGGGTTAGAGTGCCCAGAGATCCCCAGATTCCCTGCCTCTGGTCTAAGTGACCTGTCCTGCCCCTTTAAGACTTCCAAAAAGCACTCTCCAAACCAAAACAACAACAGCAACAATGAGAGAGGGAACAGAAAGAAAGAAAAAAAAAAAAAAAGGAAAAAACAAGCGATTTTTTTTTTTCTTTTTTTTGTCCTCAGGTGCCGGTCCCAGGCACCCACTCACTGGTCCTGCTGCCCTGTCTCCCTAGCACCAGGGTCCCTGTCCTTTCAAGGCTTCCAAAAAGCACCCACCCACCGGTCCCGCAGGGAAGGAACGCTCGATATTCTTTGTCCTCAGGCACTGGTCCCAGGCACCTGCTCACCAGTCCCACCACCCTGCCTCCCTAGCACCGGGGTCCCTGTCCCTTTTAGGCTTCCAAAAAGCACTCGCAGAAAAGAGAAAAAAAAAAGGGGAAAAACGCGCGATTTCCTCTGTCCTCAAGTGCCGGTCTCAGGCACCCGCCCACCGGTCCCGCAGGGAAAATCGTGGGATATTCTTTGTCCTCGGGCGCCGGTCCCAGGCACCCGCTCACCAGTCCCACCACCCTGCCTCCCTAGCACTGGGGTCCCTGTCCCTTTAAGGCTTCCAAAAAGCGCTTGCCAAAAAGAGAAAAAAAAAAGGGGGAAAACGCGCGATTTCCTCTGTCCTCAGGCAACGGTCTCATGCACCCACCCGCCGGTCCTGCAGGGAGAAACGCGGGATATTCTTTGTCCTCCGGCGCCGTTCCCAGGCACCTGCTCACCGGTCCCGCCACCCTCCCTCCCTAGCAACGGGGGCCTGTCCCTTTAAGGCTTCCAAAAAGCGCTCGCCAAAAGAAAAAACCGCTCCGGTTTCTTTCCACCCGCCGGGAGCCGGGGGGAGGGGCGCTCAGGTCCCGCCGGGCCGGGGCTTGTATCTTACCCCCTTCACAAGGCGCTGGGTTCTTGCAGGTGTGGATGTGGTCTGGATGTTGTCCTGTGTCCTGTGGTCTCTATTTTAGGAAGATTTTTCTTTGTTATATTTTCATAGCTCTATGTGTTTTTGGGAGTAGATTTCCACTGCTGTACTCACGCCGCCATCCTGGCTCCGCCCCCATTGTTATATTCTTTTAAAGAGTGTTCTTCTGGAAGGCAGTTAACTTGCAGATAGCTTAATCTTCTGAGGCTTGTTTTGGGTCCTTTGAAGCTAAGGAGAATTTAAAGTAGACTTTAGCAAAAAAAAAAAAAAAAGTAGCCTTTAGCAGCATTAGTAAGGCATGATCCTTCTGGAGTGTCTACAAAATGTCATGGGTATTCAATCATAATACTTTCAGATTTTTCTTGTTTTTGATGATATTGATAGTGTTGAGGAGTGTTGGTTGGGTATTTTATAGACTGTTCAATTTGGGTTTCTCTGATTTTTTAAAAATAAACTGGTGTTATTTGTGGGTTTGGGGGAGAAAGAACACAGAGGTAAAGTACTACTTTCATTATATCATATCAAAAATGTGTACTCTTGACTTAACACTGATGATGATAACCGTGATCTCCTGGCTGAGGTAGTGTTTATCACATTTTTCCACAATAAAATTACTGCTTTCTATATTGTACTCTTTACAAGGCAGTCACTAAATGTAGACTACATTTTTAAGGGTTGAAGAGTAATGCTTCTTCTTTGAGTTTGAAGTAGCCACAGGGATTATTTGAAATTCTTCTGAATGTGTGTCAGAGCTCCCTAAGACCACTTCAGGTTTAGTTAGAAGGACTCACAAGATATAGCGTATAGTTGGACTCACAGCTCTGATTTATTAGAGCAAAAGAACACTAAGCAAAATTGGCATAATGAAAAGGTGTGTTGGGTGTAATCCAGGGAAACCAGGTGCAAGCTTCCAGAATGTCTCCCAATAGCTTCAAGAGGAGGCAACTGATTTCCCAGCAGTAAGCAACAGACACCACAGGTGAGATGCTCCAACCAGAGAAGCCCATTAGAGACTCAGTGCCCAGGATGTATAGTGGGGCAATCACATAGGCACCCCCTGCCTGGTGCATACCCAGGTTTTAGACTCCCTAAACGAAAGCAGAGGTTCAGCATGAACTGTATTGTTTGTACCAACAGTTTAGACATAGTGAACTACTCTTAATCATTTCTGGGAATGGTGGGACCCTCTTAAGATCTAAGTTCTTACTTGCTAGTCCAATGGCAATCTCGTAGGTAAGCCTTTCAAAGGATACCTGTTAGGCCTGTTAGGTTAACTTCTTTCTGTACAATATGAGATTTGTCTCTTCTCCCTTACTTATTTAATTTAACCATACTTACCTTAGTGAATCATATATTTATATCAGTAGAGACTAATGGATGTTTGTATTATACTTTGGGTTATATTCCAAAATTACATTATTTCACTGTTCAAACTGTTAAACTTTGGTTATGAGCTACTCTTTCATCTGGCTCCCATATGCCTTTGACATACACACACTGTTTTTGTGTTTCGAGCCCTTTCCTACTTTGTGGTTTATCTAGTGTGTTCCATGCCTTAGCTCTAGAACCAGTCATTTCTCCAAGGAGCCCTGCTTCCTTTTTGTGATAATGTTTTAAGATGTTAAAACAAATTCATTGCAGTACATTTGAAAACTATATAAAAAAGTAAGTAGAAGTAAGTACACTAAGAAATAAATGTTAATCACTGATATATTATAGATAATTATTGGTAATGGTTTGTTTCATTATTTAATGAGGTTTCAAAACAAAATATGAAGTGACATTTATAACTCTCTTTTTGTTTTGGTGCATGTGTGGTATTAATTACCTGTTAGCCTGAGAGCATCTTTCCTTCCTGTGGCAAATTTCTTAAAATAAGCCAAAAATGAAGTTTGCTGCATCAGTTGACTCTTACTTTCACAGTGATCTCTCTAGCCTGTGATGCTGTTTAACAGTAGTAGATTTTACCCATAGTAGAATTTTTCTATTAAAATTGGAGTTAGTCTCCCTCAAACCCTGCTGTTGCTTTATCCACTAAGCTCATGTAATATTCCAAATCCTTTGTTATCATTTTAGCAATCTTCACAGCATCTTCACCAAGGAATGATTCTGTCTTAAGAAACAACTTTCTTTGCTTGTGCATAAGAATCAACTCTTCATCTGGTCAAGTTTTATCAAGAGATTGCAGTAATTCAGTCACATCTCTACCTCTAATTCTAGTTCTCTTGCTATTTCCACCACATCTGCAGTTACTTCCCCCACTGAAGTCTTGAACCCCTCAAAATCATCCATGAGGGTTGGAATCAACTTCTTCCCAACTCCTGCTAATGTTGCTACTTTGACCTTTTCCCAAGAATACAGAATATTCTAAATGGCATTAGTATGGTGAATCCTTTCCAGATGGTTTTCAAATTACTTTGCCCAGATCTGTCTGAGGAATGTCTATGACAGCTCTAGCCTTATGAGATGTATTTCCTAAGTAATAAGACTTGAAAGCCAAAAGTACTACTTGATTCCTGGGCTGCAGAATGGATGTTGTGTTAGTAGGCATGCAAACAAGAGTAATCTCATTGTGTATCTCCATCAGAGCCCTTGGGTGACCAGTCATAATTTGAAAGGGATCTTTTTATGAGCAGTAGGTTTCAACAGTAGGCTTAAAATATTCAGTAAACCTTATTGTAACCAGATACACTGTCTTCTAGGCTTTGTTCCATTTCTAGAACAGAGAAGAACGGACTTAGCATAGTTTTTAAGGGCTGTAGGATTTCCAAAATGGTCAGTGAGAATTGGCCTCAACTTCAAGTCACTAGCCGCATTAGCCCCTAACAAGTGAGTCAGCCTGTCCTTTGAAGCAAGGCATGACTTCTTTTCTCTTGCTGTGAAAGTCTAGATGGCATCTTATTCCAGTCTAAGACTGTTTCATCTACACTGAAAATCTGTTGTTCATGAATGACCTCAGCTTGATCTTCTGCATAACTTGCTGTAGCTTCTGCATCAGCACCTGCTGCCTCATCTTGTACTTTATGTTATGGAGACGGCTTCTTTCCTTAAACTCATGAACCAACCTCTGCTAGCTTCAAACTTTTCTTCTGCAGCTTCCTCACCTCTCTCAGCTTTCACAGAATTGAAGAGAGCTGGGGCCTTTCTCTGGCTTAGGCTTTGGCTTAAAGGGAACATTGGGGTTGGTTTGATCTTCTATCCAGACCACTCAGACTTTCTCCCTCTCAGCATTAAGGCTGTTTTGCTTTCTGATCATTTGTGTGCTCACTGGAGTAGCACTTCTAATTCCCTTCAAGAACGTTCCTGTTGCAGTCACAGCTGGGTGCAAGAAGCCTAGGTTTCAGCCTATCTCAGCTTTCGACATGCCTTCCTCACTAAAGCTTGATCATTTATACTTTTATTTTAAAGTGAGAAATGTGTGACTCTTCTTTTCACTTGAACAGTTAGAGGCCATTGTAGAGTTATTGCTTGGCCCAGTTTCAATAGGTGTCTCAGGTAACAGGGAGGCCTGAGAGGGAGAGAGGTGGGGGAACAGACAGTCAATGGAGCAGTCAGAACACGCACAATATCAATTAAGTTTCTGTCTTATGTGGCTGTGTTTCTTGGTGCCCCAAAAGAGTTACAATTGTAACATCACAGATCACTGATCACAGAACACTGTAAAAAAATAGAATAATAATGAAAAAATTTGAAATATTGCAAGAATTACCAAAATGTGGCACAGAGACACCGAAGTGAGCAAATGCTGTTTTCAAATTGTAGCCGAAAGAGTTGCTGGATGCAGGATTGCCACAAACTTTCAATTTGTAAAAGGCACAATATTTGTGAAGCACAATAGAGTGAAGCTTAATAAAATACGGTGTGCCAGTATTAATATATAATCAGAACCTATATCTAAATGACAATATTTCTGTAGTATTTACTGGTAATTTTCCTGGTACACACTCTCTTGGTATATCTACCTTCAACTTAGAAATGTAAAGCAAGTAACTCATTCTATGAATCCTTAAAATAGCAGTGAAAGGGTTATAGAATTGCATGGAAATTGATGAAAAGAAAGAGAGAAACCTACTTTCTAACTCCCTGAGGGCAAGAGACCTGCCTTGGGCATCTTTTGCACCTAGTGCTTTATGAGCCCATGCCAAGAGGACCTTAGCAAAGGCTGACAGTGTTGAAATTCTGAATTTCTTAAAAGAATTATGAATCTTATCACTTAAAAGCATTTTAAAATATATTCTAAAAGGTAGAGAGAAGTATATTTGAAAAAAGCTATCCAAATCGATTTTTTTCTGCTTTGCCAAAGATATGCCATTGAAAAATGATTTATGTGGCTATCTTTTTATGATGATGAGAGCAGAAAATGTATATGTATGACCCAACTTGGAGAATTGTGAGTTTATAGAAAAAATAAAATAGAAGACTGACATTTTGAGTGGTCTTTTGGCAAGCTTGCAATAAGTTCTAGGCTATGTTTCTTTCTGTGATTAAACTGATATTTTCAGAATGGAGAACTCACTTGAAGAATGGTTAGAGTATTATTATCCATGTAATTTAGAAGTATGATTAGTAAGTGAAGGATTGAGAAAGCATTCAGAATACAATAGAACTCTGCCCTGGTCTTCTAAAGGAACTGTTGTGTGCATATGTAGTTCTCCTGGCCAATACTTCAGTGAATTGGGTAATAAAAGTTTGGGAAGGGTTAGAAAGGAAATAGTTACTCCACCAGCCTTTTTTAACATAATTAATAATTGGAATAGTAACACTATTTATTTTATTCTTTACATGTCAGAATAAAGTTCAGAGTTGAGGCCCTGTCCATAAGGGCCTATTGACATTTTCTGTGTAAGTGAAAAAGTGCCATTTTCACTCACCTTCCGTCTACAAGGAAGTCTTGGTATAAAATGGAGCTTCCAAAATTAATTTTCCTTCTGACATTATTTTTAGGCATCTGTGTCCCAAAGAACCTGTTGATTTACTTTGGCCATATATACATAGTAACATACTGGTTAGATATAATAGAAATTTCAGGTCCTGACTTCCTCTTTTAGATCCATATAGACAAAATTTAAGCAGAAGAAACTCCTTTTTTGTTAAAGCTTGTAAGAAAATCACCTATTATTTAACCCTCATTCCCCAAAGTTATTATATTCTGATATTCTGTCTGACAGTTTTGCTCATTATAGTTTATAAAGGCTTACTAGGACTAAACATTGGTTGATTTGGTGGGACATTATAGCCAAAGAATATTAAGTAGTTTTTAAGATTTGTGTGAGACTAATAGACTTAGCTATTGGAGTAGAAAAAACATGATAAAACATCTAGGTGTATATCTCCTAACTTGTCTGCTTATTTACATGGTTCAGTTCTGAGTCTGGGGATTTAATGGCATTTGTGTTCCATTAGACCAGGGGAAACCTGCTTTTGACTGTTTCTGAGATGTCTCTGATCAAGAAGATGTGCATAATGGTGGTAGTGTGGTGGTGAGGTTGTGTGTTAAGCCTTTGCAGCCCTGGTTTGAATTTAGCCTTGGGGCCTGTTCAGGAGTAGGAATGGCTCAGACTTATTCCAGATTTCTTGGACTGCTCTGAAGAAACACAAACTATAAGTGACACTCCCAAAAGTAATGTTACCACTGAATATGTCATCATAAATATGCTTATCTTTTTCCCTTAGTTTATGATACCTATTCATGGAAGCATTGAAAGTTCTTTTAGCTTTTAATACAGTACCATTTGGCTGTGAATAAATTTATTCAGTTATGACTTTGATCAGTGAATTTCCTTACTCATTGAGGTATTTAAAGGTAATATAAATACAGTGATATAGATTGATCATATAAATATTTTGCCACATATGGAGAAACACATGCCCCATTGACCTTCAAAGTAACGGTAAGCTAATTATGAGGTCAGGACATTTCTACTGATATTATTTTTTGTCCAATTTGTGAATTTTTTCTACTATTTTGAAGAGCCATTAGGCTTTTAACAGTGTCAGTTTCCAGCTTTAAAACAGTTTCTATAGGATAAAGTTTTAAAATTGGGCATTTGACCAGAAGATTCCTTGCTATTAGTTGATATTCTGACTATAAGATTTTCAGGGGAATTACTGCTATATGAAGAATGGGAGACTCTATGTTTTAAAATAATCCCATTATTATCATAGAGCTCTCACTTTTGAATAAGTAGCATGCAGCAAAGGAAACTTTATCCTGAGCTGAGCAGTTTTAGAGGACTGAGGGAGCTCAGCCATAGCATTCATGACATCATCTTTTCATTCCAGTAGCCAGCGCACTCGGCATCATCATAAACACACTGAGAAAGTCACTGCTTACTGCCTGGGTCTGTAGAGGGGTGGAGAGAATTTACTACAAAAATTGCCTGGAGAAACTGATCCTGGAGTGGGATAGTATCTCCGATATATTTCTCTGTGGGTCAGCTCTTGCAGGAAGAGATTTAAAGATCACGTTGGATCCGAATTCATTTTTATTTCTAAAGCCCTTAGCTAGTGAGAAAAGTTGGCGCCCAGGGCAGAGCTCTCTATCCTTGTCTGTTTATTAGCCGTAGTGGCTACAATGAAAGCAGCTGGAGACACAGCTCATCAAAACTGATAACAGGAACATGCACAGAGGAGAGAATTTTGGCCAGGGGTGTGTCTACATAAAGATAGGTGACAGTGCCCTTCCAGGCACTTACAATAAACTTGTAAGCTTTTATTCCACCGGATGGTTCATCTGCATTCAGCAGCGCTTCCACTATAGTTGTGCGTCACTGCGAGACTGCATGGTAATGAAGCCAAGACACTGTGGGCCAAACTGCTGCCTGTGAGAGGAGAGGGACCAGCGGCCTAGGGAGCGAGATCAGCAAACCGGCTCCTGCTGCTGCCAGTGCAGCCAGTGGAGACAGAATGTTGAGTCTACAGGATTCTGTGTTTTTTGAAATTAGCATAAAGTCCTTGTTAAAGTCCTGGAGCAGCAGCTGTGAGTATAAATGCCTAACTGGGAGAAATGCTGAGGTATGATCATGCCATTTCTTGCATGCTAATTCTTTACATCAACCCAGATAAAATAAAAGCTGTTGAAAATAACATGAATGTTTTCTTGAATGATAATCACTAAGATAGAAAGTCTAAATGTGTACACACTGGACAGTTGTAACATCAGCAGTTAGCTATTCTTTGATTAAAATGTACCAGCCTTGGCTTTCTTGTTAATTTGTATCTTTCTGGCAAAGTTTCTCTCAGTTGTGAAAAATGGGGGAAAAAGATGACAGACTCTAATCTCTTCAGGGTTATCAGATACCAATACTATTCCCTAGTTCTCTTAGCACAGAAAGGTTGTTTCAACTGACACCAGCTATCTTAAGGCTTCAGACAATGTAATATAAGGATCATAACTTTCCTGTAGTCCTGTAATTGAAGTTACAAGGAGTAATTTCATATGTAGTGAATTTTCTGGTAAAGAACATTCAGGATGGCATACATATATTCAAAGTTCAGGTAAGTCAGTAAAAATAGTGTCATTTAGCTATTACTTTGTCCATAATTCCCTTCCTAATTTGTGGATTTGGCAGAAATAGATTTTGTTTCCAATGCTGCTTTTCCCTGAAATCTCAAAGCAGTTACAGAAATTATTTACCTAGTCTGTTTTTCTTCTTTTTTTTTTTTTTTGCCAATATTGTATCAGTCTTATGACACCAAGTTAGTGAAGTAAGCAAATAAATAGTGTGTTATAGTCTGTTTTGCCCAAAGGAAATTGAAGTATAGAAAACAAAGATGTGACTTTTCCAAGGTCATCCTGTGGCAGTGAACTGGAATTACAACTCGGTGGTTCCTGCTCCCAACTGTCCTCCTGGGACCTGAGCAGACTAATGAATAAAATATGAGAGACTGGATCTAATTTTTTTCCAATTAATCCTACCAAAATATTTATTTAGTGTAGTTTTGTTTTATAAGCAAATAACATAAAAAAGACCAAATGTTGAAATAGGGGAAAAACCCTCAGATAAAGCCTTACAGAATATAATATGAGGAGATTTGTATTATACGAAATAAACTGCATTTATAATCTATTTCTTCTGTTTTTGATCTGTGAGTGATCCTTGCATACGGAGACACTGTTTTGCCAAATGGCAGGAAGTATCTTCATTCTAGGGAAGTTTCTAAGTGAATAATATGTATAGTTAAAATATTGGAAAAATTATAATTAACGACTAATTTAAATTAAATACTTTTTACTACTTAAAAGGGTAATACAGAACACAGTTTTACTAAAATAACTAGACCATGGTTTCTAATCTTTCTTTCCTCCTTCCTCCTTCTTCCTTCCCCCATCCTCACCAAGTACTTTTTAAAAAAAAGTAAGACATTTTTATTGTGAGAATGAAGCAATAATTAATGACTTCTTACATAGTGACAGTGTGTTATGTCAGAGCAGGTATCTTATGAAATCTTAGTTCACAAGTATCTAAGCAAACTGTGATTAGTTTTGTGAGCATTTAAATATTTCTACATGTCATTGCCTGAACTCTGTAACCAGTGACAGCCAACTCTCATGTAATCATATTCCTTGAATCCAAGAGTGAACCAAAACCAGATGTTTGTAAAGCCTTTGTTGATAGCTGTTATTAGTATAATGATTCACTTTATGGGCATCCCATTACCCTCCCGCATTAATGGTGACATATCTCTTGAAGGTGTTTTTACAGTTGTAAAGCAGTAAGTTAATATTGAAAAGACATGACTCGCCTCACTGTTCTTCAGTAAGGCCCTACCTATGTCTGATTAGCCCTGGAAAGTGGAAGAGTGTTGTTATTTCACCAACATTGTGGTTGTCTGTTTTTGGTCTTCTCTTAGCCCTGTTGTATTTTAAAAAGAAAGGATTCAAATATTTTTGAGGCCTTAGCAAAGGACAGTAATTATCTGTGTCTTCCTAGGGATGTTTTGTTAACACGACACTTCAGTAGTATTAATTGAGCATATACTGTGCTGTAAAAGATAGATGTGATCTTTGCCCTTAAGGAGTTCTAGTTCAGTCAGAGTAAACATGAAAAGTTAGCAGTAAGGAAGTTAAATCAGAGTGTTGCATATGCATGATGACTTATCAAGTGACTGTCACACGCGTGAAGAGCAGAGTACGAGATGGAAGGAATCATACTGATTCCTTATCAAATGCCCTTATAAACAGGGGACAGAGAAGGCTTGGGAGGGAATTTGAGTTTAATTTTGAATGATAGCATGTCCCCCACCATAGCAGGCAGTACTGCCATCTATAGTCCCCTTGAGATAGATAGCGGGGCTGAGTAACACCCCTCACTCGCCCCTGCTCTCTAACCCCCACCCCCTCTCTTTCAGGTGTTTTGTCAAGACTTGTCATTCTGCCTCTGACTTTCCTCGTTATCTCCTGCCTCTGTGGTCACAGCCCCTTGCCCTGGGTCACACCCCTCCGCGTTCTCACCTGGGCCTTGCCAGTACTTCCTTCTTGTCCTGCTGGTGTCTTCTGCATCGCTCCCTGGGGTCATTCTAAACACTCACTCTGTTAGTCTCTCCCCTCCCTACTTCGCACTTTTCTTTCCCTGTGGGATGAAGCATTTCGTCATTCAGGCCCTGCTCACTTTGCCAATTGCCTCTCTTGCCTAGAGCATGCTTGCCTATTTGTGGCAACCTTGGCCTGGAATGCACCCCCTCTACTCCCCACCTCCACCCCTTTGTCTGCTGCACAGTGAATGCTTTGAAGACCCATCCTTTCCTGAGTCAGCCAGGTATTTAATGCTGCTTCTGTTCTGTTCTTCACTTTAAACATAATTGTATCATTACACTTAGGACCCTGTTTCATGTCTTTCTCAAGTACTTCAGTGTAAGCTCCTAAAGGGCATAGACTGATTGTCTTTTTGTTCTTTGTATACTAAATGCTTAGTTAAGTTATGGTAAATGTGCAGGCAGTTAATAGAAAGCTGAGAGATGCAGTCGCTTTTGTTGGAATGGATTAATAATAGGAAAAAAGGTAGGAGGAGAAATATATGACCCCTCTTATATTATGTGATTATTATTATATTAGCGATGCCTCTCACGGGAACAGTTATTGAATCAGGAATGCATAAAATGATGCCTTAGTGATTTAAAAAATGTACGTTTTGCTAAGTTCTGTTTAGTGAGTTTCTTGGAAAGAACAGAGAAAAACCTGATTTATTAGTAGTCTTTGTAAAACAAAAAAGAAATGGCAAATAATTTTTCCATTAAATAAATTAGACATTTCAAGTATTGCCCCTATTTTCCCAAAGATACAAAGAAAAATCTGATTTTTGTTATTGAACTTAATAGCAGTACGTATTATGAATTTTTACCATTGAACATAATGTTTCATGTTTACAAGATGCATTTGCTATGATTTGTATTACTATTAAATAATATTGCTAAATACACTTTATATTAATCGCTGGAGACCATCTGTTTCAAGGCTGCTTAACTGGCAGAATGGTGATGCAGTACTGCTGAAGTTTGATTATAGTTGAGCTTATTTATTTCAGTAGAAACAATGAAGTGACATTCATATGGCCTAAATTCAAGATTTTGTCTTTTTGCCAATAGTTTTAGGCATTACTTCTTTTAAAAACAGAGCCAGGAACATTCTGTTAAACCAGCTGTGTGGTGAGGATGTTATCATTTAAAAGATGGGCTTAATTTCCTAAAATTGAGACAACAAGGCAAGATTCACTACTGAGATCTATCCAGTTATGTATCTGCAATGTTAATTAAGGTCTCAGATGCACTTATTATCAATATAATACCCTTCTAAACATATTAAAAATCATAGATTTAATTTTGCATACATAATCTTAGGGCAGCTAGTGTTTCAAAGAATTCAGTTTTTATTGCAGACACAGAAGAGTTTTAACCACAATTTTATAAATCAGAAGGTGAATAAGATGTGGTATTAAGGAACTAAATTTGCATAAGTTACCTGGATTTTTGCACAACGAACAAGGTCACAATTGGAGTTTTTAATGTTCAGATGTCTTTCCTGGATTGCAGAGGTAGTAAAAGCCAATCCTAAAAAGCACAGTTATGCATTTATGTAAATTTGCATTAAAATCCATCTATTACTTGATTAAAATTATTTACATTACACTTACCATTTATTGAAGTAATTATGGGTCTGGTGTTGTGGTAAGTACATACTACCTGCATTTGTGTGTGTACAGCAAATTATGTGTACATACATTCATTAAATCTCAGGTAATCATCTTGAAAATCTGATGAAGAAAACTTATTGCTATTTAAATTAGTAGCTAGTTGTGATATAATTCACACACCATAAAAATCAACAGTTTAAAGTGTGCATTTAGTATTTTTTAGTGTATTCACAAAGCTGTTCAACCATCACCACTTTCTAATTTTAGGATATGTTTATACCCTCAAAAGAAACCTCATACCCATTAATCAGTATTTCTGTATGGGTTTGCCTACTCTGGACATTTCATATAAATGGAATCATACTATGGGTATTCCTTTGTGACTTTTATTTCACTTACCATATTTTTAGGTTTATCTGTTTATAGCATGTACCTAGTTATTTTTTATGGCTGACTTATATTCCATTGTATGGCTTTATCACATTTTGTTTATCCATTCATGTGTTGATAAATCACTGTTTTTCACAGAAGAATAAATTAGGGCTCAGATAAGTTAAAGAGTAGTAAGAATAAGCCCCCCCTCCCTGCAAATACACATCCAAACTTTTCCCCCAGTTTTGAGATATAATTGACACACAACATTTTATAAGCTACGGTGTACAATGTAATGATTTTATATAGGTATCATTAATCTACAATTACATGAAGAACATTATATTTACGAGGCTCCCCCCTTCACCAAGTCACCCCCTTCATAGTCACTGTCCATCTGTGTAGTAAGATGCTGTAAAATCACTACTTGTCTTCTCTGTGTTGCACAGCCCTCCCCGTGACCCCCACACACTATACATGCTAATCGTAATGCCCTCTTTCTTTTTCCCCCCCTTATCCCTCCCTTCCCTCCCATCCTCCCCAGTCCCTTTCCCTTTGGTGACTGTTAGTCAATTCTTGGGTTCTGTGATTCTGCTGCTGTTTTGTTCCTTCAGTTTTCCTTTGTTCTTATACTCCACATATGAGTGAAATCATTTGGTAATTGTCTTTCTCCGCCTGGCTTATTTCACTGAGCATAATACCCTCTATCTCCATCCATGTTTTGTGAATGGTAGGATCTGTTTTTTTTATTATGGCTGAGTGATATTCCATTGTGTATATGTACCACCTCTTCTTTATCCATTAATCTACTGATGGACATTTACATTGCTTCCATATCTTGGCTATTGAAAATAGTGCAGCGATAAACATAGGGGTGCATCTGTCTTTTACAAACTGGAGTGCTGCATGCTTAGGGTAAATTCCTAGAAGTGGAATTCCTGGATCAAATGGTATTGCTGTTATGAGCATTCTGAGGAACCTCCATACTGCTTTCCACAATGGTTGAACCAATTTGCATTCCCACCAGCAGTGTAGGAGGGTTCCCCTTTCTCCACAACCTTGCCAATATTTGTTGTTTGTCTTTTCGATGATGGCCATCCTTACTGGTGTGAGGTGATATCACATTGTGGTTTTAATTTGCATTTCTCTGATGATTAGCGATGTGGAGCATCTTTTCATGTGCCTGTTGACCATCTGGATTTCTTCTTTGGAGAACTGTCTATTCAGCTCCTCTGCCCATTTTTTAATTGGATTATTTGCTTTTTGTTTGTTGAGGTGTGTGAGCTCTTTATGTATTTTGGATGTCAATCCTTTATCGGATCTGTCATTTATGAATATATTCTCCCATACAGTATGGTACCTTTTTGTTCTATTGATGGTGTCCTTTGCTGTACAGAAGCTTTTTAGCTTGGTATAGTCCCACTTGTTCATTTTTGCCTTTGTTTCCCTTGCCCGGGGAGATATGTTCATGAAGAAGTCACTCATGTTTATGTCCATGAGATTTTTGCCTATGTTTTTCTCTAAGAGTTTTATGGTTTCATGACTTACATTCAGGTCTTTGATCTATTTGGAGTTTACTTTTGTGTATGGGGTTAGACAGTAATCCAGTTTCATTCTCTTACATGTAGCTGTCCAGTTTTGCCAGCACCATCTGTTGAAGAGACTGTCATTTCCCCATTGTATGTCCATGGCTCCTTTATCGTATATTAATTGGCCATATATGTTTGGGTTAATATCTGGAGTCTCTATTCTGTTCCACTGGTCTGTGGCTCTGTTCTTGTGCCAGTACAAAATTGTCTTGATTACTGTGGCTTTGTAGTAGAGCTTGAAGTTGAGGAGCGAGATCCCCCCACTTAATTCTTCCTTCTCAGGATTGCTTTGGCTATTTGGGGTCTTTGGCAGTTTCATATGAATTTTTGAACTATTTGTTCCAGTTCATTGAAGAATGCTGTTGGTAATTTGATAGGGATTGCATCAAATCTGTATATTGCTTTGGGCAGGATGGCCATTTTGATGATTTTAATTCTTCCTAGCCAGGAGCATGGGATGAGTTTCCATTTGTTAGTGACCTCTTTAATTTCTCTTAAGAATGTCTTGTAGTTTTCAGAGTGTAGGTCTTTCACTTCCTTGGTTAGGTTTATTCCTAGGTATTTTATTCTTTTTGATGCTATTGTGAATGGAATTGTTTTCCTGATTTCTCTTTTTATTAGTTCATTGTTAGTGTTTAGGAAAGCCACAGTTTTCTGTGTGTTTCTGATTTCTCTTTCTATTAGTTCATTGTTAGTGTATAGGAAAGCCACAGATTTCTGTGTGTTAATTTTGTATCCTGCAACTTTGCTGAATTCCTATATTAGTTCTAGTAGTTTTGGAGTGGAGTCTTTAGGATTTTTTATGTACAATATCATGTCATCTGCAAATAGTGACAGTTTGACTTCTTCTTTACCAATCTAATACATACATATTTTGCAAAATGATTACTACAATAAGATTATTTAACATCCATCACTTCACACAGTTAGAATGTTTTTTTCCTTGTAATTAAAACTTTTAAGATCTGCTCTCTTAGCAACTTTCAAATACATAATACAATCTTGTTAACTACAGTCACCATACTGTATGTTACACAAAAATTCTTTATCTAGCTAACTTCCTTTAATCCTTCATATTTTGATTTAAAGTCTTCCTTGATACTTAAGCAAAATCTGAAAAAAGCAATAGTAAACAGTTTGGGAGAAGGGCAGGTGGGCAGAAAGGATATCATGTGCTGGAGGAAATACAGCCAGTTTGGCTGGATCAGAGAGGTGTGGAGCAAGGAGGAGTGCCGGCAGTGAGCGGGAAAGGTTGCCAGGGGCCAGGCCATGTAAAATCTTGAAGACCTTGTTATGGATTTTGTTCTCTAACCTAAAGCCATGGGGAACCCATTGATGGGCTGTGTGCGGGTGGTTGGGTGATTTCCCCAGGCTCCATTGTTCATGGGGTAGGGGCAGAGAAGAGTGATGAGAGAGGTGCTGTGTATGCAGGGAAATGAGTTAGAATACTTCTGCAGTAGACCAGATATGAGGTGAAAGTTGAACGAATGAAGAAATGTTATTTCTGTATTTAGTAAGCATGAATATAATGCTTGGGTAGGTATTCTTCTAAGTGCTTTACAAAATACCAACTCATTTAATCATGTATATGGGAAATATTTAAAAGGTAGGTACTCTTCTAAGTGCTTTACAAAATACCAACTCATTTAATCATGTATATGGGAAATATTTAAAAGGAAATATTTAAAATATTTAAAAGGTCTTGGGTTAGATATGGGAGGTGAAGGAGATTTTTAACTAGGTTTTTATTAAATGAATTTGGTAGGATAATTTATGTTCTCATTGACATTAATTCCATTGACAGTTAATGTGGGTCATCATAGAAATGAATCATCTATTGCTTATTGCCAAAATGCCCTCTCATTCCTGAGAGAAATCTGATTTAGGAAATGAAACCTAGACGAGGAAGCCAACTCGTTATGCTTTAAGTGAACAGTGTCAGTTCTGTGATGGTTCCCGAATTTAGAGTCCCTAGCTGCACATCCTGAATTTGGGAATCATAGGTCTGCTTTATTCATTAAAAAAACAAAAATTCCATCTTCTTGAGCTCTGTTTAGTTCATTTGACAAAAGAGACATTTTATCCTCAGGACAGAACATTTTGTGTTGTGAGAAGTTAGGTACAGCTGATTATCTAACTCAATAAGCATTTGATTTCATGATTCATTTGAACATTTTTCATTGGTAAATATTAGAATAAAGAGATACAAAATTTGAAATCAGGGAAATCCTACATAGCTGGTCACAGTATTCATAGGTGTCTGAGAGTATTCATAAAGGTCACTGTGATTTCTGTGGTAAGTTTCAGACCCATGATTACATAAACCCTGACATCCTTACCTTTTCCGCCCTGGGCCGTCCTATGCTAAGGTAGGGGGTTTGGAGAACCCAGCTCACTAAGATAGGTGGCTCAGCATCAGCCTCATTCAGAATCTTGGCCTGACTTTGTTCTTGGGTTGTAGCATCTAGGCTGCTACCCATTCTCATGTCAGAGCCTCCACCTCTGATTATTGGTATTTATTTCCTCCTTCCTTAGCCTTCCCTTGTCAAACTTTTTGTACTCCATTTCCTCCAAGTTTGGGACCATGCTTTGCCCTTCAAGAGAAAGAAGTTTTTATCCAAAAACAGAAACAAAGACTTGAAGAGAATCAAGTTCTGCTGACATATGTTTTTAATGATTAACCCCCCTCTCTAGCTGCATATTTCCTGGTCTTTGACTTTGCATTATATATCCATTTGCTACCGTAACATCTCTTGCTCTTTCTTTGACCTCGCTATAGGGCTTTTTACCTGTTACCACACTTAGATACCGTATCTGCCCCCATTACTAGATTTCTTATTACCTGTAACTGATATTCAGCCATTATGCATCCTTATGGCTTTACTAGTATTTATAGCCAGAAACTGTTCTGATTACTCCTTTGAACTGATTGTTAAATATTTCAAATATGGTATCTGATAGGTATCTGGCTTACAGTGTCTAGGCCCCAGATCATTATTAGGTTCCAGCTTGTTCTACTGCTGTCTGTAACTCTTTTCGGCTTCTCTTCTGGAAGTAACCATATTTATGATCTCACTATCACAGTGATAAGACATAGTTTGCTAGACATTTACCAGATGAGATGGCTTTGTTCTCTTGATTATTCCTGCTTCTAATCTGTTAATTTCATGATGTCACAGGACACTGCCTGTTCAGTGGCATTTCTCACAATTTTATTTTGAGTCTACTGGTTGGTTTTCATTAAGCATGTTATTTCCCAATTTAAAAATTTTTGATAAAATGAGTAATACTTTTAAGGGTTTTTACAAAAAGAGAATTTTTAAAGAGAAATGTGTTTGAATATGAAAAGCTATAGAAGCCAAATTCTAAGTTATCAGACCTATTTGTACTACAAGATAATGAATTGTAAATGTGATAGTAATTCATAATAGAAAAATCATATGGACTGTTTTAGAAGCAGCATTTTTAGTTATATTTATTGACACATGATACAGATAGTAGTTATAAAGGCACTCATAAAAAAACAATGAATTAATATCCATTAACATGTAATAATGGCAGCAACGTAATAATAACAAGCAAAGATTTACATTGGATGTATTAAATGGATCTTTTCTATTTAAAATAAGCTTCAGTGATGTTTATAGCAGCTTTATTTATAATTGCCAAACTTGAAAGCAACCGCAATGTCTTTCAGTTGGTGAATAGGTAAATGAACTGTGGTATATCCAGACAGTGGAATAGTGCTAAAATGAAATGAGCTGTCAAGCCATGGAAAGACTTATAGGAAATTTAAATGCATATTACTAAGTAAAAGAAGCCAATCTGAAAAGGCTACATATTATACTGTATGAATCCAATTCTAGGACATTCTGGAAAAGGAAAACTATGGAGACAGTAAAAAGATGAGTGGTTGCCAGGGGCTGGAGGGAGGGGCAATAAATAAGTGGAGCCCAGAGGATTGTTTTGGGGAAGTGAAACTATATGATGAGATAATGATGGATACACTTGTTCAAACCCATATAGTGTACAACACCAATAGTGGACTGTCAGGTAAACTATGAATGCTGGGTGATAATGATGTATCAGTGTAGGCTCATCAACTGTAAGAAATGTACCACTCTGCTAGGATATGTTGATAATGGGGAGGCTATGCATGTGTAGGGGCAGGTGTTATATGGGAAATCTCTGTTGCTTCCTCTCAGTTGTGCTGTGAACCTGAAACTGCTCTAAAAAATAATGTCTTGAAATAAAGAAGGAAAAAAAAGGTTTTACATAAACTTTTGTAACAATATGTGAATGAGTCATTTTTAATGTAGGGAGAAGATGGAAAAAAAGGAAATGATAATTCCAATAAAACAACCTTAGCAGTATTCTTGAAGTTGAAGTTAGTAGAGCATTTTTACACAGAGTACAAAGACAGTGTATCACCATGTTTGATGAACAGGGCCTCGTATGTTTCAAATAGAAAGTAGTCACTCTGGCTGCTGTGAAGTTGCTATTTGATCTGCTAAGAGACAGGGATAGCTGTAAAGGGAGATTTCTCAGGAGTCTGCATAGACTATTAGTATCTGAGCTTAAAATTCAGCTATGCAGAAAGAAGAGGGGATTACTTTCAGTAGAGATGAGATCTGATGGCTAGACTAGATACTGAACATAAGGCACAGAATCAATGATGGCTTACATCAGTGAAATTTCAGCCTTTGAAACCATGGATGATGAAAGACAGGATTAATAGGGCTCCAAGATATGTGGTTTGAGGCACAGACAGTGAGTAAAACGAAGTGGCTGAAACCCTGAGAGAAAAATTGGGTCATCAAGATCTCTAGTATGATCTAGGAGAATCATGTATGACTTTTTAAAATTAGGTTTTTGAATTGCTTTATTGATCCTTCACTTTGCTTCCTAGAGCTTTGTTCCTGACATGCATTTATTTAACACACTCTCTGAATCGCTTGATGGACATTATTTGTGGAATTATAAAAATAGGTTTCCTTATTTATGGTGTTTTTAAAACTTTAATGAGTAAAATTAGTTTTAAATAAAATCATTCTGTAGAACCAACTGTTGCACTTTAGAAGAAGAGTGAGTGTAAGGTAGTAGTTTTCAACCTTGGCTGCCCATCAGAATCAATATACAGGACTTTTCAAAAAAAAATACAGATGCCTGGGCCTTGCTCTAAAGATTTTGATCCTGAGTTAAGGAATTATCATAGAAGGCCAGCAAAGACTGGGACCAGGTCTGAAAACTTGACTTTGCCTTAATGCTGAGAATGGTTATAAAATCTTTTTCTGGGGATGGCATTATAATAAACAGTCTGACAGAGACAAGTTTTATGTTTGCCAACTTACTATTTTACTATGAGAAATATACCAAGTGGATATTACTAGAACTGGCTGATTGGCCTTTGTTTGTGGGGTACATCATACAAAACTAAATGAATTGTAATCACAAAGTTGCATGGAGATCCTGAAAACCAAAGAAATTAATATCTGTGATGCTTTGCATACAGGGGCAAAATACTCATCCTTTTGTCCAGCCTGTTTGGACAATGTATTTAGGTGGACATTACCTTTGCATCAGCAGTGTGTTATAGGTTCAGTTTCCTTGTGCATTGCCAACAACGGGTCTAATTATTCTTTTTTAGTATTTGCCAGTCTGATGTGTATAAAATGAAAGCTTGGTACTACTTTAATTTGCATTTTCTGGGTACTACAAGGTTTGAATGCTTTTTCATATATTGTCTTTTTTTGGTTTGTTCTTACATGAATTGCCTAGTTATATCTTTTGCTGATTTTTTCTATTTTATCTTTTTCTTATTAATTTGTAATTTTTTAGTACTTTGAATATTTTATATTTTCTGTGTCTGTATTATATTTTTTACAACTTTTGTCCTTGTTTATGATATAATTTACCTTATTAATATTTTAATTTTTTATTTGGTTGAATGCATTCATCTTTTTTATAATTTTGGATCATCTGTTTCTTTACCCCTGGATTATACATGTTGACTACTAAACTTTTTTCTAAAGCTTTTAAGAATTAATTTTCAACTTCATGTCCATCTGAACTTTAGTTTTTGAATGTAGTATATTATTTTTTTTTCAGATAAATAGCCAGATATCCCAACATTATTGCTAAATAAATCATTCCCTTCCCTCTGATTTGTCCATGTTAGTATTCTTACTTGGATTTGGGGTGTTCTCTAATCTTTTATACTAGTCTGATTTATCTTATGTTTACTGAGTTGATTACTGTTATATTCTGATATAGTTATGTTTTGATATAGTGTTTCATTTATAGTTACAATATATTCTCATTATAGTTGTCTTCTGATTTAGGAAATATTCTTTGTATTTTTTGAAATAATTTTTTTAGCTTTCCCTAGGTATTTATTCCTCTATCCTCTTAAGATAGTTTCATCAAGTACCATCTAAACAAAATAGTGTTGAAGTCTTAATTGGAATTGTACTAATATGTTAATTTTGTAAGAATTGACACTTAAAATAACAAATGCTCCCTTTGACAAATATGTCTGAACATTTGTTCAAATCTTTTGTGTCCTTTAAGAAATTCTTGTACTTTCCTCTGTGTAAATCCTATGCTTTTCTTATTAAATCACCTATTTTATATTTGTGGGTAGAAGATTATCATTGATTTTCATTTCTAGGTGACTAATGCTAGGTAATAGAGAAAGTTTTATGTCTTCTTTGCAATATTTGTGACAATGATTGATTGCATTTACTTATACTATCCTGTAACTTCCATGATAGTGTTGATTAATAAGGCAAGAATCAACATCTTTGTTTAGTTTCTGTTTTTAGTTGAAATAGGTTTAGTGTTTTGAAACTTCGAGTGATATTTGTGGCTGGTGTTGGGAAATATTCTTATTTTCTTTGTCTCTGGCTACTGGATATCAGTATTGTGCAGTTAACATTTCTTTGTTTACTAATTGAGTGTGGGCCATATGACTGCAGTATTTTAAAGTGTAGTCCCAAGAGTTACAGAAGGGAAAGCAGTCTCAACCTCTGTGAGCATCTTTTACGTTGTCTTTTCTGTTGTCTTTTTAAGATCCTTGTCTTCTCCCATCCTTTCAGCCTCAGGTGTATAGAGGATTCAGCCAATCTATTTAGATTCTGCTCAGCTTCTCAGAAGTCAAAGATGGCAGCCCATCTATGTGCAGTTGTTTACCTCCCTCATGCCCTGGTCTAGGTGAGATCCTTCCTGTGCCAGGTGAGGTCCTGCAGGATTCTGGGGTTCAGATTTTTCACTTCAGGCCTCTCCTATGCTGAACTCCAGGCTCAAGTTTAGCCAGAGGAGACAAGTTTGCCACAGTAGCTTTTTCACTGGCAGTGAGTATTTTTATGAGGAGGAGGAGAGGGGAACAAAAGGAAAACAATTGTCTTGTTCCTTCTGATGCATACCCATGGATGAGATGTTATTCAACTCATTCATTTTCTAGAAGGAAAACAAACGCTTTTAGAGAATAAGTAATTTGACCAAGTTTATGATACTGAGTAGCCAAATCAAGCCTACGGCCCTTGTATCCTGACTCGTAGGCCCATGCACATTTTATTTTATTTTATTATTATTTTTTATTATGGTATCACTGATACACATTCTTATGAAGGTTTCACAAGAAAAACAATGTGGTTATTACATTCCCCCTTATTATCTAGTCCCCCCCATACCCCATTATAGTCACTGTCCATCAGTGTAGTAAGATGCCACAGAGTCCCTACTTGTCTTCTCTGAGGTACACTGCCTTCCTTGTGACCCCACACACACCATATGTACCAATCAAGATACCCCGCAATCCCCTTCTCCCTCCCTCCCCACCTGGCCTTCCCTACCCCTCCCCTTTGGTAACTGCTAGTCACTTCTTGAAGTCTGTGAGTCTGCCGCTATTTTGTTCCTTCAATTTTGCTTTTCTAAAGCTTTTAAGAATTAATTTGTCTTTCTCTGCTTGACTTATTTCACTGAGCATAATACCCTCTAGCTCTATCCATGTTGTTGGAAATGGTAGGATTTGTTTCTTTCTTAAGGCTGAATAGTATTCCATTGTGTTTGTGTACCACATCTTCTTCATCCATTCGTCTACTGATGGATACTTAGGTTGCTTCCATATCTTGGCTAATTTATATAGTGCTATAATAAACATAGGGGTGCATATGTCTTTTTGAATCTGAGAAGTTGTTTTCTTTGAGTAAATTCATAGGAGTGGAGTTCCCGAGTCAAATGGTATTTCTATTTTTAGTTTTTTGAGGAACCTCCATATTGCTTTCCACTCCTTTACATTGAACTACTTCACTTTCCCACCAGCAGTGTAGGAGGGTTCCCTTTCTTCACATCCTCACCAGCATTTGTTGTTCCCAGTCTCTTCTATGTTGGCCATCCTAACTGGTGTGAGGTGATATCTCATTGTGGTTTTAATTTGCATTTCCTTGATAATTAGTGATGTGGAGCATCTTTTCATGTGCCTGTTGGCCATTTGAATTTCTTCTTTGGAGAGTGTCTGTGAGTATGGTTAGTTTTATAAGAGACCTCCAAACTGTCTTCCAAAGTAGCTGTAGCATTTTGCATTCCCACCAGCGATGAATGACAGCTCCTGCTGTTCTGTATCCTCACCAGCATTTTGTGTTGCCAGTGTTCAGATTCTGGCCATTAGAATGCATGTGTAGTGGTTGGTATCTCTTGTTTTAATTTATTTCCCTGAAGACATATGATGTGGAGTATCTTTTCCTAAATCAGTTTGTTGATAGCCACAAAATAATTTGCTGGGATAGGCTTGCTTTTTAAACTAAGAATTTTGCTTTTGCTTTTTAAATTCAGAAAGTTTTTGTATTCGTTCTTATTCTGAGGCCATTTACTTTATACCATTTCTTTCTTAGGTTATCATCAAAATTTTATTGTTAGCCAATATAAGTAGTAATTTTTGTAATAGTAAGCAAATATATGGAACTTTATTGCTTTGTTATAATTTTTGAATTATATAAATTTATACTTACACATATGCATTGATATGCACATACATACATATATATAAGTTTGTGACTATAAAGTAGGAATTTTTATCCTTAAAGACACCACTTTTAGGGGTGAGGAAGTTGCAGGCAGCTTTCACAGACTCTGCTGTGAAATCATGTCTGCCAGCTCCTACCATCCTTATTTGAAATATCAGCATTGTTGAGAATCACTCTGTATTTTGAGGGAAATTACTGTGCAGAGTACTGTGCCTAAACATATAGTAGAGGCAGAGGAAAAAGAGGCTGCTATAAAATGATGAAACCAAACATCCATCACTGTAGGGGTTACTTGTCTTTTCTCCTTGACTGAATTTAGACATATTTTATAAGGGTATAGTAGTCTTATGAACTTGAAAAAGATAGTAATTATTTTATTAAGTATGCTATTAAGTTCAGTGCTATATAGAGAGTAAGCTATCTAAAAATGCCATATTTTATTTTTTTATTTGTACATTATGTACGAATACATAAAGCATAGACATGCTGGCATTCAATTCCCATATCTTAAGTATTCAGGTCTTGCTTTATTATTAGTAGTAGTTTGATAGTCCAGGGATGTTTGATATGACATTGGATTTTTACAATTTATAATTCAGTGCTTGAATTGTGTTCTTGAGAATTACACTCTTAACAGTTGCATCTTTATTCTCTCATAGGCTTACACAGATTAAAAACAAATTATAGTAGCATCTAGAGAACTATTACTATTTAACATTATAATATATTTAACTCAGGCAGTCCAGTGGTATCAAATTAATCTAATGAAGTGGAAACTACCCACCTTACCTTGTGTGAAGTGATCCCCCCTGTTTCTTAACTGTTAGCAGAATGTGAGAAAGATCCACATACTTCCACCAAAGCTGAACATTATAGTGAAATACACAGTTGCGGGGAGGGGAGCACACAGATAGATAAAAATTAAGGTCTAATTTTTATGTTTTAAAAATATTATTAAGGTTAAATATTACTTCATGTTTATTACCCCTCTAGTTTATCTTTTGTGGCTTGTTTGTTCATGTCTTCTGTTCAGTTTTCATTTTGGGGATGTGGGTCTCAACTGATTTCATTAGAGCTTTGTGGATGAAGATAAAAGTGATTAACTGTATTTATTCTACGTTGCAAATATTTTTTCTTGCCTTTTAATTTTATTTTGGTTTTTATACATACTGTCTTATGTCCTGTTTTCACTTAACTCTGTATGTTGAACATTTTCCTGTGCCATTCAGTATTTTTGGGTAGTGTCACTTTTTCAGTTGTCTCTACAGCATTCTGCTTATTATATTATTCAAATAATTAACTTTGCCAATCTCATATTATTAACATTAGATTGTTTTGTATCTGAAATTTCAAACAGCAGATCTGTTAAGTGTTACTTTTTGGTATTAATAAAGTCAACAGGGATTTAAAAAATAATAAGTACAATTGAATAAATAAATTTATTTGATTTAAATATTTTTCATACTTGACGTATTTTTATTTTAGATGATAATGCAGATATTTGTAAGATAAAATATTTGTAAAATCTTTTTGGAAAATAAATAGGTTTTTCCTAAAATTTTTGGCTTTTTGGCAAATTTCTTAAAAGAGTGTTTTTTAGGTTAATTTATGTTATGCATTTTAGGAGGCAAAAAATATTAAAGGCAACTTATTTGAGGGATCACTTCTGCTAATTTTTTTCTTTTTTGATGAGACTGTTTGAAGGCCTAATTGTCATTTAAAAATTTTATACATCATTGAAGTCTATAATTTAAGTAATTAGGTCTGATAGAAGGCTTCTTAATTAGTTACATTTATTGTAAAGTTAATGCCAAAGAAACTTTGTAGCTCTGTTATGATCTTATGAATCTTAATTAGAAGAAAAGTTATATTTTGTATCTGCTACATAAGTTAAAATCTTGAGAATATTTCCTCATTTTTATTTCTAAAATGTAAATTAAAATTCTAGAAACTATGTGAGTAGTGTTTTTTGTTTTTGTTTTTACTGTTTTATAATTGCCTAATCATTTTATTATATTCAGATACAGAGTACACTTAAAAATCCAAAATATATTTTTAAAGTTTAAGATCATCTTTTTTCACAGTGACATTTGTTAACAGATTCTCTCCTTTATAATACACAATGTTGGATCATGAAACAGAGTAAACAAATAGGTCATTGTTTAAAATAATAGTGTGTACTGTTTTCAAAGCTCTGTGAATTTTTGTTTTGAATTGTTCTTATATAATTTTGGTACTAGAATACAATACATGCTGTATTTTGATTTGATGTGATACAAAAAATATTTTAGGTGCAATATTAACAGTTTTTTATATTCTCTGGATTATTATTTTACATATGTATATGTCATTTTTAGTATATAAACATAACTTTTAATCTTAACCTTGGAGGAAATTATTCTGTGTAAAATAAGTAAATACAGATGTAAAATAAGTAAAGAGAATGAATAGGGTGTGAAAGAAAGCTAAGCATTTGAAAGTTCTGTCTTTTAAAAAAATACATACTTTTTAATTTGCAAATTCTTTTTCCTGATCTTACTGCCATAACCTGACTTTGATTACTATCTAGAACTTTCTTTTGGGTCACCCTTATATATGTGTGTGCATGTATGCATATGTATCACAGGTTACTCTGACATACCATGTTTGGTAAAGTAGATTTTTTTTTAGTTGACAGACAG